>NC_135802.1:3865690-4225163 GCF_964213995.1 Mustelus asterias | reverse complement strand
AACCTAGGGAGAGAGAAAGAAAGCCGTCAGCTGCGGTGGGAGGTCAAAATCTGAACATTCAAACCATAAATTGGAACAAGTAAGATTCCAGGAATGACAGCCTGAGGGAACATTCTAGTTATAATTAGAGGCTGGATAGACTGGGACTTTTTTCTCTGGAGAGTAGGAGGCTGAGGGGTGATCTTATAGAGGTCGATAAAATAATGAGGGGCATAGATCAGCTAGATAGTCAATATCATTTCCCAAGGTAGGGGAGTCTAAAACTAGAGGGCACAGGTTTAAGGTGAGAGGGGAGAGATACAAAAGGGTCCAGAGGGGCAATTTTTTCACACAGAGGGTGGTGAGTGTCTGGAACAAGCTGCCAGAGGTAGTAGTAGAGGTGGGTACAATTTTGTCTTTTAAAAAGCATTTAGACAGTTCATAGAAATCATAGAAACCCTACAGTACAGAAAGAGACCATTCGGCCCATCGAGTCTGCACTGACCACAATCCCACCCAGGCCCTACCCCCATATCCCTACATATTTTACCCACTAATCCCTCTAACCTGTGAATCTCAGGACACTAAGGGGCAATTTTAGCATGGCCAATCAACCTAGTTACATGGGTAAGATGGGTATAGAGGGATATGGGCCAAATGTGGGCAATTGGAACTAGCATGGTGGTTAAAAAAAGGGTGGCATGGACAAGTTGGGCCGAAGGGCCTGTTTCCATGCTGTAAACCTCTTTGGCTCTATAACCAGCGACACGTGCATCTTTTCCAGAACTGCCAGCCTGAGGAATGTTCCTGAACTGGCAGCTGAAGGAGAACATTCCAGAACAGGCAGCATGCAGTTTGAAAATAAGCAGTCCAAGGGAATGATCTGGAACTGACAGCCTGAGGGAACATTCCAGAACCAGCCGCTTGCAGGAATGTTTTAGAATAGGCAGTCTGAGGGAACCTGTCAGAGCTGGAAACCATAGGGTATGTTCCAGGACTGGAGCATGTTCTGGAATATTCCAAAACTGGTGACTTGGTGGGAATGTTCTAGAACCAGCAGCCTGGGGGAACTTTTCCAATCTGGAAACTTTGGGATGCGTTCCAGAATGGGTAGCCTCATGAGAATGTTCCAGAACTGGCACAAGCGGATGTTAAAGAAGAGAAGATTGATTTTCCGGGCTTTCACCCAGGAGAATCTGCCAATAAATGTTGAACTCCTTCCGGCTTCCCACTTCTTCCCGACATCATCAGACCCAGATCCCAGAGACTCTGGGTGCTGCTGTCAGCTCCGATCCCCCAGACACACCATTCCTGCCTCAGAGTGACTGCCAATAACATAGCTGATACGTGTCGCAATATGGAAGCCACGTGATTTAGGGACAGGATTAGTTAATGTTTGTGAATAGGCTTCAAGTGGCAAATCAGATCCAACCCAGAGAAGTGTGAGGTAATGCACATGGGAAGGGCAAACAGGGCAAGGGAATACACCATAGATGGCAGAATATTGAAAAATGTACAGGAACAGAGGAACATTACAGTGTGCGTCTGGAGATCCCTGGAGGTAGCTGGACAGCAAGGTAAGGTGGTTCAGAAACACATTAAAACAGTGACAATTTCAAGAGTACTTCACTGGCTATAAGGCACTTTAGGGTCTCCAGTGAATGACACAATAAAAATGCAGAACTTTTTTTCCCCTTCCTTTAGTAGCTGAGGCCTGGTAAAACCTTACAACCTTTAAAAAATATTTGGATGAGCACTTGAAATATCAAGGGTATGGGAGAAGGATGGCACAGTGGTCAGCACTGCTGCCTCACAGCGCCAGGGACCCGGGTTCGATTCCTGTCTTGGGTCACTGTCTGTGTGGAGTTTGCACGTTCTCCCCGTGTCTGCGTGGGTTTCCTCCGGGTGCCCCGGTTTCCTCCCACAGTCCAAAGATGTGCAGGTTAGGTGGATTGGCCGTGCTAAATTGCTCCTTACTGTCAGGGGGTATTAGCAGGGTAAATACATGGGGTTACAGGGATAGGGCCTGAGTGAGATCATTGACGGTGCTGGCTCGATGGGCCGAATGGCCTCCTTCTGCACTGTAGGGATTCTATGATTCTATGATAAGTGCAAGGAAATTAGATTAGTGCGACTCCAGTGGGAGATATTGTTGGTGCAGACTCGATGGGCCGAAGGGCCCTTTCTGCTGTACAACTCTCTGGGCGGCCAGCCCCAAGGCTGGAGATTTCCGTCCAGGATCAACAGACCGTTGCATGGCCGCCCCCACTCACTATGATTCCCATGGCGGGTGGAAGAGGAAAATTCCGTCTTGGGAATCTATGAGAGCAAGGACCACAGTTAAGAGCACTGTGTTCAGCTCTGGTCACTGTATTGCAGGAGGATGTGAGCACAGGTTGCTCAAGGACATTGCCAGAAAGGAGGTTTTAGCAATGAAGGACGATTGGATGGAGTTGTTTTCATTGGAACAGAGGGGAGATTGAATAGAGTAATGAGGAACCCGGATAGAGTGGATAGGAAGGTTCTATTCCCTTTATTAAGAGGTTAACAAGCAGGGGGCATTAGATAAAGTCATTTGAGGAGGATTTGAGGGGAGTTGAGGAGAGTTTTCTTCACTCTGTTAGTGTCGGGAGGCTGGAATTCACTGCCTGAAAGGTGGTAGAGAGAGAAACCCTTTTCACATTTAAAAAACACTTGGTTATGCACTTGGGGAGCTGTGATAGATCAAAGGAACATAGGAATATAGGGTTTAAACCCATCTGGTTCACTAATGTCCTTTAGGGAAGGAAATCTGCCGTCCTTACCCAGTCTGGCCGACATGTGGCTCCAGAGCCACAGCAATGTGGTTGACTCTCAACTGCCCTCCGAAGGCAACTAGGGATGGGCAATAAATGCTGGTCAGCCAGTGACGCCCATGTCCCATAAATGAATTAAAACAAAATTAGGAGCAGAAGTAGGCCATTCAGCCCTTGAGCCTACCCCCCATAAGAAAACATCATGGGCTGATCTGACATTAAAGCAAAATGCTGGAGATCTTAAATAAAAACAGAAAATTCTGGAAAACCTCAGCAGGGCTGGCAGTGTCTGTGGAGAGGGAAACAGAATTAATGTTTCGAGTCCAGATGACGCTTCTTCAGAACTCAAGTTTTCAATTCCAGATTTTTCAATAAGTGCAGATTAATTGAATTTAACTTCTACCAGCTGCCTTTTTGGGATTTGAACCCGTGTCCCCAGAGCATTTTCCTGGGCCCAGTGGTGTTACCACTACGCCACTGTCACCCCCATTACGGTGCTTAGTGCTGCTGCCTCACAGCTCCAAGGACCCGGGTTCAATTCCAGCCTTGGGTCACTGTCTGTGCAGAGTCTGCACGTTCTCCCCGTGTCTGCGTGGGTTTCCTCTGAGTGCTCCGGCTTCCTCCCACAGTCCGAACGAAGATGGGCAGGTTAGGTTGACTGGCCGTGCAAAATTGTCCCTTAGATGTTGTAGGTTAAGGGATTAGTGGGATAAATGTGTGGGGATAGGGTGGGAGTTGAGCCTGGGTAAGATGCTCTGTTGGAAAGCTGACGCAGACTTGATGGGTCAAATGGCCTCCCTCTGCATTGCAGGGTTCTATGATTCCACACGATAAGGACATAGGAATGATCGGGGAGGTGATGGCCAAGTGGTATTATCGCTAGACTATTAATCCAGAAACTCAGCTCATGTTCCGGGGACCAGGGTTCGAATCCCGCCACGGCAGCCAGTGGAATTTGAATTCAATAAAAAATATCTGGAATTAAGAATCTATTGATGACCATGAAACCATTGTCAATTGTCAGAAAAGGCCCATCTACTTCACTAAAGAAACAATATTTTTCACTGTATGCTAATACATGTGACAAAAATAAGTCAAATCAAATCAAATAATGTCCCTTAGGGAAGGAAATCTGCCGTCCTTACCTGGTCTGGCCTACATGTGACTCCAGAGCCAATGTGGTTGACTCTTAACTGCTCTCTGAAATGGCCGAGCAAGCCACTCAGTTCAAGGACAACTAGGGATGGGCAATAAATGCTGCCCAGCCGGCAATGCCCGTGCCCCATGAATGAATAAAGAAATGTGGAGGGTTTGGGTGATGGGGGGGTGGGTGTCCATTGTCTTACGTGTAGGAATGTAGCAGCACCACTGCCAAGCTCTGGATGCCCCTCGATCGGATCCCCAACAGCTGCCCTTCCAGCTGTTGCACGTTGACAGCTCTCCAAATTTCCACACACTCCCCTGTGGATCCTGGAAAATAGGAAGAAGCAGCCAGTGACCTCGGAAAATAAATGCGTGTTTTAGATAGTCACTCCTAAAAATAGCATTCACGTGCTGTCGATAACATGGGGAAACGTCCCAGGGTGGCTCACTAGAGTATTATCAGATATTAGGACCTACATAACCGAGGAAGGTTTTAAGGAATGCATGATTCACCAGGTTGATTCCACAGATTGTGGGTGGCATGGTGGCACAGTGGTTAGCACTGCTGCCTCACGGCATCAGGGACCCGGGTTCGATTCCCGGCTTGGGTCAGTGACTGTGGTCACGTTCTCCCCGTGTTTGCGTGGGTTTCCTCCGGGTGCTCCAGTTTCCTCCCACACTCCAAAGATGTGCGGATTAGGTTGATTGGCCGTGCTAAATTGCTCCTAGTGTCAGGGGATTAGCAGGGTAAATATGTGGGGTTATGGGTATAGGGCCTGGGTGGGATTGTGGTCTGTGCAGATTTGATGGGCCGAAGGGCCTCCTTCTGCACTGCAGGGATTCTATAGCTTTAGGATAAGGGGCGGCAGATTTAAAACAGAGATGAGGAGAAATTACTTCTCTCCTAGAGTCATAGAGGTTTACAGCATGGAAACGGGCCCTTCAGCCCAACTTGTCCATGCCGCCCTTTTTTTTAAAACCCCTAAGCTAATCCCAATTGCCTGCATATGGCCCATATCCCTCTATACCCATCGCACCCATGTAACTGTCTAAATGCTTTTTAAAAGACAAAATTGTACCCGCCTCTACTACTACCTCTGGCAGCTTGTTCCAGACACTCACCACCCTCTGTGTGAAAAAATTGCCCCTCTGGACACTTTTGTATCTCTCCCCTTTCACCTTAAACCTATGCCCTCTAGTTTTAGACTCCCCTACCTTTGGGAAAAGATATTGACTATCTACCTTGTCTATGCCCCTCATTATTTTATAGACCTCAATAAGGTCACCCCTCAGCCTCCTACCCTCCAGAGAAAAAAGTCCCAGTTTATCCAGCCTCCCCTTATAACTCAATCCATCAAGTCCCGGTAGCATCCTAGTAAATTTTTTCTGCACTCTGTCTAGTTTAATAATATCCTTTCTATAATAGGGTGATCAGAACTGTACACAGTATTCCAAGTGTGGCCTTGCCAACGTCTTGTACAACTTCAACAAGACGTCCCAACTCCTGTATTTAATGTTCTGACCGAATGCCTTCTTCACCACTCTGTCCACCTGTGACTCCACTTTCAAGGAGCTATGAACATGTACCTCGAGATCTCTTGATCTGTAACTCTCCCCAACTCTCTACCATTAACTGAGTAAGTCCTGCCCTGGTTCGATTGACCAAAATGCATCACCTCGCATTTATCTAAATTACATTTGTCAGCCCACAGGCCCAATTGATCAAGATCCAGTTGCAATCAGAAATAACTTTCTTCACTATCCACTACGGCACCAATCTTTTTGTTATCTGCAAACTTACTAACCATGCCTCCTATATTCGCATCCAAATCATTATTATAAATGACAAATAACAGTGGGCCCAGCACTGATCCCTGAGGCACACCGCTGGTCACAGGCCTCCAGTTTGAAAAACAACCCTCCACAACCACCCTTTGGCTTCTGTCAAGAAGCCAATTTTGTATCCATTTAGATACCTCACCCTGGATCCCGTGAGATTTAACCTTTTGCAACAACCTACAATGCGGTACCTTGTCAAAGGCTTTGCTAAAGTCCATGTAGACAACATCAACTGCACTGCCCTCATCTACCTTCTTGGTTACCCCTTCAAAAAACTCAATCAAATCAACGAAGGGTTGTGAATCTGTGGAATTCACTAACCCAGAGTGTGGTGGATTCCACGACATTGAGTCAGTTTAAGGAGGGGGTAAATAGGTTTTTAATGGGTTGGAGGGTTATGGAGAACAGGCAGGAAAGTGGAGTTGAGGCTGAGATGAGATCAGCCATGAGTGTATTGAATGGGGGGGCTGGCTCGAGGGGCTGAATGGCCTCCTGCTCCTAATTCTTATGATGGTGGGAGAGAGTACTGGAGAGGTTCAGGAAAGGAATTTCAGAAATGCTCTAACATTTGAAGGCATGGCCATCAGTAGAGTTGCGATTAAAATCAGTGATGCTCATGAGGCTGGACATGGAGCCGACAGAGATCTTGGAGGTGCTGTGGAACTGGAGGAGGTTGCAGAGGGCAGAGGTGATGGTGGAACACCATTTGGTGGACGGATGCAGGATATTGGTTTGGATGACCATGGGGGTTGGAAGATGGGAGAGTGGCCAGCAGAGCACGACAACAGTGCAATCCAGCGGTGACTGATGAGGGTTTCAGCAGGGTGCGAGCTGAGGCAGATGGAGATGGCTGACGTTACAGGGGTGGAAAGAGACAATCTTGATGGGGCTGGGGGACTCGAAAGCTCAGCTCAAGGAGACAAAACACAACAGAGAGTGTACCTCAGGAAACTGCATGAGGATGGAGAGTCCTAGCTAAGAAACACTGACGTTTAAGAGCTCAAGGCAGTCCTCAGGAAGGACAATGGCCTGTTGTTCTAAGGAATCAGTGAGTCTCAGTGAGCTGGCTCAGTGAAAGGGGCGGCACAGTGGTTAGCGCTGCTGCCTCACAGCGCCAGGGACCCGGGTTCGATTCCCGGCTTGGGTCACTGTCTGTGCGGAATCTGCACGTTCTTCCCGTGTCTGCGTGGGTTTCCTCCGGGTGCTCCGGTTTCCTCCCACAGTCCAAAACTGTGAGGATTACCCTTGGTGTGAGGGGGAGTAGCTAGAGTACACACATGGGGCTATGGGAATAGGGCCTGGGTGGGATCATAGTCAGTGCAGACTCGGTGGGTCAAATGGCCTCCTTCTGCACTTTAGGGATTCTACTCTATGATTCTAACTACCAAACCCATTGGCTCTTAGGGGATCACAACCCCGTTCGAAGGAGATGTGACAGGAGTTGATTATGAAAGTATAATTCATTGAGTGAGGGGGGAGGGCACTGGTTGAGTATCCAGGAGCTTGTTCATTGAGTGGACTCTGGAACAATGAGCTGGGAAATCCTAAGATTCTATCCTGGAAGATTGACAATCTGTGACACGGACACAACCTACCCACGGCTTTCTCCACTCCTGCCTGTTTTGGTAGCTGGCAACCTTCCTGATGTAGAACCACTCGCTCATCAACTTCAATCACCTCTTCATATAACACCTCCGGCATCACAATCTCCTACAGGAACGAGAGATAGAGAGAGAGATAGAGTGTGAGAGATTGTGCAGAATGAGGGGGCGAGAGAGAGAGAGAGAGAGAGAGAGACCATGCACTGTAAGGGAGAGAACACGAGAGACTGTGGAGGGAAGTGGGGAGGGAGAGAGGATGAGGGACTATGCACAGGAAGGGTTAAGACAGAGAGAGAGGGACAGTGAGAAAAGGGGGGGGGGGGCGAGAGAGAGAAAGAGAGAGAGAGGGGGGGGGCGGACCCTGTTTATGAACGCACATTGCTTCTAGCAAGCATTTATAGAGTCATAGAGGTTAGAAGTTTACAGCATGGAAACAGGCCGTTTGGCCCAACTTGTCCATGCCGCCCCTTTTTTTAACCATTAAGCTAGTCCCAGTTGCCCGCATTTGGCCCATATCCCTCTATACCCATCTTATCCATGTAACTATCTAAATGTTTTTTAAAAGACAAAATTGTACCCGCCTCTACTACTACCTCTGACAGCTTGTTCCAGACACTCACCACCCTCTGTGTGAAAAAATTGTCCCTCTGGACCTTTTGTATCTAGACTCCCTATTTAGACTCCCCTACCTTTGGGAAAAGATATTGACTATCTTCCTGATCTATGCCCCTCATTATTTTATAGATCTCTATAAGATCACCCCTAAACCTCCTACACTCCGGGGAAAAAAGTCCCAGTCTAGCTAGCCTCTCCTTATACCTCAAACCATCAAGTCCCGGTAGCATCCGAGTAAATCTTTTCTGCACTCTTTCTAGTTTAATAATATCCTTTCTATAATAGGGTGACCAGAACTGTGCACAGTATTCCAAGTGTGGTCTTACCAATGTCTTGTACAACTTCAACAAGACGTCCCAACTCCTGTATTCAATGTTCTGTTTAGTGCAGTGATAACCATACTCTGCAAACAAAAGGAATATGTCCAAGCCTTGCACCTTTTTCAATTACCAGGAACTTGGGGAGCACATAGTGCCCCATTGCTTTCTCCATGGCAACGTCTCCAGCCAATCAGAGTTGACTTGCCAACCAATCAGCACCTTTCCTCCTGTTGTATAAATTGTGGAGATTTGTCAGAAATTTGATATTCTTGTGTTTGTCCTGATGAGTACCAGGTGAAAAGCTTCAGCAACGTGTCTCTCTTTTCAGCAAGATTCAAGCTTCCTCTGTTGTTTCTGAATTCTGAGAGTGTTTCACTGCTTGCTCCCCCAACTCCTGTCCTTTCTCTCCACTGCTCTAACTGTGTCTTTAATTAATTTTGCTACTCTGCCTTCCACTTCCTGAGCTCACTCAAATAGTTAGTGCCTCAAACCTGCTGAGCTGAACCTGTGCTTCTCAATCTCCAGCTTTATTCATTAACTCCCAGCACTCGTGTAAAGAATACCGGTTTGGTTAGTAGATTACAAAATAAAACTCGAAAACATCAGGATTTTGAACACATCAATTAAATCTCCCCTTGACCTTCTCTGCTCTATAAAGAAAAATCCCAGTTTTTCCAGTCACTCCACATGGCGGCACGATGGCACCGTGATTAGCACTGCTGCCTCTCAGCGGGGACCTGAGTTCGATTCCCGGCCTGGGTCACTGTCTGTGTGGAGTCTGCACGTTCTCCCCGTGTCTGCGTGGATTTCCTCCGGGTGCTCCGGTTTCCTCCCACATTCTGAAAGACGTGCTGGTTAGGGTGCACTGACCTTGCTAAATTCTCCCTCAGTGTACCCGAACAGGCACCGGAATGTGGCAACTAGGGGATTTTCACAGTAACTTCATTGCAGTGTTAATGTAAGCCTACTTTTGAAACCAATAAAAATAAACTAAATAAAATTAACTGGGCGCCCTCAGCCCTGGTCCCATTCCTCTGCACCCGCTCCACTGCCTAGACATCCTTCCTGAAGTGTGAAGCCCGGAACTGGTCACAATAATCCAGCTGATGCTTAAACAAAGAACAAGAACAAAGAACAATACAGCACAGGAACAGGCCCTTCGGCCCCCAAGCCCGTGCCGCTCCCTGGTCCAAACTAGACCATTCTTTTGTATCCCTCCATTCCCACTCCGTTCATATAGCTGTCTAGATAAGTCTTAAACGTTCCCAGTGTGTCCGCCTCCACCACCTTGCCCGGCAGCGCATTCCAGGCCCCCACCACCCTCTGTGTAACACATGTCCTTCTGATATCCGTGTTAAACCTCCCCCCCCTTACCTTGAACCTATGACCCCTTGTGAACGTGATGTGTGAAGGTTTACCAGGTCGAATATCTTTGGCCGGCACTGGTTACCGATATGCAGCAAGTCCCTGAACCCTTTGGTGATCACCAGTGCCATTCGCTCTCCCTTCCGCTCCAGCAGGGCGTTTGTTGCAACAGTTGTCCCCATCCGAATCCAGTCAATCCCGGAGGTGTCCATTGGCTGATCCCGAGACACTGGAATTCTGCTCTCCTGTTACAGACACAAGAGGAAAATTGATTCAGAGACTGGGCCTCAGCGGGAAAGGCCAGTGTTGAGGCATTCACTACCCCCTCCTCCAGCAATTCCATTGGCTATCCTCCTCAGAATCCAGAGGCCATTCAGCCCCTCCTGTCTGCACCGACTCTCCAAAAGAACACGCTGGCACAGTGGTTAGCACTCCACAGTCCAAAGATGTGCGGGTTAGGTGGATTGGCCATGCTAAATTACCCTTTGGTGTCAGGGGGGCTAGTTAGGGTAAATGCATGGGGTTACGGGGATAGGGCCTGGGTGGGATTGTGGTCGGTGCAGGCTCGAGGGTCAAATGGCCTCCTTCTGCACTGTAGATATTCTATTCTATGATTACCCAGGTCCACCCTATTCCTGTAACCCTGCGCACTTACCTCGACCAATGCACCCTAACCAGCACCTCTTTCAGACTGTGGGAGGAAACCGGAGCACCCGGAGGAAACCCACGCAGACACGGGGAGAACGTGCAGACTCCACACAGGCAGTGACCCGAGCCAGGAATCGAACCCAGGTCCCTGGCGCTGTGAGGCAGCAGTGTTAACCACTGTGCCACCGTGTCGCTGCTCCTTCAGAAATGTCCTCACTACACTAGCGAATTATTGCAAACAATATCCTGGGTGTCCCCATTACTGTGCACAGTGTAATTACCATCTCCCCTTCTTGCATTTGATTATTTATTATTATTATTGTCACATGTATTCAGTGAAAAGTATTGTTTCTTACACGCTGTACAGACAAAGCATACCGTTCATAGAGAAGGAAACGCGAGAGTGCAGAATGTAGTGTTACAGTCATAGCTAGGGTGTAGAGAAAGTTCAACTTAGTGTGACGTAAGTCCATTCAAAAGTCTGACAGCAGCAGGAAAGAAGCTGTTCTTCAGTCGGTTGGGACGTGACCTCAGACTTTTGTATCTTTTTCCCGACGGAAGAAGGTGGAAGGGAATGTCCGGGGTGCGTGGAGTCCTTAATTATGCTGGCTGCTTTGGCGAGGCAGTGGGAAGTGTAGACAGAGTCAATGGATGGAAGGCTGGTTTACGTGATGGATTGGGCTACATTCATGACCTTTTGTAGTTCCTTGCGGTCTTGGGCAGAGCAGGAGCCATACCAAGCTGTGATACAACCAGAAAGAATGCTTTCTATGGTGCATCTGTTAATGTTGGTGAGAGTCGTAGCTGACATACTGAATTTCCTTAGTCTTCTTTAAAAGTAGAGGCATTGGTGGAGCTTTCTTAACTATAGCATTGGCATGGGGGGACCAGGACAGGTTATTGGTGATCTGGACACTTAAAAACCTGAAGCTCTCGATCATTTCCACTTCATCCCCATTTATGCAGACAGGGGCATGTTCTCCTTTACGCTTCCTGAAGTCAATGACTCTCCCTTTGTTTTGTTGACATTGAGGGAGAGATTATTGTTGCCGCACCAGTTCACCAGATTCTCTATCTCATTCCTGTACTCTGTCTCGTCATTGTTTGAGATCTGACCCACTACGGTGGTGTCATCAGCAAATCTGAAAATCGAGTTGGAGGGGAATCTGGCTGCACAGTCATAGGTGTATAAGGAGTATAGTAGGGGGCTGAGAACACAGCCTTGTGGGGCACCGGTGTTGAGTGTGATCATGGAGGAGGTGTTGTTGCCTATCCTTACTGATTGTGATCTGTGAGTTTGGTCTGTGCAGCGATCTATTGTGAGAAATTCCATGCATGCTTCTTTTCCAGGAAGCCCAGTGTTGAAGAAAAAAACTGGAGCCGATTCTGATGCACTTTTATAAGCTTCTTTTTACAGTGACCCTACATTACAAACATGCAGCTCTGAATATAATAATCCCATTTACAGTCCATTCCTATTGATAGGAGCACAGTAAGAAGTCTCTCAACACCAGGTTAAAGTCCAACGGGTTTATATGGTATCATGAGCTTTCGGAGAGCAGCCCCTTCATCAGGTGAGTGGATAGGTAGGTTTCACAAACACGGCATATATAGGCCAAGGCACAACTACCTATTTGTGAACTAACCTCCTCTCACCTGAGGAAGGAGCAGCGCTCCGAAAGCTCGTGATTCCAAATAAACCTGTTGGACTCTAACCTGGTGTTGTGAGACTTCTTACTGTCCCACCCCAGTCCAATGCCGGCATCTCCACATCATATTTACAGGAGCATATGTGAATCATCCCCAGTTAAAGCCCATCTCTTCCATACAATTTTACCCAATTAGTATTGAATTAACATGGTGTCCCGGTCTCTGTGCTGATTTACTGTGAGATATACCACCCTGCTCAGTGACTGACCTCCTGTAGTATTCTCCTGATGCCCTCTGTGGGAGCATCGCGGTAATTGGCTGGGTCCTCCGAAAGCAGCTTCATGACTCGGACCTTTCCCCCGGGACACACAGCAAACACGTCGGTGAAAGTCCCACCACGATCGATAGCAAACTGAAACTTCTCTGGCTCCATCGCTCACAGGCTGTGATTCCCGGTATGACTGTCAGAGAGAAAAGGAAAGGATGTTGGCACAGAAAACAACACAGAGATCTCCTCCCATAAACCTATATCTGAAGCCAGCAAGCCTCTGAGGGTGACTCCCTGATCCAACTGGGTGCAATGAATGCTGGTGGGTTTTTGCGTTTAATTGTAGCAATTCAACAAAACGCCACCTTCCTGTCACCAGCACCTGACATTGTGCATCAAGGAAATGGCCACTCAGTGGCTTAGCGAGCAGGTCTTCACCACAGGACCTAGAACTCCGGTCTGGGTAGAGTAACAGGCTTAAAAACCCTGCCTCCAATACTCATAGCGGAGACAGGACTGGGGGGGTGCGGCACTGTCAGAGAGTCAGTACTGAAGGAGTGCCGCACTGTCAGAGGGTCAGTGCTGAGGGAGTGCCGCACTGTCAGGGGGTCAGTACTGAGGGAGCGCCGCACTGTCAGAGGGTCAGTACTGAGGGAGTGCCGCACTGTCAGAGGGTCAGTACTGAGGGAGTGCCGCACTGTCAGAGGGTCAGTACTGAGGGAGCGCCGCACTGTCAGAGGGTCAGTACTGAGGGAGTGCCGCACTGTCAGAGGGTCAGTACTGAGGGTGTGCCGCACTGTCAGAGGGTCAGTGCTGAGGGAGTGCCGCACTGTCAGAGGGTCAGTACTGAGGGAGTGCCGCACTGTCAGAGGGTCAGTACTGAGGGAGTGCTGCACTGTCAGAGGGTCAGTACTGAGGGAGTGCCGCACTGTCAGAGGGTCAGTACTGAGGGAGTGCCGCACTGTCAGAGGGTCAGTACTGAGGGAGTGCCGCACTGTCAGAGGGTCAGTACTGAGGGAGTGCTGCACTCTCACAGGGTCTGTACTGAGGGGGTGCTGCACTGTCAGAGGTTCAGGACT
Source organism: Mustelus asterias (assembly GCF_964213995.1). Classification (NCBI taxonomy): domain Eukaryota; kingdom Metazoa; phylum Chordata; class Chondrichthyes; order Carcharhiniformes; family Triakidae; genus Mustelus; species Mustelus asterias. The sequence continues at coordinate 4,211,861 of NC_135802.1, read as the reverse complement.
GAGGGAGTGCCGCACTGTCAGAGGGGCTGTGACTTTATTCTGAGCCTTCACTGTCCTCTCAGGTGGGTATCAATGATCACCCAGCACGAATCTAACAACAGCTGGGGGATTATCACAGGTGTCCTGAGGCCAATTCCTATCTGTTGTCAGACGCAGATTATCTGACCGGTATAATGCTGGTGTCTGCGTGAGCTTCCTGTGTGTAAACTGACTGCCATATTTCACACACTGCAACAGTGACTGTACTTGTAAAGTACTTTGGGAACGCGCTTTGGGAGATTCTGGGGATGCTGAAGGTGCTATAGAGATGCAATTCCTGTCCTGAAAATATTACAACTGGCTAATGTTCAACCTCCTGAGCTTCTCAGATACCCTGTCTGTGTTAATGTACAATGGATCTGTTACATCACGTAACTGTGTATATGAATCATTGTCCATTTATGAACTTTGTTCTGCAGGTCAGTCCCAAAGTTAACAGGAGTGTGTGGTTTGAAATTAGCAGGAGTGAGTGGTGGGATGGTAACTGCTGTAATTCCATCCCAGTTCACACAGACTGAGACACACTCACCGGAGACACAGGCAGTGGAAACACAAAAATGAGCTACCACCCTCTCGATGTTGCTCGCGATGATCCGGTGACAACAACAGAATTGCACCAAAGTTTTATAAGTTGTTTCAGAGTTTCATTAACCTAAAGACAATGAAAGAAAAGCAACGACTTTCAGCATTTTAGACAGATATGGAAACCATGTACACATTTAATCCTTTCTGCACTCTGGGAATGGAACAGAATGTAAACAAATTCCAATCGCTATCTCAAGAGAAAGGCATATTGTGCGCCTTCCAGATAAGGGAACAATTAGAGGGCAACGGTACTCACAGCAGCTAACCAGAACACCCATTTCCCCAGCACCATTCTCACTCTGATCCCCAGTCAGTCTGACTCTGATCCCCAGTCAGTCTGACTCTGATCCCCAGTCAGTCTGACTCTGATCCCCAGTCAGTCTGTCTCTGATCCCCAGTCAGTCTGTCTCTGATCCCCAGTCTGTCTCTGATCCCAGTCAGCCTGTCTCTGATCCCAGTCAGTCTGACTCTGATCCCCAGTCAGTCTGACTCTAATTCCCAGTCAGTCTGTCTCTGATCCCAGTCGGTCTGACTCTGATCCCCAGTCTGTCTCTGATCCCAGTCAGTCTGTCTCTGATCCCAGTCAGCCTGTCTCTGATCCCAGTCAGTCTGACTCTGATCCCCAGTCAGTCTGACTCTAATTCCCAGTCAGCCTGTCTCTGATCCCAGTCGGTCTGACTCTGATCCCCAGTCTGACTCTAATTCCCAGTCAGTCTGACTCTGATCCGCAGTCAGTCTGTCTCTGATCCCCAGTCAGTCTGTCTCTGATCCGCAGTCAGTCTGTCTCTGATCCCCAGTCAGTCTGTCTCTGATCCCCAGTCAGTCTGACTCTGATCCGCAGTCAGTCTGTCTCTGATCCCCAGTCAGTCTGTCTCTGATCCGCAGTCAGTCTGTCTCTGATCCCCAGTCAGTCTGTCTCTGATCCCCAGTCAGTCTGTCTCTGATCCCCAGTCAGTCTGTCTCTGATCCCCAGTCAGTCTGTCTCTGATCCACAGTCAGTCTGACTCTGATCCACAGTCAGTCTGTCTCTGATCCCCAGTCAGTCTGTCTCTGATCCGCAGTCAGTCTGTCTCTGATCCCCAGTCAGTCTGTCTCTGATCCCCAGTCAGTCTGTCTCTGATCCCCAGTCAGTCTGACTCAGTTGGTCCAGGATTTACCCTCTGAATCCCCAATTGGTCAGTGACCCCGGGATGAACTGTGCCCTCTGAACGCCCCTTTGACCCTGTCACAGGTGCACTGACCGGGCTGAGGTGCCAGAGGCTCCGCTCCGGCCGCGGAGACTCGGACAGCGGGGACTCGGACGGTTGCACTCCGGCCGCGGGGACTCGGACAGCGGGGACTCGGACGGTTGCACTCCGGCCGCGGGGACTCGGACAGCGGGGACTCGGACGGTTGCACTCCGGCCGCGGGGACTCGGACAGCGGGGACTCGGACGGTTGCACTCCGGCCGCGGGGGCTCGGACAGCGGGGACTCGGACGGTTGCGCTCCGGACGCGGGGACTCGGACAGCGGGGACTCGGACGGTTGCACTCCGGCCGCGGGGACTCGGACAGCGGGGGCTCGGACTCCCGCCGCTGACTGAGACTCTGACAGCGAGCCAGGTGACAGCCCCGCCCCTTCCCCAGCATCAACCAATCAGACCCCGCGGTCCTCAGACTGGTGTCCAATAGCGACGGAGCGGAGTCTGGGCTCTAACCAATCAGCGCCTCGCCCGGAGAGGCAGCCAATCCTAGAGCGGTATTCTGATATATATCCAATCAGAAAGCGCCTCGGTCAGAGCAGCTCAACCAATCCCATTGAAGCTGAATTCTGAATGGCGGAGCCTGCGGACCAATCACCTCCAGTGCTGCGAGCATGCTCATCCACCCCTAACGTGATTGGCCGGGAGCACCGACCAATGGGCTCACTCAGTGAGGGCTGCGGAATTCCCTCCATTGTAATTGGTGCATTCACTGTCCAATCAGGCGGCAGAGTATTACAACGCCCAGCCGATTATTGGTTCACACCCAGAATATCCTCATCTCTTCAATTCAGAAAAAACAAACATTTTCCTGACAGGAAGATTCTTTATTCCGGAGTCACAAATGTTCTGACCATGAAAAATGTGCAGTTCCTGTCACAGATTCCCGATTCTCTCACTCTGATCAGACAGGTGGCCAATGGACTACAACCCCCAGAGTGCACTCGTCACTTCCCGGATATAGCCGGGGATGCCGGGAGATGTAGTCCGTGCTCCCGGCAGGCCCCGCGCCTCCGGCTGGGGATTCTGGGTAGTGAAGTCCGGCGGCGGGCGCGCGTTCTGACAAGATGGCGGGGATGGAGCTGCTATCGGACCAGGGGTACCGCATCGACGGCAGGAAGCCCACCGAGCTCAGGAAGATCCAGGCGCGGATGGGGGTGTTCGCTCAGGCGGACGGCTCGGCTTACATCGAGCAGGGAAACACCAAGGCGCTGGCGGTGGTTTACGGTCCGCACGAGGTGAGAGCGGCGGCACTGCGCATGCGCGGCACCGACAGCAGCCACCCAGTGCGCATGTGCAGCAACGGCACTACAGTTAGATACAGAGTAAAGCTCCCTCGACACTGTCCCCATCAAACACAGTAAGAAGTCTCACAACACCAGGTTACAGTCCAACAGGTTTATTTGGTAGCACAAGCCACACAAGCTTTCGGAGCTCCAAGCCCCTTAGAACCATAGAAAATTACAGCTCAGAAACAGGCCTTTTGGCCCTTCTTGTCTGTGCCGAACCATTTTTTGCCTAGTCCCACTGACCTGCACTTGGACCATATCCCTCCACACCCCTCTCATCCATGAACCCGTCCAAGTTTTTCTTAAATGTTAAAAGTGACCCCGCATTTACCACTTTATCCGGCAGCTCATTCCACACTCCCACCACTCTCTGCGTGAAGAAGCCCCCCCTAATATTCCCTTTAAACTTTTCTCCTTTCACCCTTAACCCATGCCCTCTGGTTTTTTTCTCCCCTAGCCTCAGCGGAAAAAGCCTGCTTGCATTCACTCTATCTATACCCATCAAAATCTTATACACCTCTATCAAATCTCCCCTCAATCTTCTACACTCCAGGGAATAAAGTCCCAACCTATTCAATCTCTCTCTGTAAATCAGCTTCTCAAGTCCCGGCAACATCCTTGTGAACCTTTTCTGCACTCTTTCAATCTTATTTACATCCTTCCTGTAACTAGGTGACCAAAATGTACACAATACTCCAAATTCGGCCTCACCAATGCCTTATATAACCTTACCATAACACTCCAACTTTTATACTCGATACTCCGATTTATAAAGGCCAATGTACCAAAGGCACTCTTTACGACCCTATCCACCTGTGACGTCACTTTTAGGGAATTCTGTACCTGTATTCCCAGATCCCTCTGTTCAACTGCACTCTTCAGAGTCCTACCATTTACCCTGTACGTTCTACTTTGGTTTGGCCTTCCAAAGTGCAATATCTCACACTTGTCTGCGTTAAATTCCATTTGCCATTTTTCAGCCCATTTTTCTAGTTGGTCCAAATCCCTCTGCAAGCTTTGAAAACCTTCCTCACTGTCCACTACACCTCCAATCTTTGTATCATCAGCAAACTTGCTGATCCAATTTACCACATTATCATCCAGATCATTGATATAGATGACAAACAACAATGGACCCAACACCGATCCCTGCGGCACACCACTAGTCACAGGCCTCCACTCAGAGAAGCAATCCTCCACAACCACTCTCTGGCTTCTTCCATTGAGCCAGTGTCTTATCCAATTTACTACCTCCCCATGTATACCTAGCGACTGAACCTTCCTAACTAACCTCCCATGAGGGACCTTGTCAAAGGCCTTGCTGAAATCCAGATAGACAACATCCACCGCCTTCCCTTCATCCACTTTCCTGGTAACCTCCTCGAAAAACTCTAATAGATTGGTCAAACATGACCTACCACGCACAAAGCCATGTTCTCTTCCTAATAAGTCCCTGTCTATCCAAATATTTGTAGATCCTATCCCTTATCACACCTTCCAATAACTTGCCCACCACCGACGTCAAACTTACTGGCCGATAATTTCCCGGATTTCTTTTGGAACCTTTTTTAAACAACGGAACAACATGAGCCACTCTCCAATCGTCCGGCACCTCCCCCGTGAATACTGACATTTTAAATATGTCTGCCAGGGCCCCTGCAAGTTCAACACTAGCTTCCCTCAAGGTCCGTGGGAATACCCTGTCCGGTCCTGGGGATTTATCCACTCTGCTTTGCCTCAAGACAGCGAGCACCTCCTCCCCTTTAATCTGTAAAGGTTCCATGGCCTCCCTATCAGTTTGCCCTATTTCCGTAGACTCCATGCCCCTTTCCTCAGTAAATAAGGATGCAAAAAAACCATTCAGTATCTCCCCCATCTCTTTTGGTTCCATACACAGTCTACCACTCTGGTCTTCAAGAGGACCAATCCCTCACTATCCTTTTGCTCCTAACATACCTATAGAAGCTCTTTGGATTTTCCTTCACTCTCTCTGCCAAAGCAACCTCATGTCTTCTTTTAGCCCTCCTGATTTCCCTCTTAAGTAGCTTCTTGCACTTTTTATACTCCTCGAGCATCTGATGTGTTCCTTGCTGCCTGTACATTTCATACAACTCTCTCTTCCTCTTAATCAGTGTTACAATCTCCCTCCAGAACCAAGGTTCCTTATTCCTATTTACTTTGCCTTTAATCCTGACAGGAACATACAAACTCTGCACTCTCAAAATCTCTCCTTTGAAGGCCTCCACTTTCCATTTACATCCTTGCCAGAGAACAGCCTGTGCCAATCCACACTTCCCAGATCCCTTCTCATTTCATCAAATTTGGCCTTTTTCCAGTTCAGAACTTCAACCCGAGGACCAGATCTATCCTTATCCACGATCAGGTTGAAACTAATGGCATTATGATCACTGGATCCAAAGTGTTCCCTCGCACTCACATCCATCACCTGCCCTAACTCATTTCCCAATAGGAGATCCAATATCGCATCCTCTCTAGTTGGCACCTCTATACACTGGTGTAGAAAATTCTCCTGAACACATTTTACAAACTCTACCCCGTCTAAACCTTTAACAGTATGCGAGTCCCAATCTATATGTGGAAAATTAAAATCCCCTACTATCACAACTTTGTGTTTCTTGCAGTTGTCAGCTATCTCCGCTGATTTGCTCCTCCAATTCTCGCTGACTATTGGGTGGTCTATAATACAAGCCCATTAATGTGGTCATACCTTTCCTGTTTCTCAGCTCCACCCATAGGGCCTCTGTAGACAAGCTCCCTAATCTATCCTGCCTGAGTACCGCTGTAACATTTTCCCTGACCAACAATGCCACCCCCCCACCTTTTATCCCTCTGCCTCTATCCCGCCTGAAACATTGGAACCCTGGAACATTGAGCTGCCAGTCCTGCCCCTCCTGTAGCCAAGTTTCACTAATGGCTATAATGTCATATTTCCATGTGTCTATCCACGCCTTCAGCTCATCTGCCTTCCCCACAATACTCCTGGCATTGAAATAGACACACCTCAAAAAATTATTTCCACCACACTCTACCCTTCCATTTGTGATTTAGCTTGAACTAACCTGTCTTTTTACCCCTGCTCCACTATCTGCTCTGGCACTCTGGTTCCCATCCCCCTGCAAATCTAGTTTAAACCCTCCCCAATAACACTCGCAAATCTCCCTGCAAGTATATTGAGTTTTTTGAGAAAGTGACCAAGGAGGTGGATGGGGGCAAGGCAGTGGACGTGGTATATATGGATTTTAGTAAGGCGTTTGATAAGGTTCACCATGGTAGGCTTCTGCAGAAAATGCAGATGTATGGGATTGGGGGTGATCTAGGAAATTGGATCAGGAATTGGCTAGCGGATAGGAAACAGAGGGTGGTGGTTGATAGTAAATATTCATCATGGAGTGCGGTTACAAGTGGTGTACCTCAGGGATCTGTTTTGGGGCCACTGCTGTTTGTAATATTTATTAATGATCTGGATGAGGGTATAGTTGGGTGGATTAGCAAATTTGCTGATGACACCAAAGTCGGTGGTGTGGTAGACAGTGAGGAAGGGTGTCGTAGTTTGCAGGAAGACTTAGACAGGTTGCAAAGTTGGGCCGAGAGGTGGCGGATGGAGTTTAATGCGGAGAAGTGTGAGGTAATTCACTTTGGTAGGAATAACAGATGTGTTGAGTATAGGGCTAACGGGAGGACTTTGAATAGTGTGGAGGAGCAGAGGGATCTAGGTGTATGTGTGCATAGATCCCTGAAAGTTGGGAATCAAGTAGATAAGGTTGTTAAGAAGGCATATGGTGTCTTGGCGTTTATTGGTAGGGGGATTGAATTTAGGAGTCGTAGCGTTATGTTGCAACTGTACACAACTCTGGTGCGGCCGCACTTGGAGTACTGTGTGCAGTTCTGGTCCCCACATTACAGGAAGGATGTGGAGGCTTTGGAGAGGGTGCAGAGGAGGTTTACCAGGATGTTGCCTGGTATGGAGGGGAGATCCTATGAGGAGAGGCTGAGGGATTTGGGATTGTTTTCGCTGGAAAGGCGGCGGCTAAGAGGGGATCTTATTGAAACATATAAGATGATTAGAGGTTTAGATAGGGTGGATAGTGATAGCCTTTTTCCTCTGATGGAGAAATCCAGCACGAGGGGGCATGGCTTTAAATTGAGGGGGGGTAGTTATAGAACCGATGTCAGGGGTAGGTTCTTTACCCAGAGGGTGGTGAGGGATTGGAATGCCCTGCCAGCATCAGTAGTAAATGCGCCTAGTTTGGGGGCGTTTAAGAGATCCGTAGATAGGTTCATGGACGAAAAGAAATTGGTTTAGGTTGGAGGGTCACAGTTTTTTTTTTAACTGGTCGGTGCAACATCGTGGGCCGAAGGGCCTGTTCTGCGCTGTAATGTTCTATGTTCTATGTTCTATTGGTCCCCTTGTAGTTCAAGTGTAACCCGTCTTCAGGTGAGTGGGAATTCTGTTCACAAACAGAGCTTATAAAGACACAGACTCAATTTACATGAATAATGGTTGGAATGCGAATACTTACAACTAATCAAGTCTTTAAGATACAAACAACGTGAGTGGAGAGAGCATCAAGGCATGCTAAAAAGATATGTATTGTCTCCAGACAAGACAGCCAGTGAAACTCTGCAGGTCCAGGCAAGCTGTGGGGGTTACAGATAGTGTGACATGAACCCAATATCCCGGTTGAGGCCGTCCTCGTGTGTGCGGAACTTGGCTATCAGTTTCTGCTCAGCGACTCTGCGCTGTCGTGTGTCGTGAAGGCCACCTTGGAGAACGCTTACCCGAATATCAGAGGCCGAATGCCCGTGACCGCTGAAGTGCTCCCCAACAGGAAGAGAACAGTCTTGTCTGGTGATTGTCGAGCGGTGTTCATTCATCTTGATTGGCTGTAAGTAGTCGCATTCCAACCATTATTCTGTAAATTGAGTTTGTGTCTTTATATGACCTGTTTGTGAACAGAATTCCCACTCACCTGAAGAAGGGGCTTGGAGCTCTGAAAGCTTGTGTGGCTTTTGCTACCAAATAAACCTGTTGGACTTTAACCTGGTGTTGTTAAACTTCTTACTGTGTTTACCCCAGTCCAACGCCGGCATCTCCACATAATGCCCATCAGACACTCCCAGGACAGGTACAGCATGGGGTTCGATACAGAGTAAAGCTCCCTCTACACTGTCCCCATCAAACACTCCCAGGACAGGTACAGCACGGGGTTAGATACAGAGTAAAGCTCCCTCTACACTGTGCCCATCAGACACTCCCAGGACAGGTACAGCATGGGGTTAGATACAGAGTAAAGCTCCCTCTACACTGTCCCCATCAAACACTCCCAGGACAGGTACAGCACGGGGTTAGATACAGAGTAAAGCTCCCTCTACACTGTCCCCATCAAACACTCCCAGGACTGGTACAGCACGGGGTTAGATACAGAGTAAAGCTCCCTCTACATTGTCCCCCATCAAACACTCCCAGGACAGGTACAGCATGGGGTTAGATACAGAGTAAAGCTCCCTCTAAACTGTCCCCATCAAACACTCCCAGGACAGGTATAGCACGGGGTTAGATACAGAGTGAAGCTCCCTCTACACTGTCCCCATCAAACACTCCCAGGACAGGTACAGCACGGGGTTAGATACAGAGTGAAGCTCCCTCTACACTGTCCCCATCAAACACTCCCAGGATAGGTACAGCACGGGGTTAGATACAGAGTAAAACTCCCTCGACACTGTCCCCATCAAACACTCCCAGGACAGATACAGTACGGGGTTAGATACAGAGTAAAGCTCCCTCTACACTGTCCCCATCAAACACTCCCAGGACAGGTACAGCACGGGGTTAGATACAGAGTAAAGCTCCCTCTACACTGTCCCCATCAAACACTCCCAGGACAGGTACAGCACGGGGTTAGATACAGAGTAAAGCTCCCTCTACACTGTCCCCATCAAACACTCCCAGGACAGGTACAGCACGGGGTTAGATACAGAGTAAAGCTCCCTCTACACTGTCCCCATCAAACACTCCCAGGACAGGTACAGCACGGGGTTAGATACAGAGTAAAGCTCCCTCTACACTGTCCCCATCAAACACTCCCAGGACAGGTACAGTACGGGGTTAGATACAGAGTAAAGCTCCCTCTACACTGTCCCTATCAAACACTCCCAGGATAGGTACAGCACGGGGTTAGATACAGAGTAAAGCTACCTCTACACTGTCCCCATCAAACACTCCCAGGACAGGTACAGCACGGGGTTAGATACAGAGTAAAGCTCCCTCTACACTGTCCCCTATCAAACACTCCCAGGACAGGCACAGCACGGGGTTAGATACAGAGTAAAGCTCCCTCTACACTGTCCCCTATCAAACACTCCCAGGACAGGCACAGCACGGGGTTAGATACAGAGTAAAGCTCCCTCTACACTGTCCCTATCAAACACGCCCAGGACAGGTACAGCACGGGGTTCGATACAGAGTAAAGCTCCCTCTACACTGTCCCCATCAAACACTCCCAGGACAGGTACAGCACGGGGTTAGATACAGAGTAAAGCTCTGAGATTAGTGTGTCAGTGCAATGTATCACTGTTGAGTGGTTGGTGGTTACGTATCCGTTGTTTTAGATGCGTGGTGCTCGCAGTAAAGCCCTTCACGACAAGGCGATGGTGAACTGTCAGTACAGCATGGCGACCTTCAGCACGGGTGAGCGTAAGAGGCGCCCTCATGGTGATCGCAAATCTTCTGAGATGACCTTGCATCTGAAACAGACGTTCGAAGCTGCCATCTTAACTCAGCTTTACCCACGATCCCAGATTGACATCTATGTGCAGGTATGTTGCAGCATGATGCCTTCCCTGGCCCTGCACCTTAACATTTAATTCTAGCACTCCTTGTCCCCAGCCTGATCCCATCTCTGCCCTGGACTGGGGAGCATTGCTCCTGCTGGCTCCCAGCTCCGGCTCTGACCTCTGGCAGTGAGTAATGTGAGGATACCCCTGTAACGAGATTCTCTCCTTTCCTCTGCAATTACACAGGGCCTTGGTGAGGCCACACCGAGAGTATTGTGTGCAGTTTTGGTCTCCTTTTCTGAGGAAGGTTGTTCTTGCTCTCGAGGGAGTGCAGCGAAGGTTTACCAGGCTGATTCCGGGGATGGCGGGACTGATCCGTGAAGAAATATTGACCAGGTTAGGATTGTTTTCGCTGGAGTTTCGACGGATGAGGGGGGATCTCAGAGAGACTTATAAAATTCTAACAGGACTAGACAGGATAGATGCAGGGAGGATATTCCCGATGGTGGGGGAGTCCAGAACCATTTAGGGTGGAGGTGAGGAGACATTTCTTCACCCAGAGAGTGGTGAGTCTGTGGAATTCATTACCACAGGAAGCAGTTGATGCCAAAACATTGAATGTATTGAAGAGGCGGCTGGATATAGCACTTGGGGCGAATGGGATCAAATGTTTTTTGATTTGATTTATTATTGTCACATGTACTAGTATACAGTGAAAAGTATTGATTCTTGCGCGCTATACAAAACATACCATTCATAGAGAAGGAAACGAGAGAGTGCAGAATGTAGTGTTACAGTCATAGCTAGGGTGTAGAGAAAGATCAAGTTAATACGAAGTAGGTCCATTCAAAAGTCTGACCACAGCAGGGAAGAAGATGTTCTTGAGTCGGTTGGTACGTGTCCTCAGACTTTTGTATCTCTTTCCCAAAGGAAGAAGGTGGAAGAGAGAATGTCCGGGGTCCGTGGGATCCTTAATTATGCTGGCTGCTTTGCCAAGGCAGCGGGAAGTGTAGACAGAGTCAATGGATGGGAGGCTGGTTTGTGTGATGGATTGGGCTACATTCACAACCTTTTGTAGTTCCTTGCAGTCTTGGGCAGAGCAGGAGCCCAGACCGAACTGTGATACAACCAGAAAGAATGCTTTCTATGGTGCATCCGTAAAAGTTGGTGAGAGTTGTAGCTGGCATGCCAAATTTTCTTAGTCTTCTGAGAAAGTAGAGGTGTTGGTGGGCTTTCTTAACTATAGTGTCGGCATGGGGGGACCAGGACAGGTTGTTGGTGATCTGAACACCTAAAACTTGAAGTTCTCGACTATTTCCACTTCATCCCCTTTACGCTTCCTGAAGTCGATGACTATCTCCTTCGTTTTGTTGACATTGAGGGAGAGATGATTGTTGCCGCACCAGTTCACCAGGTTTTCTACCTCATTCCTGTTCTCTGTCTCGTCATTGTTTGAGAACCGAGAATTGGAGGGGAATTTGTTCTGTGGTTATGGGGGGAAAGCATGATTAGGCAACTGAGTTGGATGATCAGCCATGATTGTGATGAATGGCAGAGCAGGCCGAATGGCCTCCTACTCCTATCTTCTATGTTTCTCCTGTCCAGCAGTTGTGAAGTGACTCTACAGTTGTTGCTCGCTGTGTACTTGCGATCGGCCAAGACATTCTGCTTCTGAAAAAAATCCCAACATTTTCTGGTGATAATTTTTGCTGAAATGTTTCTTTGATATCCTGCGTGCGATTGTGCTCTGCCAGTGATGTAAGAGTTAGTCATTCCCAGGCTCTGACCTGCTGTTTGCCAACAGCCCGTTTCACTGTTTCTGGCTCATTGAAGTCAGCCTGACCGAAGATAAACGGAAATTATTTCCTCTGGGTGGGGGTGGTGAGACAGCCCAGAAGCAGCTCAATGAGAAGCCGGCTGCTCAGGGGGTGATGTCAAGCAGCGTTTCTTCACGCAAAGGGATTGATCACCTGGAACTCGCCACCCGCACCCCTGCCCAAGAAGAGGGTGTTGGTGCTGGGAGGGAGATTCCAAAACTGAGGTGGATAGAATTGTGTTGGTCAGGGAATTAAGGGTCACAGAGCAAAGGTGGATAAATGGAGTTGATGTCCAGATCAGTGGTGATCTAACAGAATGATTTAACAGGTTTGAGAGGGCTGACTGACCTTCTGGTCCCGTGATTTAGCCTCAAGAGGGGCTGAGTGGTCGCCTCCTCCTGTGTAATGGTTTGGAGGGGCTGAATGGGCTCCTCTTCCTATGGTGAATTAAACATTCACTGATGTGTATTTACCTGTGGTGTCACTAGGGGAGCTTTGATGGCAGGTTGAAGGTCAGACTGGTGCTTGTCTAGCTCTGGACCGCAGGACTGACTACAAAGGCGCTGTGCAGCCCTTCTCCTCATATGCGTGGCACGGTGGCGCAGTGGTTAACACTGCTGCCTCACAGCGCCAGGGTCCCAGGTTCAATTCCGGCCTCGGGTCACTGTCCGTGTGGAGTTTGCACATTCTCCCCGTGTTTGCGTGGGTTTCCTCCGGGTGCTCCGGTTTCCTCCCACAGTCCATAGATGTGCGGGTTAGGTGGATTGGCCACGCTAAATTGACCCTTAGTGTCAGAGGAATTGGCAGGGTAAATGCATGGGGTTATGGGGATAGGGCCTCGGTGGGATTGTGGTCGGTACAGACTCGATGGGCTGAATGGCCTCCTCTGCACTATAGGGATTCTATGATTGGAATTGAACTGGGAATTAATCCCCTCCCTGCTCACATCCGGTTTTCTTTCCTCTCCCACAGATCCTGCAGGCAGACGGTGGGAACTATTGCGCCTGTGTCAATGCGGCGACTCTGGCTGTCATTGACGCAGGGATCCCCATGCGGGACTATGTGTGCGCCTGCTCCACGGGATTTATTGAGGACAGCCCCTTGGTGGACCTCAGCTACATCGAGGAGTCTGTCGGGGGCCCCCAGGTGGCACTGGCCCTGCTCCCCAAGTCTCAGCAGATCGCTCTGCTGGAAATGAACTCCAGACTGCACGAGGACCACCTGGAGAAAGTGGTGGACGCAGCAGCCAAGGCGTGCAGGGATGTGTACGCTGTGCTGGACCGCGTGGTCAGGGAGCACGTGCAGGAAGTTACCACGCTGGTGGGGGAGTGATGGGCCAAGAGACGGACTCTTCCATGTTGTTGTGTTGGGTGTGTGAGAGTTCCCCTCAATAAAATTGATACTTTTTTTATATTAAAGGATTATTACAAAACTTTGGACCTTCCTTCCTCTGTCACCTAATTCAGTGTCATGTGTAAAATGTGTGAGTAACATTTGTTCCTGAAAAGGGAGACATGTTATTGAAGGTTTCGTCAGTCTGAGAGCGGTGGAGACATAGAGTCACTGAATATTTTTAAGGGAGAGGTAGATAGTTCTGGACTAATGAGGGTGTCAAAGGTTATCGGAGTTAGTCAAATATGGAGTTGAGGCCACAATCCGATCAGCCGCGATCTTATTGAATAGCAGAGCAGCCGCGAGGGGCCGAGTGGCCTACTCTTAATTCGTATGTTTGGGGCGGCACGATGGTACAGTGTTTCGCACTGCTGCCTTACAGCGCCCGGGACCCACATTCAATTCTGACCTTGGGCGACTGTGTGGAATTAACACGTTCTCCCCGTGTCTGCGTGGGTTTCCTCCGGGTGCTCCGGTTTTCTCCCACAGTCCAAAAATGTGCAAGTTAGATAGATTGACCATGCTAAATTGCCTCTTAATGTCCAAAGATGTGCTGGAGGTTGATTACTAAAATAAAAGCACGTGGGATAGGAGGCAATATATTGAGGATTGACAGAGAACGGAGAGTAGGAATAAACGCGTCATTCTCATGTTGTAAGGCTGTGGATTGTGGGGTACAGTAAGGATTAGTACATGTGTCCCAGCTGTTCACAATGTATAGCAATGATTTGGATGTGGGGATCAAATGCAATATTTACAAATTCACACATGATGCAAAGCTAGGTGGGAAGCTGGATCTAATGTTTTACACATTTAAAACTGAAGTTCATAGAATCCCTACAGTGCAGAAGGAGGCTCTTCAGCCCAGTGAGTCTGCACCGACCACAATCCCACCCAGGTCCTATCCCCATAACTCCCCATATTTACCCCGCTAATCCCTCGAACCTACTCATCCCGGGACACTAAGGGACAATTTAGCATAGCCAATCAACCTAACCCACACGTCTTTCGGACTGTGGGAGGAAACTGAGCACCTGGAGGAAACCCACGCAGACACAGGGATAATGTGCAAACTCCGCACAGTGACCCAAGACCTGAATCAAACCCAGGTTCCTGGCGCTGTGAGGCAGCGGTGCGAACCACTGTGCCACCCCAGATGATGAAATAGTTTGGAGACTCCATGCTGACCAATTGTAGTAATCTCAAAACGATTTCTCAGAATCATCTCCAGAAGTACGAACTTCTTCAGTCTCTAGTGTTGTGACTACGACTGCGGAAGACTTAGTTCAATCCGAGTCGCCTGATGATTGTGTCTTTGCTACTACACCGTGTGAGTGTGATGCAGAATTAGTTCCAAGAAAATAATTGTCTACTGTTCTAGTGACAAGGACAGCCAAATTCCAGAACAGTGTGTACAACCAAAGAGGATTATGCATCCTCCTGATTGACTTTCTTATTGATAGTGTATAATGATTAATGATGCATAGTACTCGTCCAGACTATTAATGATCCTATGTATAACATCGTAGTGATTGTTGTCATGACCACAGATGTAAAGGGGGAGGGATGTTATATATTTAACTGGTTGCATGATTGCTTTAAGAGCTGGTCACGTAATTTGATGGTGATGTCATTGGGAGTTTTGCAGGCTCCTGTTTAGTTTTAATTTCTACTCTACAGGTAACAGCTCCTACAATAAGCATGTTTTTTTTTTAAATCTACACGTGCAAACCTCTTTTTGTTTAAAACCCACTATCCATAGTTGGGATCTTACAGTACTCAATAAGCTTTGATCATATTTAACAGCAGAGCAGGCTCGATGGACGGTATGGTGGACTTCTCCTCTCTCGTGTTCCTGTGGCTCCCAGAGAGTGTTATGCAGCGAGTCACAGAAGATGATATTAGGGCCACTTGCCAAAAGCTTGCTCAAACTGGTAGATCTTATGGAGCATTTTAAAGGACGAAAGAGAGGTGACAAGACGTAGGAGGCAAATTCCAGAGATCAGGGTTCAGGCAGCTGAAGGCACAGCCACTGGTGTTGGAGCGATTAAATTCAGGAATGCAGAGGCGGTCAGAGTGAGTGCAGAGATCTGGGTTGTGGAACTGGAGGAAATTATGGAGATGAGGAGAGGCTGTGGAGCTATTTGAAAACAAGGATGAGAATTTTAAAATTCCTACAGTGCAGAGGAGGCTATTTGGCCTATCGAGTCTGTACCGACCACAATTCCACCCAGGGCCTATTCCTGAAACCCCACGCATTTACCCTGCTAATACCCCTGTCACTAGGGTCAATTTAGCATAGCCAATCCACCTAACCCGCACGTCTTTGGACTTTGGGAGGAAACCCACGCAGACACGGGGAGAATGTGCAAACTCCACACAGACAGTGACCCAAGCCGGGAATCGAACCCAGGTCCCTGGCGCTGTGAGGCAGCAGTGCTAACCGCTGTGTCACCGTGGTGGTGCAAGGCATTACTTAACTAGGGCCCAGCGTAAGTCAGTAAACACAAGAGGTTAGAATGGGACTCGGTGCAAATCAAGACACAGGAAGCCGAATTCTGCACTCATTATTTCCAATAACCTCTTCTCAAATAACCAGAAATCTCAGACAACA
Source organism: Mustelus asterias (assembly GCF_964213995.1). Taxonomy (NCBI): domain Eukaryota; kingdom Metazoa; phylum Chordata; class Chondrichthyes; order Carcharhiniformes; family Triakidae; genus Mustelus; species Mustelus asterias. Next base: position 4,196,090 of record NC_135802.1, on the reverse strand, counting down.
GGAAGGGATGCAGAAAGCTGTTGCTCTGTGAGTAGGTTTTCCGACTCGGTCTGGTAATGAGCAACAAGACCCTACTCCGATCACCTGACTTCACTGATTGCAGAGCGTATCAATGCCTTCTTCACACCCCCGGCCAGCTTGAAAGAATGCCCCTATGGGTGACGGCCTGAGTTCTGATGACCCCATGGTTAAAAATCCTGATAGTTTCACACACAAAGGAGGGCGATGGCCAGGAGCCCTCTGGGAACGGGAGACAAGTTCTCAAAAAGGGATTGTTTACAATGCAATCCAGGTGTATAAATATCTTGTGATATTTCTGAACTGCCAGGTTCATTGCTGGGCTGACGATAGCATCCTTGCTGCACAGTTCTCCTCTCGCACCATCCATGGTGCCAGCTGCTAACAGTCCCAGCTGTGAGTGTATATGAGGAGGATAAAAAGCATTTCCATTTTATAGTTAACATGTCCCTAAGCATTTCAAGATTCATAACTGAAGGCTGGAGATGGCAGTGGGACATTGCCAAAGGTCTCTTTTTGAGCTTTGTTAAGGGTATTTTTAAGTTTATTCATTAATGTCACAAGTAGGCTTGCATTAACACTGCAATTAAGTTACTGTGAAAATCCCCTAGTCACCACACTCTGGTGCCTGTTCGGGTACACTGAGGGAGAAATTCGCACCTCACCAGCACATCTTTTGGGCTGTGGGAGGAAACCAGAGCACCTGAAGGAAACCCACACAGATATGGGGAGAACATGCAGACTCCACACAGACAGTGATCCAAGCTGGGAATCGAACCTGGGTTCCTGGTGCTGTCAGGCAGCAGTGCTAACCACTGTGCTACTGTGCCGCTATCATGCATGAGTAATCTAGGTGCACACCAGTCAGTCCTAACCTTAACTCAGCTGCCCTGTCTATGCCATAATGTACGACTCCCTTGTCGATTAAAAACCTCTCATTCAGCCTTGAATATATTCAATGATTCTTCTCATCTCAGTCGTTAGCCCCTTATTCCATTCCACAGGTGAAGGAACATCCTGTCAGTGTTTACCCCGTGAACCCCCCTTCATTAAGCACGCAGGTAATTAAGGGGAAAGACTGAAAGAGTTAAATAAATCAGTTTGGTTAAAACGTCACTGCAAAGTGTGAAGAAGCATTCAAGGACATAAACTGTTAGTTCTCAGGCAGTAACACAGCAGGTGCTAAGTCTCAAGAGTGGAATTGGTCCACCAGATAACGGAAGGGTTGGTTATGCTTATAACTCCACATAGAATTTGTTTATCTGTGGAACATCCATACCTTGAAAGGGTTCATTACATAGAACATAGAACAGTACAGCACAGAACAGGCCCTTCGGCCCACGATGTTGTGCCGAGCTTTATCCGAAACCAAGATCAAGCTATCCCACTCCCTATCATCCTGGTGTGCTCCATGTGCCTATCCAATAACCGCTTAAATGTTCCTAAAGTGTCTCCACTCCCTATCATCCTGGTGTGCTCCATGTGCCTATCCAATAACCACTTAAATGTTCCTAAAGTGTCTGACTCCACTATCACTGCAAGCAGTCCATTCCACAACCATAACCCTAACCCTAACCCAACCACTCTCTGCGTAAAGAACCTACCTCTGATATCCTTCCTATATCTCCCACCATGAACCCTATAGTTATGACAGGTTGTAACAGGTAATGAATTAGACTGGATAGCATTTATATACCCGTACACTGATTGGATATTATAATTAAGTAGACGGGCACATGTTGTAATTGATCAGTTGTACTCAGAACATAAAGCAGATTGTTAACTGATTGGACACAAATAATCAACAACAAATATACATCTTTGATTGGTATATGCTAATTTATTATAAAAGTATATCTGTCTCTGTAACTCTGCATTCAGAGCTCTCTGGGAAGGATGTGAAGGCATTGGAGAGTACTTAAGGAAGTGGCCCTGGAAATAGTCGATCCATTGGTGGGTGGTTATTTTCCGCAATTCTTTGGATTCTGGACTGGTTCCAACAGATTGGAGGGTGTAGCTGATGTTAAGTCCAGTATTCAAAAAGGGAAGTAGAGAGAAAGCGGAATTGTAAACCAGTGAGCCGAACATCGGTATTGGGGAAGTTGTAGAGTCATTGAATCCTAAAGTGCAGAGGGAGGCCATTTGGCCCATTGAGTCTGCACCGACCACAATCCCACCAAGACCCCATCCCCACAACCCCATGCATTTACCCTAGCTAGTCCCCCTCACACTAAGGAGCAATTTAGTATGGCCAATCCACCTAACCCACACATCTTTGGACTGTGGCAGGAAACCTACGCAGACAGTGACCCAAGCCGGGAATGGAACCCGGGTTCCTGGCGCTGTGAGGCTAAACACTGTGCCACTGTTACTACAGTCCATTATCAAGCATTTGGAAGGCAGTGGTATAATCAGACAAAGTCAGCATGGATTTATGCAAGGGAAATCATGCTTGATAAACCTATTGGAATTCTTTGAGGATGTAACTAGTAGGGTTGATTGAGGAGAACCAGTGGATGTGGTTTATTTAGACTTTCAGAAGGCTTTCGACAACTTCTCACATAACAGACTACCATGTGAAATTAAAGCACATGGGATTGTGGGTAATGTCTTGAGATGGATAGAAAGCTGGTTAGCAGATAGGAAGCAAAGAGCTGGCAGAAATGGGTCTTTTTTGATTGGCAGTCAGTGATGAGTGAGGTTCTGCAGGGGGACCCCAACTGTTCACATTATATATTAATGATTTGGAAGAGGGAACTGAATGTATGACCTCCAAATCTGTAGATGATGCAAAGTTGGGTGGGAGGGTGAACTGTAGGGAGGATGCAGAGATGCTTCAGCGTGATTTGGACAGGCTGAGTGTGTGGGTATCTGCATGACAGGTGCAGCATAATGTGGATAAATGTGAGGTTATCCACTTTGGTAGCAATATTAGGAAGACAGATTATTACTTGAATGGGTGTAAATTGAGAGAGGTGGACCCTCAGCAAGACCTTGGTGTCCTCGTGCATCAGTCGCTGAAAGTAAGCGTGCAGGTACAGCAGGCAGTAAAGAAGGCAAATGGTATGTTGGCCTCATAGCGAGAGGATTTGAGTATAGGGATAGGGATGTTTTGCTGCAATTGTACAGGGCCTTGGTGAGGCCACACCTGGAGTATTGTGTGCAGTTTTGGTGTCCTTATCTGAGGAAGGATGTCCTTGCTATAGAGGGAGCACAGCGAAGGTTTACCCGGCTGATTCCTGGGATGGCAGGCCATAGAGTCATAGAGGTTTACAGCAAGGAAACAGGCCCTTCGGCCCAACTTGTTCATGCCGCCCTTTTTTAAAAAATCCTTAAGCTAACCCCAATTGCCCGCATTTGGCCCATATCCCTCTATATCCATCATACCCATGTAACTAGCTTTTTAAAAGATAAAATTGTACCCGCCTCTACTACTACCTCTGGCAGCTTGTTCCAGACACTCACCACCCTCTGTGTGAAAAAATTACCCCTCTGGACACTTTTGTATCTCTCCCCTCTCACCTTAAACCTATGCCCTCTAGTTTTAGACTCCCCTACCTTTGGGAAAAGATGTTGACTGTCTGTCACATGAGGAGATACTAAATCGGTTAGGGTTACATTCACTGGAGTTTAGAAGAGTGAGAGCGGATCTCGTAGAAACTTACAAAATTCTAACAGGGTTAGATTCAGAAAGAATGTTCTCAATGGTGGGGGAGTCCAAACTAGCGTCATAGTTTGAGGATAAGGGGGTAAACCTTTAAGAACTGAGGAGAGGAGAAATTTCTTCACCCAGAGAGTGATGAATGTGTGGAATTCACTCCCACAGAATGTAGTTGAGGCCAAAACATTGTGTGATTTCAAGAAGAAATTAGATATAGCTCTTGGGGCTAAAGTGATCAAGGGATATGGGAGGAAGAGGGGAATCAGGATATTGAATTCGATGAACAGCCATGATCAAAATGAATGGCGGAGCAGGCTCGAAGGGCCGAATGGCCTACTCCTACTTCTAGTTTCTATGGAGAGAGTGCAGAAGAGGTTTACAGGAATGGTTCAACTACTTCAGTTATGAGGACAGGTTGGAGAGGTTGGGCCTGTTCTCCTTGGAGAGAAGAAGGTTAAGAGGAGAATTGATAGAAGTGTTCAAAATCATTAGGGTGCTGGACAGAGTAGATAGGTAGACCGATTTCAATCAGTAAGGGAATTAAGGGTTATGGGGATAAGGCGGGAAAGTGAAGTTGAAGGTTATAAGATCGGAAATGATCTAATGGCGGAGCAGACTCGATGGGCTGAATGGCCTATTTCAGCTGCTATGCCATATCAGTGCTGCTGCAATCATCATATTCCAATTTGAACAGACTGTAGTTACACTCTGCCGGCTCCAGGTGGGGGTGCGCAAGGAGGTTGGAGCTTTTTCCTCTGAGGGATCCTCTTGACCTCTGACTGAACCTTGTTGATGTGATTCCGGAAGTGTGTATCAGTGTATTGGGTCCGGATGAGGGAACTTCCTGTCCGGGCGGTGGGTTAGGATCCGGTGGGAGGTGCAGCCGGCAGACCGGGTGCCGGGCTCGGGCCCACCGCAGGGTGAGTGAGGGGGAGAGAATAAGTACCCCCGCCCGGGGCTCGGTACAGGCCGCAGCCCGGCTTCAGGAGCACAGGCCGCGCTTTGCTGCGGGAACTGTGTCTGACTGAAATCCTTCCCCCGGCCCGCGCGCCTGGGAATGGCCCAGGGGCTGATCGACTGTGAGGGGCGTCACAGCCCAGGCTGATCTCCTTTTGCAGCACAGGAAGCACTGAGAGACCCCCCCCCCCCCCCCCCCAGGGGCTATCACTGAGCCGCCCCCCCCCCCCCCCCAGCCTAGAGGCTATCACTGAGCTCCCGCCCCCCCAGCCCAGGGGCTCTCACTGAGCCCCCCCCCCCCCCAGGGGCTCTCACTGAGCCCCCCCCCCCCCAGGGGCTCTCACTGAGCCCCCCCCCCCCCAGGGGCTCTCACTGAGCCCCCCCCCCCCCAGGGGCTCTCACTGAGCCCCCCCCCCCCCAGGGGCTCTCACTGAGCTCCCCCCCCCCCCAGGGGCTCTCACTGAGCCCCCCCCCCCCCAGGGGCTCTCACTGAGCCCCCCCCCCCCCAGGGGCTCTCACTGAGCCCCCCCCCCAGGGGCTCTCACTGAGCTCCCCCCCCCAGCCCAGGGGCTCTCACTGAGTCCCCCCCTCCCCCCCCACCCGGGGCTATCACTGAGCCCCCTCTCCCCCCCCCCCCCCCCCCCGGGGCTATCACTGAGCCCCCCCCCTCCCCGGGGCTATCACTGAGCCCTCCACCCCCCAGCCCAGGGGCTCTCACTGAGCCCCCCACCCCAGCCCAGGGGCTATCACTGAGCACCCTCTCTCTCCCCCCCCCCCCCCCCCCAGGAGCTATCAAAGGACACTGTCATTCATCCATTTAGCTCTGAGAGAGGGTTTATAGGATATTATTCTTTGAGGTCTGGGAAACATTAAAACATCTGGTTAAAAGAGTCATAGAGGTTTACAACATGGAAACAGGCCCTTCGGCCCAACTTGTCCATGCTGCCCTTTTTAACACCTAAGCTAGTACCGATTGCCTGCATTTGGCCCGTATACCTCGATACCCATCCTACCCATCTAACTGTCTAAAACGCTTTTTAAAAGACAAAATTGAATTTGTCTCTACTATTATCTCTGGCAGCTTGTTCCAGACACTCACCACCCTCTGTGTGAAAACATTGCCCCTCTGGATCCTTTTGTATCTTTCCCCTCTCACCTTAAACCTATGCCCTCTAGTTTTAGACTCCCCTACCTTTGGGAAAAGTTGTTGACTAACTGATCTATGCTCTTCATTATTTTATAGACCTCTATAAGACCACCCCTAAGTCTCCTACGCACCAGGGGAAAAAAGTCCCAGTCTATCCAATCTTTCTTTATAACTCGATCATCCTTATAATTATCTCATTGACTAAATTAAATCAATGAGATAATAAAACACAACCCCTTACATACAGTGTATATGAGGTATATATATATATATACCAATCAAACAGCCATTCCTTCAGAAGGTTATAAGTGTGTTGTCTTTCATACTGCTTTCCCAGTCCTCAGCAAGACTAGACTGATGTTCCCATGGCAGAGAATTACATCGCCACATTATTGGAAGGATGTGATTGCATTGGAGGAGATGCAGAAGACATTCACCAGGATGCTGCCTGGGATGGAACATTTAAGTTATGAAGACAAGTTGCGTAGACTTGGGTTGTTTTCTCTGGAACAGAGAAGACTGAGGGGTGACCTGATCGAGGTGTTCAAGATTATGAGGGCTGTGGACAGGGTGGATAGGGAGCAGCTGTTCCCCTTAGTTGAAGAGTCAGTCACGAGGGGACATGGGTTCAAGGTGAGGTTTAGTGGGTATGTGAGGAAAAACCTTTTTACCCAGAGGGTGGTGAGGGTCTGGAATGCGCTGCCTGGGAGGGTGGTGGAGGCGGGAGGCCTCACATCCTTTAAAAAGTATCTGGACGAGCACTTGGCACATCATAACATTCAGGGCTACGGGCCAAGTGCTGGTAGATGGGATTAGTGGGGGTTCAGGTGTTTCTAATGTGTCGGTGTGGACTCGATGGGCCGAAGGGCCTCTTCTGCACTGTATGATTCTATAGGTTTAGGACCCTGAGTTTTCAGCAGATTCTGCGCAGATGCCATTGATGTATGAGTTAGTTCGGTGTTGAAATGAGCTGCCTCCATTCATTATATGTTCCCAGAGTCATTTGTGGCACAGAAGAAAACCATTCAGCCCACTGGGTTCATGCCAACTATCCATCCAGCGACCCAATCCCCACAGCTCTGCAGGTTTAGTTCCTTCAAGTGCCCACCCAGTTTCCTTTTGAAATAATTCTTCATCTGCACTGCTGTCACACTCGTAAGAAGTTTAACAACACCAGGTTAAAGTCCAACAGGTTTATTTGGTAGCAAAAGCCACACAAGCTTTCGAGGCTCTGAGCCCAAGAAGGGGCTCAGAGCCTCGAAAGCTTGTGTGGCTTTTGCTACCAAATAAACCTGTTGGACTTTAACCTGGTGTTGTTAAACTTCTTACTGTGTTTACCCCAGTCCAACGCCGGCATCTCCACATCATGACTACCACAGTCACACTCGTGGGCAGAGAGTTCCAGGTCATCACCACTCACATTCCACCCCTCCCACCTTCCCCCACACATCCTTTACCCAAAATCTCAACTCTTGTGTCCCTTAGTCCTTGTGGCTAATCAGCTAATGGGAACAGATTTTCTTTGTGTATCTGACATAATCTTGCACACCTTAAGGTTTTTAAAGTTGATTTATTAGTGTCACAAGTCGGCTTACGTTAACACTGCTACTGTGAGAATCCCCTAGTCGCCACACTCTGGCGCCTGTCCGGGTACACCGAGGGAGAATTTAGCACGGCCAATGCACCTAACCAGCACGTCTTTCGGACTGTGGGAGGAAACCGGAACACCCGGAGGAAACCCACACAGATGCAGGGAGAACGTGCAAACTCTGCACAGACAGTGACCAAGCTTGGAATCGAACCACAGTTCCTGGCGCTGTGAGGCAGCAATGCTAACCATTGTGTCACCTTGCTGTCCTCACCGTACCTCTTGAATAACCCCAGCCACTCGGTGCAGGCTCGATGGGCCAAATGGCCACCTCCTGCACTAGGGATTCTGTGATTCAATCCAACATTGGAGCTAAAATCCTGCCTCACTCCTAGAATCATTCTGGTAAATCACTTTCAGAATGTTCTCGGGAGCACTTGTGTTTGTCCTCATACATCATTACGATAACTGCACAATCACTCTTTAATACAGGGTAATATATTTATTTTATTTGTTCATGGGTTGTGGGAATTGCTGACTGGCCGGCATTTATTGCCAATCCCTAATTGTCGCTGAGAAGAAGTTGTGGGTGGCACGGTAGCACAGTGGTTAGCACTGCTGCCTCACAGCGCCAGGGACCCGGGTTCAATTCCCGGCTTGGGTCACTGTCTGTGTGGGGTTTGCACGTTCTCCCCGTGTCTGTGTGGGTTTCCTCCGGGTGCTGCGGTTTCCTCCCACAGTCTATAAGACGTGCAGGTTAGGGTGCATTGGCCGTGCTAAATTCTCCCTCAGTGTACCCGAACAGGCGCCGGAGTGTGGCGACTCGGGGATTTTCACAGTAACTTCATTGCAGTGTTAATTTCAATGTATTTTTAATGTATTAACAATGTGTTAATTTTAATGTATTCCATCTTATATGAACTTATGACTAATAAATAAACTTTAGCTTTTAACTTTAACTTTTCAATGGTGAGCTGCCTTCTTGAATTGTTGCAGTCCCTGTGATAAAAGCAAAATACTGCAGATGCTGGAATCTGAAACAAAAACTGAAGAGCAGGTCTGACAGCATCTGTGGGGAGAGAATAGAGCCAACGTTTCGTGTTTAGATGACCCTTCATCAATCCATGTGGTGTAGGTACACACACGGTGCTGTTAAGTTTATTTATTAGTCACAAGTAAGGTTTACATTAACACCACAATGAAGTTGTGAAATTCTCCTAGTCGTCACACTCCGGCACCTGTTCTGGTTAATGCACCGAACCAGCTCGTCTTTCAGACTGGGAGGAAATTGGAGCACCCGGAGGAAACCCACGCAGACACGGGGAGAATGTGCAAACTGCACACAGACAGTGACCCAAACCGGGAATCGAACCCGGGTCCCTGGCGCTGTGAGGCAGCAGTGCTGACCAGTGTGCCACCGTGCCACCCGGGTCCCTGGCGCTGTGAGGCAGCAGTGCTGACCACTGTGCCACCGTGCCACCCGGGTCCCTGGCGCTGTGAGGCAGCAGTGCTAACCACTGTGCTACCGTGCCACCCGGGTCCCTGGCGCTGTGAGGCAGCAGTGCTAACCACTGTGCTACCGTGCCACCCGGGTCCCTGGCGCTGTGAGGCAGCAGTGCTAACCACTGTGCCACCGTGCCACCCCTGTCTTGGAACTGTTGTTAGGGACGGAAATACAGGATTTCTGACCCATACCATCTATTTTATTCCATCTTATGTGAACAGTATACCTGTCCTTACAGCACTCCTCCCCACATAAACACAGTCCCCTCATCCACCCACGCTATCCTCACCCCCATGATGCCACTCATGGAGGATCAGGCCCTGTTGCTGTAAATGATTTAATTCCTTTCCTGCTCTTTGTTTTCAGTGTGGGGCAGATGTAATTTTGGACAGTATTTCACCCTGAGGATTTATCGAGCGAGGTCGCAGAGATGGGTCTCCTGTCGGACCCAAACCGGAGGCAGGTGCTCACAAACCTGCTCACCAGGATGAACACACCCCTGTGGTGAGTGCTGATATATAATGCTGCAGATAGGGGAGAAACATTCAGAGTTCAGGCATCTAACACCCACTGTACCTGATAGGACAGTGTAGAGGGAGCTTTACTCTGTATCTAACCCCGTGCTGCACCTGTCCTGGGAGTGTTTGATGGAGGACAGTGTAGAGGGAGCTTTACTCTGTATCTAACCCCGTGCTGTACCTGTCCTGGGAGTGTTTGATGGGGACAGTGTAGAGGGAGCTTTACTCTGTATCTAACACCGTGCTGTACCTGTCCTGGGAGTGTTTGATGGAGGACAGTGTAGAGGGAGCTTTACTCTGTATCTAACCCCATGCTGTACCTGTCCTGGGAGTGTTTGATGGGGACAGTGTAGAGGGAGCTTTACTCTGTATCAACCCCCGTGCTGTACCTGTCCTGGGAGTGTTTGATGGGGGACAGTGTAGAGGGAGCTTTACTCTGTATCTAACCCCGTGCTGTACCTGTCCTGGGAGTGTTTGATGGGGACAGTGTAGAGGGAGCTTTACTCTGTATCTAACCCCGTGCTGTACCTGTCCTGGGTTGTGTTTGATGGGGACACTGTAGAGGGAGCTTTACTCTGTATCTAACCCCGTGCTGTACCTGTCCTGGGAGTGTTTGATGGGGACAGTGTAGAGGGAGCTTTATGCTGTATCTAACCCCGTGCTGTCCCTGTCCTGGGAGTGTTTGATGGGGACAGTGTAGAGGGAGCTTTACTCTGTATCTAACCCCGTGCTGTACCTGTCCTGGGTTGTGTTTGATGGGGACAGTGTAGAGGGAGCTTTGCTCTCTGTCTAACCCCGTACTGTACCTGTCCTGGGTTGTGTTTGATGGGGGACAGTGTAGAGGGAGCTTTACTCTGTATCTAACCCCATGCTGTACCTGTCCTGGGAGTGTTTGATGGGGGACAGTGTAGAGGGAGATTTACTCTGTATCTAACCCTGTGCTGTATCTGTCCTAGGAGTGTTTGATGGGGACAGTGTAGAGGGAGCTTTACTCTGTATCTAACCCCGTGCTGTACCTGTCCTGGGAGTGTTTGATGGGGACAGTGGAGAGGGAGCTTTACTCTGTATCTAACCCCGTGCTATACCTGTCCTGGGAGTGTTTGATGGGGGACAGTGTAGAGGGAGCTTTACTCTGTATCTAACCCCGTGCTGTACCTGTCCTGGGAGTGTTTGATGGGGACAGTGGAGAGGGAGCTTTACTCTGTATCTAACCCCGTGCTATACCTGTCCTGGGAGTGTTTAATGGGGACAGTGGAGAGGGAGCTTTACTCTGTATCTAACCCCGTGCTATACCTGTCCTGGGAGTGTTTGATGGGGACAGTGTAGAGGGAGCTTTACTCTGTATCTAACTCCGTGCTGTACCTGTCCTGGGAGTGTTTGATGGGGGACAGTGTAGTGGGAGCTTTACTCTGTATCTAACTCCGTGCTGTACCTGTCCTGAGATTGTTTGATGGGGACAGTGTAGAGGGAGCTTTACTCTGTATCTAACCCTGTGCTGTACCTGTCCTGAGATTGTTTGATGGGGACAGTGTAGAGGGAGCTTTACTCTGTATCTAACCCTGTGCTGTACCTGTCCTGAGATTGTTTGATGGGGACAGTGTAGATGTGTGAATACATTGGGACTATTCTGGTGGTTGTTCCTGGCTGTTTCTGATGCTCTCTCCATGTTTTGTCCTGTCTGCAGCTTCCTGTGTTACGTGGCTGGGATCACCTGGTTCATGGGCCTGGCCTTTGAACCCTTCATCCTGCGAATGTACACATCGGAGAATGCCATGGGCTCCACCATGGTGGATGAGAACTTTGTCTATGGTGACAGGGCATTGTCGTATGCCCGGGAATTCTCAGCACATGGGAAAAAGGCTGGGTAAGAGGGGCAGGGGTGTCAGAGAGACTGGGCTATGGGGGCTGTGATTAGTTTGGAATAGATTTTATGGTGGGATTTCCTGGACAGTAGGGTCTGGATTCAGGGATCATTGATGGGAATGCTGGTCTCTGGCTGTGCCCAGTGGAATATCAGCCAATGCAGAATTAAGCAGCTTTTTTTCCTTTATTCTTTAATGGCACCTGGACATCACTGGTGAAAACAGCATTTACTGCCCTTCCCTAATCGCCCATGAACTGAGTGGTTTGCTGGGCCATTTCAGAATCAGCCACATTGCTGTGGTTCACATGTAGGCCAGACCAGGTAAGGATGGCAGATTTCATCGAATCCCCACAGTGCAGAAGAAGGCCATTCGGCCCATCGAGTCTGTACCGACCACAATCCCACCCAGGCCCTATCCCCGTAACCCCATGTATTTACCCTGCTAATGCCCTGACACTAAGGGTCAATTTAACATGGCCAATCCACCTAACCTGCACATCTTTGGACTGTGGGAGGAAACCGGAGCACCCGGAGGAAACCCACGCAGACACGGGGACAATGTGCAAACTCCACACAGACAGTGACCCGAGGCCAGAATGCCAGGTCCCTGGCACTGTGAGGCAGCAGTGCTAACCACTGTGCCACCGTGCTGCCCCGGGTCCCTGGCGCTGTGAGGCAGCAGTGCTAACCACTGTGCCACCGTGCTGCCCCGGGTCCCTGGCGCTGTGAGGCAGCAGTGCTAACCACTGTGTCACCGTGCTGCCCCGGGTCCCTGGCACTGTGAGGCAGCAGTGCTAACCACTGTGCCACCATGCTGCCCCGGGTCCCTGGCGCTGTGAGGCAGCAGCGCTAACCCCTGTGCCACCGTGCTGCCCCGGGTCCCTGGCGCTGTGAGGCAGCAGCGCTAACCACTGTGCCACCGTGCTGCCCCGGGTCCCTGGCGCTGTGAGGCAGTAGTGCTAACCACTGTGTCACCGTGCTGCCCCGGGTCCCTGGAGCTGTGAGGCAGCAGTGCTAACCACTGTGCCATCGTGCTGCCCCGAGTCCCTGACGCTGTGAGGCAGCAGTGCTAACCACTGTGCCACCGTGCTGCCTTCCCTACCGGACATTCGTGAACCAGATGGGTTTTTATAACAATCAATGTTAGGTTAATGGTCATCATCACTGAGACTAGCTTTCAACTCCAGATTTATTAATTCAATTTAAATTCCACCAGCTGCTATGCTGGATTTGATTAGTAGTCCTGTGATACCACTGAGCCTCGACCTGCCGCTGTCTGAGAGTGGGTGGGTTGCGATGTGTTATGACAGGGTGGCTGTCTCAGCTCAGACAGAGGGAGCCCTTCGATCACAATGCCTACATGGAGAGTTCAAAGTTGAGAGCACAGTGTTGTCCGATCCTAACCACAGACTTTTCTTCTGCTCCAGGGAGATGCCTGTGGAGTGGCTTGTGAAGACCATGACCGGCTTGGGACTGGAGACACACATTCAGACCTTCTCCCGAACACTGCCCTTCCCAGATGAGATACGAGAGCGATATGTACGTTTCGAGGCTTTCTGACGCTTCTGCACTGGATAAACCGCAACAATGCAGACTTTGAGGGATCTCACTCGCGTTCTTCTCCTTAACCCTTAACCTGCTCCCAATCCCCACCCCGGTGACGTCCCCATGAACCCCAGCCACCAGGGGTGCCCCGGCCTAGACTCTGAACCAGGGACTCGAGGCCATCTCACTGCAGCAAGGGAGGGGTTTGGGATTTGCAAAGCTGACCTACATTGTCCACCTCTAGTTGCTGTGTAATGTGGTAGAGAGTCACCTTCCTGGAGTCTGTTATTGCAGCTTGATCCGGAGAGCAGGCAGGATTCAGGCCCCATGGCGTGAGGCTGGAGTCACATTTACATCCAAAACGCGGATCGGGTAGGGGATCGGGTACAGGCTGAAGGATCAAGTAAAGGACAGGGATTGGGCCCGGGGATCGCGCGCAGGTATTTCCATGTCAGGATGGTGAGTGGAGGGGAACTTGCACAGCTAGTTGCATGGTCCATGATTGATGGAGTTATTGAGTAAGTTCTCAGCTTGCCTGAGATGGTGCTGATGACACATTGCAGCCATGGCTGCTGTGCCCCCTCGCCAGGGAACAGTATTACGCTGCTGCTGAGATCCACTGAACTCGCAAAGTCTGATTCTGGGAGTCTTGCGGCAAAACAGAAGGCCATTCAGCCCATCATGTCACTTTGATAGTTATCCATTGAGTCCCACAGCCCCGAAAATATCGTTGTTAAGTAAACACCAGGGGAGGTCAATCAGAGTTTAAGTGCAATTTGATTTTCAGATTATAATTTCCAGGCGGCAGGTTGGAATCTCAGGTGTACCTCCTGCCTCACTGCTGTGTTTGTAACGCTGAGGTCAGTCCAAGGTTGTGGAAGCTCTGGTTCCGGTAATAAGGTCCATCCCAACGCCGGGCGAATTTTCCCCGTACACCAGCCAGTGATTGGAAGTCGACATATTTAAACTATATTGGAGGCTGGGGAAAATAGAACGCGGTTTTGCATGTAGAGGCAAGCCAACAACATTGTGCATTTATATACCACCTTTAAGGAGGGGACGGAGTGTAGGGTAACGAAGTTTGCAGACGACACAAAGATAAGTGGAAAAGTGAATCGTGTGGAGGACGGAGAAGATCTGCAGAGAGATTTGGACAGGCTGAGTGAGTGGGCGAGGATATGGCAAATGGAGTATAATGTTGATAAATGCGAGGTTATACACTTTGGAGGAAATAATAACAAATGGGATTACTATCTCAATGGAAACAAATTAAAACATGCTACCGTGCAAAGGGACCTGGGGGTCCTTGTGCATGAGACGCAAAAGCCCAGTCTGCAGGTACAACAGGTGATCAAGAAGGCAAATGGGATGTTGGCCTATATTGCGAGGGGGATAGAATATAAAAGCAGGGATGTCTTGATGCACCTGTACAGGGCATTGGTGAGGCCGCAGCTGGAATACTGTGTGCAGTATTGGTCCCCTTATATGAGGAAGGATATATTGGCATTGGAGGGAGTGCAGAGAAGGTTCACCAGGTTGATACCGGAGATGAGGGGTTTGGATTATGAGGAGAGGCTGAGGAGATTGGGTTTGTACTCGTTGGAGTTTAGAAGGATGAGGGGGGATCTTATGGAGACTTATAAGATAATGCGGGGGCTGGATAGGGTGGAGGCGGAGAGATTCTTTCCACTTAGTAAGGAAGTTAAAACTAGAGGACACAGCCTCAAAATAAAGGGGGGTCGGTTTAAGACAGAGTTGAGGAGGAACTTCTTCTCCCAGAGGGTGGTGAATCTCTGGAATTCTCTGCCCACTGAGGTGGTGGAGGCTACCTCGCTGAATATGTTTAAAGCGCGGATGGATGGATTCCTGATCGGTAAGGGAATTAAGGGTTATGGGGATCAGGCGGGTAAGTGGTACTGATCCACGTCAGATCAGCCATGATCTTATTGAATGGCGGGGCAGGCTCGAGGGGCTAGATGGCCTACTCCTGCTCCTATTTCTTATGTTCTTATGTTCTTAACATCAGGACAAACTGCCAGACCTGATGGGTTTATCCAGCATGTCTGTTTTAATTCAGATTTCCAGCATCCGCAGTATTTTGCTTTAATAAGGACGGCCGATTTAATTCTCTGAAAGACATTACTGAACCAGGAGAGGTTTTACGACAATCAATGATGGTTTAATGGTCTTCGTTCCTCATTTTATATTCCAAATTTATTCGCTGGATTTAAATTCCACTGGCTGCTGTGTAGGATTTGAACCCGTGTCCCCAGAGCATTAATATAGAATGCGATAAGCATATTGATCAATAAAAGATGGAGGTTAGCAGCTTCCAGACTGTGGCACTGGGAGAAGGGAATTGAGAGCATCAGAAGGGCAAGTAGTTCTCTGGCTGTTTGTTTGACGGGAGTTATTTATTCAAGCTTTTCAATTAAAAACGCAGATGGTGAAAGGGACCAATGTCTACGGGATTCTCCGAGCCTCCAGAGCTGCAAGTACAGAGTCCATCGTCCTGAGCAGTCCAGTTGGAATCAAACAGAACAGCCAGGCTGCCGGCCTACTCCTGGCTCTGGCCTCCTACTTCCGAGGTGAGGTAGACGGGTTCACTTCCCTGCCCACGGGGGGAGGGCAGGGGGCAGGGGGCAGGGAGAGGTGTGTACTGAAAACTCCGTTTTCCCGCCTACTCCCCGTATCCCTTAATTCCCAAGAGACCAAAAATCTGTCCGCACCAGCCTTAAATATATTCAGCAATGGAGCATCCGCAGCCCACTGCGGGGGAGAGTTCCTCAGATTCACACCCCTCTCACGGAAGAAATTTCTCCTTATCTCAATCCGAAATGATTGTTGAGGCTATCGCGCCCTCGTTCCAGACTCCCAGCCAAGGTAAACAATCTCTCAGTGCTCACCCTATCAAACCCCCTCAGAGTTTTGTCGGTTTTACTGAGATCGCCTCTTATTCTTCCAAACTCCAGAGAAAATAGACCCAATTTACTCAGCCTCTCATCAAAGGACAACCCCCTCATCTCCGGGAACAATCTAGTGAACATTCGCTCTAACCACCTCCAATGCAAATATATTCTTTCTTAAATGTGGAGACCAGAACTGCGCACAGTCACCAAAACCCAAATTTCCCACCTTACAAAAATAGTCAGCTCCTTTATTCTTACGATCAAAGTGAGGACCTTCACACTTCCCTACGTTACACTCCATCTGCCATTTAATTGCTCTAACCTGCCTATATCGCTCACATCACCTCTGCGTCCTCCTCACAGCTTATGTTCCCGTCCACCTCGGTATCATCAACAAACTTCGATACATTATACTCAATCTCTTCACCTAAGTCACTACTACAGATTGTAAATACCTGAGGCCCCAACACTGACCCTTACAACACTCCACCAGTGACGGCCAGCTCATTCAAATGGCTCGTTGTGTAATGACTTTTAGAGCCCCCGACTGTTATATATTTAAATGGTTGCGCGATTGCTTTAAGAGCCGGTCACATGATTTGATGGTGATGTCACTAGGGTGTTGCACAGGCTCTTGTTTTAGTTTGTTTGTACCCTGTACAGGCAACATCTCCGACAATAAACCTGTTGTGGTTAATTTGAATCTGTATCTAACCCCGTGCTGTACCTGTCCTGGGAGTGTTTGATGGGGACAGTGTAGAGGGAGCTTTACTCTGTATCTAACCCCGTGCTGTACCTGTCCTGGGAGTGTTTGATGGGGGACAGTGTAGAGGGAGCTTTACTCTGTATCTAACCCCGTGCTGTACCTGTCCTGGGAGTGTTTGATGGGGGACAGTGTAGAGGGAGCTTTACTCTGTATCTAACCCCGTGCTGTACCTGTCCTGGGAGTGTTTGATGGGGGACAGTGTAGAGGGAGCTTTACTCTGTATCTAACCCCATGCTGTACCTGTCCTGGGAGTGTTTGATGTATGCAGTTCTATTATGTATGTGCTGGACTGTTTGGTGTGGTACAGGGGCTTGCTCCTGGGTGGGATGCAGCTTGTGTGGATCACACTGACTGGGGGCAGCGAAGCAGGGTGGAGTTTGTTGGTTCACATTTGCCTCAGCAGAGCTCGATGGAAGCCCGACTGTTCCTAACACTGTTTCTGTCACAGGGCAGATATACTGGGCCAAAGACATCATCTTCCTGTTTAATGAGCACGACATGATTGGGATGGAGGCCTGGCTCGAAGCTTACCATGATGTCAACGTGACCGGTGAGTACAGCAGTCAATTCAATCGACAGATTAAATTCTCAGCTGAAAGAAAAGATTTGCATTCCTGTAGCACCTGTCACATCTTCCCAGAGAGTGTGACAGCCATGGAAGAAATTTTCAATTGTGGTCACTGTTGTCATCTTAGATTGACAGATTGTGCACAGGAAGATCCCACAAACATTATGAAAATGGCTACACCTCCTTCAGTCAAGATAGCTGGAATGAGTTCCCTCGCTGACAGTGCGGCACTCCCTCAGTACTGACCCTCTGACAGTGCGGCACTCCCTCAGTACTGACCCTCTGACAGTGCAGCACTCCCTCAGTACTGACCCTCTGACAGTGCGGCACTCCCTCAGCACTGACCCTCTGACAGTGCGGCACTCTCTCAGTACTGACCCTCTGACAGTGCGGCACTCCCTCAGCACTGACCCTCTGACAGTGCGGCACTCCCTCAGTACTGACCCTCTGACAGTGCGGCACTCCCTCAGCACTGACCCTCTGACAGTGCGGCACTCCCTCAGTACTGACACTGACAGTGCGGCACTCCCTCAGTACTGACCCTCTGACAGTGCAGCACTCCCTCAGTACTGACCCTCTGACAGTGCGGCACTCCCTCAGTACTGACACTGACAGTGCGGCACTCCCTCAGTGCTGACCCTCTGACAGTGCGGCACTCCCTCAGTACTGACCCTCTGACAGTGCAGCACTCCCTCAGTACTGACCCTCTGACAGTGCGGCACTCCCTCAGTACTGACCCTCTGACAGTGCGGCACTCGCTCAGTACTGACCCTCTGACAGTGCGGCACTCCCTCAGTACTGACCCTCTGACAGTGCGGCACTCCCTCAGCACTGACCCTCTGACAGTGCGGCACTCCCTCAGCACTCACCCTCTGACAGTGCGGCACTCCCTCAGTACTGACCCTCTGACAGTGCGGCACTCACTCAGTACTGACCCTCTGACAGTGCGACGTTCCCTCAGTACTGACCCTCTGACAGTGCGGCACTCCCTCAGTACTGACCCTCTGACAGTGCGGCGCTCCCTCAGTACTGACCCTCTGACAGTGCGGCACTCCCTCAGCACTGACCCTCTGACAGTGCGGCACTCCCTCAGCACTGACCCTCTGACAGTGCGGCACTCCCTCAGCACTGACCCTCTGACAGTGCGGTGCTCCCTCAGTACTGACCCTCTGACAGTGCGGCACTCCCTCAGTACTGACCCTCTGACAGTGCGGCACTCCCTCAGTACTGACCCTCTGACAGTGCGGCACTCCCTCAGTACTGACCCTGTGACAGTGCGGCACTCCCTCAGTACTGACCCTCTGACAGTGCAGCACTCCCTCAGTACTGACCCTCTGACAGTGCGGCACTCCCTCAGCACTGACCCTCTGACGGTGCGGTGCTCCCTCAGTACTGACCCTCTGACAGTGCGGCACTCCCTCAGCACTGACCCTCTGACAGTGCGGCACTCCCTCAGTACTGACCCTCTGACAGTGCAGCACTCCCTCAGCACTGACCCTCTGACAGTGCAGCACTCCCTCAGCACTGACCCTCTGACAGTGCAGCACTCCCTCAGTACTGACCCTCTGACAGTGCGGCACTCCCTCAGTACTGACCCTCTGACAGTGCGGCACTCCCTCAGCACTGACCCTCTGACGGTGCGGTGCTCCCTCAGTACTGTTGACAGTGCGGCACTCCCTCAGCACTGACCCTCTGACAGTGCGGCACTCCCTCAGTACTGACCCTCTGACAGAGCAGCACTCCCTCAGCACTGACCCTCTGACAGTGCAGCACTCCCTCAGCACTGACCCTCTGACAGTGCAGCACTCCCTCAGTACTGACCCTCTGACAGTGCAGCACTCCCTCAGTACTGACCCTCTGACAGTGCGGCACTCCCTCAGTACTGACCCTCTGACAGTGCGGCACTCCCTCAGCACTGACCCTCTGACAGTGCAGCACTCCCTCAGTACTGACCCTCTGACAGTGCAGCCCTCCCTCAGTACTGACCCTCTGACAGTGCGGCACTCCCTCAGCACTGACCCTCTGACAGTGCAGCACTCCCTCAGTACTGACCCTCTGACAGTGCGGCACTCCCTCAGTACTGACCCTCTGACAGTGCAACACTCCCTCAGTACTGACCCTCTGACAGTGCGGCACTCCCTCAGTACTGACCCTCTGACAGTGCAGCACTCCCTCAGCACTGACCCTCTGACAGTGCAGCACTCCCTCAGTACTGACCCTCTGACAGTGCAGCACTCCCTCAGTACTGACCCTCTGACAGTGCGGCACTCCCTCAGCACTGACCCTCTGACAGTGCAGCACTCCCTCAGTACTGACCCTCTGACAGTGCAGCACTCCCTCAGTACTGACCCTCTGACAGTGCGGTACTCCCTCAGTGCGTTTGTCTTGCTGAATGATGAGGTGTTTTTCTCTCGGTTCCGGTTACAGAGATCAGTTCATCAGTGCTGCAGGGCCGGGCAGGAGCGATCCAAGCTGCCATCACCATCGAGATGAGCAGCGATGTTGTGACCAGCTTCGACATCAGTGTGGAGGGCCTGAACGGCCAACTGCCCAACCTGGACCTGGTCAACCTCTTCACCTCCTTCTGTCAGAAGAATGGCGTTCTGTGTACCATCCAGGGCAAGGTGGGTGCCCAGGAACCAGGAGACTGGCAACCGTGCCAGGATGGGGCGGCTCAGGGGGTGGGGCTCAAATTGGCTGCAATGCGGGGGTGGTCAGAGGGTGGGTCAGGATAGAAGGGTGAGGTCGGGAAGGGCTGGGATCAGAGAGGGTCAGTTGGGGTCAGAGTGTACGAAATGCAACCTGGTATTTGGATTCAGAGGGTGAGGGGGTCAGAGAGAGGATTTGGTTGGGGGGGGCGGGTGTCAGAAGGTGTAATCAGAGACAGTGTTATTGGAGTCAGAGTAGGAGCAGGGCAGGGGTCGGAGGGTGTGGGGGGGGCGGTCGGAGGGTGCGGGGGGGGGGGGGACCGGAGGGTGCGGGGAGGGGGGTCGCAGGGTGCAGGGGAGATCGGAGGGTGCCGGGGGTTTGGGTGGGTGGGTGTGCGGGGTTGGGTCGGAGGGTGCCGGGGGGGGGGGGGGGGGCGCAGGGCGTGGGGGAGTTGGCGGGGGAGGGTGGGGTTGGGAAACGCGGCGTGGGTCGGGGGCACAGTGGGGTGAGAAGCCATGGCAGGTGATTGTGGCGGGAGGGGTCTGGTGGAGTTGGTGTCAGCAGAAACGCACTGAGCTGTTGCCCCCTGTGGTTTGCCTCAGTTACCCCGCATGGACGGAGATACCCTGGAGGGTTACATGCACTCGCTGAACACCATGATGCTGATGGTGCTGAAACAGGGCTCGGGGAAATCGCAGGGGGATCACGGCCTCTTCCTCAGGTACCACATCGAGGCTGTTACCATCCGAGGAATCAACAGCTTCCGGCAATACAAATTCGACATGGTAACTGTCGGCAAGTGAGTGTCATCACTAGGTAACCATTACCTCACTAACCAGAACCCTGATTAAACATTATCTCACTAACTGGAACCCTGATTAACCATTACTTCACTAACCGGAACCCTGATTAACCATTACCTCACTAACCGGAACCCTGATTAACCATTACCTCACTAACCGGAACCCTGATTAACCATTACCTCACTAACTGGAACCCTGATTAACCATTACCTCACTAACCAGAACCCTGATTAACCATTACCTCACTAACCAGAACCCTGATTAAACGTTACCTCACTAACCAGAACCCTGGTTAACTGCCTTCACTAACCGGAATCCTGGTTAATTATTAACTTCAGTAACCAGAACCCTGGTTAACTATTACCTTCACTATCGAAGACCTCGGTTAACCATTACCCCACCGCCAGAAGCCTGGTCAATCATTACATCACTAACCTGAACCCCTGGTTAACCATTACCTTCACTAACAGACAGTGCTAGTTACTGGTTAACCTCACTAACAGACATCACTGGTGAGTTGTTGCCTTCACTAAGTGACATTGCTGGTTAACAATTACTATTAACAAGTGTCACTAGTTAATGATTACTTTCACTAAGAGAAACCCTGGTTAATCCGGACCCTGTCTAATCGCTGGGATCTTTTTCAGAGTGTTTGAGGGAATCATCAGGAAGTTGAACAATCTGCTGGAGAAACTGCACCAATCTTACTTCTTCTACCTGCTGCCGTCCCTGTCTCGCTTCGTATCCATCGGCTATTACATGCCTGCTTTCATCTTCCTAATCCTCATCCTGCTGCTGAAGATATCCTTTCAATGGTTGGATCTTCCCGCTGTGACCCCCTTCCCGCTGTGACCCCCTTCCCGCTGTGACCCCCTTCCCGCTGTGACCCCCTTCCCGCTGTGACCCCCTTCCCGCTGTGACCCCCTTCCCGCTGTGACCCCCTTCCCGCTGTGACCCCCTTCCCGCTGTGACCCCCTTCCCGCTGTGACCCCCTTCCCGCTGTGACCCCCTTCCCGCTGTGACCCCCTTCCCGCTGTGACCCCCTCCCCGCTGTGACCCCCTCCCCGCTGTGACCCCCTCCCCGCTGTGAACCCCTCCCCGCTGTGAACCCCTCCCCGCTGTGACCCCCTCCCCGCTGTGACCCCCTCCCCGCTGTGACCCCCTCCCCGCTGTGACCCGCAGCTCCCCTCCGGAGTGGGTCTGGAGATCGACAGGAGCAGAGATCCGAGTAGAGAGACACCTGTCACTAAAGGGAGCAGGGCAGTAAAAATCAGCAAACTAAACACTGGCATTCATTTCTAGAAGGTTAAAACTATAAACAAAGCTTGTATGTTGATCACAACGGGGGGGACAGAGGCCTTGGAGAAGGTGCTGGAAAGATTTATTACGATGCTGGCAGAATTTTGTTGAGATGGGAGGAACGGTCTGTCAGCCTCTCGTTCTGCTGTGCCAAGGGTCACAACTTAAATTTAAATAATTTCTCCAGTGAGCCATACAGCAGAAACTGTGCTTCACATATTAACCTCACAGTGACTGCTCGATATCCAGGTTTCTTCACTAAAATCAGTCATTAATTATAAAACCAGACTCGTCAAATGGAAAGGCAACGCTTATTGACATATAGTATGGAACGATAGAATCCCTACAGTGCAGAAGGAGGCCATTTGGCCCATTGAGTCTGCACCGACCACAATCCCACCCAGGCCCTGTCCCCATAACCCCACATATTTACCCTGCTAATCCCCCTGACACTAAGGGGCAGTTTAGCATGGCCAATCCACCTAACCCGCACATCTTTGGACTGTGGGAGGAAACCAGAGCACCCGGCGGAAACCCACGCAGACACGAGGAGAATGTGCAAACTCCACACAGACAGTGACCCGAGCCGGGAAGCGAACCCGGGTCCCTGGCGCTGTGAGGCAGCAGCGCTAACCACTGTGCTACCGTGCTGCCCTAAGAAAGAATGGAATATTTAAGTATAATAAATACTCTAAATACCATAACTCTCTCTCACACACCAAAATAAATAAATCTATTTCATTTTATTGATTTATTATTGTCACATGTATTAGTATACAGCGAAAAGTATTGTTTCTTGCGCGCCAGACAGACAGAGCATACCGTTCACAGAGAAGGAAAGGAGCGAACAGCACAGGAACAGGCCCTTTGGCCCACCAAGCCTGCGCTGATCACGTTGTCCTATCCAGACCAACCGCCTGTATCCCTCTATTCCCGTCTGTTCATCTGTCTATCCGGACAAGTCTTAAATGTGGCTAACGTAACTGCCTCAACCACCTCACTTGGCAGCCCATTCCAGGCCCCCACCACCCTCTGTGTAAAAAAACTTCCCCCGCACATCTCCACTGAACCTTCCCCCCCTTACCTTGAACTTGTGCCCCCTTGTGATTGTCATTTCTGCCCCTGGGAAAAAGCTTCCAACTGTTCACCGTATCCACACCCCTCATAATTTTATAAACTTCTATCAGGTCGCCCCTCAGCCTCCGTCTTTCCAGAGAGAACAACCCCAGTTTATTGAATCACGAGAGGATGCAGAATGTAGTGTTAGAGTCACAGCTAGGGGTGCAGAGAGCATTGTTCGAGAGTTTAAAAGAGTTAGGATAGAGTTTTAAAAGCAGAGAATGAGAGTGACGGAGAGAATTAGCGGGTATGCTGGGCACAGCTGACAAGAAGCTGCTTCACTCCAGCACCATGTTTGGCACTGGAATGAGGTGACGTCTTGTGAGCTGTCCCCACCATACCCTCTATCTGTCAGACTCCTTCTATACTTTTAAAACTCTAACTATCAGACCAGCCATTATCTTATTAAATGGAGGAGGAGGGGCTGAATGGCCTGCTCCTGTTCCTTGCTCGCATGTGGTTGGCTTCTCAGTGCCAGTCTGTGAAATGGTCGATGACTCTTACACGGCTGCCCAGGCGGATTTTGAGGGGATGAGCAGCCCGCTCGCGGGACTCCACTCTGTCACCAGGCTGGCCCTTGGGGCTCAGATGGTTAAACCTTCAAGATACTGGGAAAGAATGCACCAAGTGTCAGTGTCGGCAGGACAAAGTGGCAGGTTTCCCAGGGTGCCTCAGTGGAGAGGAGGCTGTTTCTCTGCCAGGATCAAGACTGCAATAAGGTCAACACTGAGCAAGGACTTGAAATAATCCAGGCTGACACTCACCGCACAGCGATGAGGGAGTGCTGCACTGTCAGAGGGTCAGTACTGAGGGAGTGCTGCACTGTCAGAGGGTCAGTACTGAGGGAGTGCTGCACTGTCAGAGGGTCAGTACTGAGGGAGTGCCGCACTGTCAGAGGGTCAGTACTGAGGGAGTGCCGCACTGTCAGAGGGTCAGTACTGAGGGAGTGCCGCACTGTCAGAGGGTCAGTACTGAGGGAGTGCTTTTTGTTGATCCTGATTTTCCTTAATGTTTTTCCACGCTCTGGACCTCTGGATCCGGCTGTCGAAAGCTCCGGTGTGTCCCCAGGACTGTGCGGTCGAGGTATGGAGCGTGGGTACGGGTGGGGAGGAGTTGTGGGGAGGAACAGGCGACAGGGGAATGTGGGGGTGGGGGGGTGTGTGTGTGTGGGAGAGTGTGGTGGTGGGTATGTATGTGGGACTGTGGCGGGGGAGTATGGGGGTGAGTATGTATGTGGGAGTGTGGGGGTGGGTATGTATGTGGGAGTGTGGTGGGGGAGTGTGGGGGAAGGGTTAAGACCCCCTTTGATTATCCCTTGCCCTTTCCTGCGGGCAGTGATTTGTTGCATTCCAATTGTCATGGTTACTAATGGACCTTATCTTCTGCAGCTCCAGGAAGTTTAAGCCCAAATACTGACCCCCATTGACAGGACACTGGGCGGGGTGGGGGGCCGGAGCGCCGGTGGGGGAGGACCGGGGGCGGGATGGTTGGAGGAGGCGGGGCAGGAGCAGATCCATTCACTGATTTGTTGATGGGACAGACTGAAGGTTCAAGGCTTCATTCTCAGTTTCTCGGATTCTCTCTAGTCTGTAGGGTTTAGTCCTGGTCCTTAAGGTTCACTGTCAGTCTGTGGTGTTTATTCCAGTCTGTAGGGCCGCCTCCCGGTCTGTAGGGCCGCCTCCCGGTCTGTAGGGCCGCCTCCCGGTCTATAGGGCCGCCTCCCGGTCTGTAGGGGTCACTCTCCTGTTGTTACCCATCAGTCTATCAGTAGTTACCTGTGCAATCTCTGTTGTTTTTCTGCAGAATGTGAGGCCGGGATTCCTGTCAATCGCGACTCCAATTTTTATCTGTCACATCATGGGCCTTGCCCTCTACTACGTGCCGCTCCTGTGCCAGGGGACAGCTATGGACCATTTCCCTGTCTCAGAGACTGAAGCTGTCGTGCTGACCTCTATTGCCATCTATGTGGCTGGTCTCGCTCTACCTCACAGCACGCAGAGGTACGGTGAGGATGGAGAAATCAGAGAGAGACGGAGGCAGAGGGAGGGAGACGGAGGCAGCGGGAGAGGGAGACAAGAGGGAGGGGGGCAGAGAGAGAGAGAGCTGGACACTGGAGTTACAGAGAGAGGCGGGGAGAGAGAGTAAAATCTGTAAGGAACCAAGTGTAAAACTTCATTGAACCGATTAGTCCGAATGTACATCTGCCCAATATCAAAGAACAATACAGCACAGGAACAGGCCCTTCGGCCCTCCAAGCCCGCGCCGCTCCCTGGTCCAAACTAGACCATTCTTTTGTATCCCTCCATTCCCACTCCGTTCATGTGGCTATCTAGATAAGTCTTAAACGTTCCCAGTGTGTCCGCCTCCACCACCTTGCCTGGCAGCACATTCCAGACCCCCACCACCCTCTGTGTAAAATACGTCCTTCTGATATCCGTGTTAAACCTCCCCCCCCTCACCTTGAACCTATGACCCCTCGTGAACATCACCACCGACCTGGGGAAAAGCTTCCCACCGTTCACCCTATCTATGCCTTTCATAATTTTATACACCTCTATTAGGTCACCCCTCATCCTCCGTCTTTCCAGTGAGAACAACCCCAGTTTACCCAATCTCTCCTCATAACTAAGCCCCTCCATACCAGGCAACATCCTGGTAAACCTCCTCTGCACTCTCTCTAAAGCCTCCACATCCTTCTGGTAGTGTGGCGACCAGAACTGGGCGCAATATTCCAAATGCGGCTGAACCAACGTTCTATACAACTGCAACATCAGACCCCAACTTTTATACTCTATGCCCCGTCCTATAAAGGCAAGCATGCCATATGCCTTCTTCACCACCTTCTCCACCTGTGACGTCACCTCCAAGGATCTGTGGATTTGCACACCCAGGTCCCTCTGCGTAACTACACCCTTTATGGTTCTGCCATTTATCGTATAGCTCCCCCATACGTTAGTTCTACCAAAATGCATCACTTGGCATTTATCTGGATTGAACTCCATCTGCCATTTCTTTGCCCAAATTTCCAGCCTATCTATATCCTTCTGTAGCCTCTGACAATGCTTCTCACTATCTGCAAGTCCAGCCATTTTCATGTTGTCCGCAAACTTACTGATCACCCCAGTTACACCTTCTTCCAGATCGTTTATATAAATCACAAATAGGATTGGATTGGATAAATGGGAATCATTCTCCTTGGAACAGAGCAGGCTCAGGGGAAGTTAAAGATTCTGAATGATTTTATTGAGTTGATAAGGAGACAGTGCGGTGGTAGAGGGGCTGGTAAGAGATAGGGTCGGGGTTAGGTAAGGAGAATGTTTGCTGCATTGCTATAAATGGGAATGCAGTGTCTGGCACTGGAAGCAGATTGGAGAATAAAAGGAAATGGGATAGATGCTGGAGTATTTCTGGAGAAAGAGCAGGGATTGAGTGGGATGAGTTAGATAGATCTGCACGTGGCAGAGAACCTTCTGTGATTGAGAATTGTCTGAAGTTACTGGATATTGATATTTGAGTATCTGTGGTGTGTGTAACGTCCTGTTTATTCCCCCTGCTCCCTCCCGGCAGTGTGTTACCGATTGAAGTGTCGGCCTGTGGCTGGATGACGCTGAAGCTGATTTCCATTCTCTACCTGGCTCTGCTCCTGGGCTGCATCACCCTCATCAACTTTTCCCTGGGCTTCATCCTGGCTGTCACTCTCATCCCAGCTGCTGCTGTAGCTCAGCCGGTCCCTCACAAGTAAGTGACGGCAAATAAAACAGCAGTTATCGAGGTCCGCTTGAAACGGAGTTACATTGCTGTGTGGAAAGGCCAGAGGAATGAATCACTCTGCCGGCACAATGCACTGAATGTTAAAGTTAATTTATTAGTCACAAGTAAGGCTTACATTAACGCTGC
The DNA here is from genome assembly GCF_964213995.1 of Mustelus asterias. Lineage (NCBI taxonomy): Eukaryota > Metazoa > Chordata > Chondrichthyes > Carcharhiniformes > Triakidae > Mustelus > Mustelus asterias. Next base: position 4,169,278 of record NC_135802.1, on the reverse strand, counting down.
AATGAAGTTACTGTGAAATTCCCCTAGTCCTCACACTCCGGCGCCTGTTTGGGTCAATGCACCCTAACCCGCACGTCTTTCAGACTGTGGGAGGAATCCGGAGCACCCGGAGGAAACCCACGCAGACACAGGGAGAATGTACAATCTCCACACAGACAGTGACCCAAGCCGGGAATCGAACCCGGGTCCCTGGCACAGTGAAGCAACAGTGCTAACCACCGTGCCGCCCCATGGCTTCATTGTGTGCTGTAAATCTCTATGGAAACCAAAAGATTGTTTCAGTTACATTTGTATAGCACCTGTCACATCTTCAAAATGTCCCATTGAAGAACGAAGGAGGCCTATCAGCCGTTGTAACCCATTTCTATCAGATTTTAATCTGGCCATCTCCCATCCTCCGTTTCAGGTCTCACATATGGATGGGAATGGAAATGGTCCAGTGGTATTATCACTAGACTATTAATCCAGAAACTCAACTAATTTTCTGGGGACTCGGGTTCGAATCCCACCACGGCAGATGGTGGAATTTGAATTCAATAAAAAATATCTGGATTTAATCTACTGATGACCATGAAACCATTGTCGATTGTTGGAAAAACCCTTCTGATTCACTGCTGTCCTTACCCGGTCTGGGCTACATGTTCCCCAGCAATGTGGTTGAGTCTCAACTGCCCTCCAAGGGCATCTAGGGATGGGCAATAAATGCCGGCCAGCCGGCGAACGTTGAATTAATAAAGGAACATTACTGATATATTTATCCTGGATTTATCCAATTGAATTTAAATTTCTCCTGCTGCCTTGCTGGGTTTTGAACTCGTGTCTCTGGATCATCACTAACCCAGTTTCCTAATAACTCTGCTATTATTGCTGCTATTTGTTTGTAGTTCAGTTGAGTGACAAGCTGCTGTTGTAAGTAACCTTTTAAATGCCTTGGAAAAAAGACCTTTCCTCCACACATCTGGAATGGTTTTGTAGCCAGCTCCCAAACTACTACATCTTCGACAAAAGCAAAATAGTGCGGATGCTGGAAATCACAGAATCCTACTGTACAGAGGGAGGCCATTCGGCCCATCAAGCCTGCACTGACCACAATCACACCCAGGCCCTATTCCCATAACCCCACATGTTTACCCTGCTATTCCCCCCCCACCCCCGCCGAAACTAGGGCCAATTTAGCATGGCCAATCAGCCTAATGGGAAATAAAAACAGAAAACGCTGGAAATATTCAGCAGGTTTGGCAGCGTCTGTGGAGCGAGAAACAGAGCGAACCTTTCGAGTTCAGTCCGAGCCCCAAAGAGTCATTCGCATCGGACTCGAAACATTAACTTTAGTTTCTCTTTCCGCTGCTGCTGCCCTACCTGCTGAGGTTTACATAGAAAACTATAGCACAAAACAGGCCCTTCGGCCCCACAAGTTGTGCCGAACATATCCCTACCTTTTAGGCCTACCTGTAACCCTCCATCCTATTAAGTCCCATGTACTCATCCAGGAGTCTCTTAAAAGACCCTATTGAGTTTACCTCCACCACCACTGACGGCAGCCGATTCCACTCGCCCACCACCCTCTGTGTGAAAAACTTCCCCCTAACATTTCCCCTGTACCTACACCCCAGCACCTTAAACCTGTGTCCTCTCGTAGCAGCCATTTCCACCCTGGGAAAAAGCCTCTGAGAGTCCACCCGATCTATGCCTCTCAACATCTTATATACTTCTATTAGGTCTCCTCTCATCCTACGTCTCTCCAAGGAGAAAAGACTGAGCGCCCTCAGCCTATCCTCATAAGGCATGCCACTCCTTCCAGGCAACATCCTTGTAAATCTCCTCTGCACCCTTTCAATCTTTTCCACATCCTTCCTGTAATGAGGCGACCAGAACTGAGCACAGTACTCCAAGTGGGGTCTGACGAGGGTCTTATATAGCTGCATCATTATCCCTGGACTCCTAAACTCAATCCCTCGATTGATAAAGGCCAGCACACCATACGCCTTCTTAACCACCTCCTCCACCTGCGGGGCCGATTTTAGAGTCCTATGGACCCGGACCCCAAGGTCCTTCTGATCCTCTACCGTACTAAGAGTCTTTCCCTTTATATTACCCCTTCATCCCATTTGACCTGCCAAAATGGACTACGCATTTATCTGGGTTGAAGTCCATCTGCCACTTCTCTGCCCAGTCTTGCATCCTATCTATGTCCCTCTGTAACTTCTGACATCCCTCCAGACTATCCACAACCCCACCAACCCATCCCTCCACTTCCTCATCCAGGTCATTTATGAAAATGACAAACAGCAAGGGTCCCAGAACAGATCCCTGGGGCACACCACTGGTGACCGACCTCCAATTAGAAAAAGACCCATCTATACCCACTCTCTGCCTCCTTTGGGCAAACCAGTTCTGGATCCACAGGGCAGCAGCCCCATGGATCCCATGCCCTCTCACTTTTTCTAGAAGCCTTGCATGGGGGACCTTATCGAACGCCTTGCTAAAATCCATATAAACCACATCTACCACCTTCCCTTCGTTTTTCAGCCCTTTCTGCTTTTCCCTATCTTTTCAGTGTAATTGCTGGGTGTCTGTGAGGCTGTGGGCACTGCACGTTTTCAGTGTAATTACTGGGTGTCTGTGAGGCTGTGGGCACTGCATCTTTTCAGTGTAATTACTGGGTGTCTGTGAGGCTGTGGGCACTGCACCTTTTCAGTGTAATTACTGGGTGTCTGTGAGGCTGTGGGCACTGCACGTTTTCAGTGTAATTGCTGGGTGTCTGTGAGGCTGTGGGCACTGCACGTTTTCAGTGTAATTGCTGGGTGTCTGTGAGGCGGTGGGCACTGCACGTTTTCAGTGTAATTGCTGGGTGTCTGTGAGGCTGTGGGCACTGCACGTTTTCAGTGTAATTGCTGGGTGTCTGTGAGGCTGTGGGCACTGCACGTTTTCCTTGCCTCTGCCACAGTCATTTTCAGACATGCTGTTAGTGATTTTAATTGTCTGTCTCTTTCTCCCCACTCCCTGTGCAGGATGCTGAACGCCCTGTTCCTGATCCTGATGTCACCGGCCACTGTCCTGCTGCTGTGCATTTACCTGTACCACGAACTGGCCGAGTACCCCATCACCTTGCTGGAGTGCTGGCAGCTCTTCCTGCAGGCTGTTGCTGAATCCATCCTCGACCATCACCTGTATAGTTCCATAGTTTATCCCTTCATCGTGTTCTTCATCTACCCCTGCTGGCTGCTGCTGTGGAATGTGGTCTTCTGGAACTGAGACAGATCCGCTTCCCGCTCCCAGCTCGCTCTGACAGCTCGCCAGCGGTGGATAAGACTCCTCTCCTGTTGGCATGGTCAGCTGCACTGAGGGGTTGGAGATGAGGAGACCCAGGATCCTTTTATTGAATAACGTTCAGTCTCCATTTTCTTGGGACGCTGCATGTTGGGGGTGGGACGGGCAGCCAGAGGAAAGGGGAAAGACAACGCAGTGAGGGATAGAGTCGAGGGAATGGGGTATTGGAGGATTCAGAAAAGGAGGGGGGGAGCAGAGAAGGGGGTTGGGGCCAAGTGATGGGGGTCACAGGACTGAGTGATCAGTATCATGGGATTGGGGCTGAAGACGGAAGGCCAATGGGATTGGGAGAATTAGCCATTTTCTGGGGGGGGCTCGAGAGCAGGAAAATACCCCGAGGAGCAATAAAAGCCTTCCGGAGACAGGGAAATACAAGGATCCATTGTGATCTGGGGAACACCAAACCTCAAAACATACACACCAGGATAGATTAAACCTTAGTCTAAACGGGATAGAGAAATGTCTTTGTCTCACCAGGAACTTTATCAAAAAGCAGCTACTGTCTGTAAGGATTTTAGATCTTAACCAGCAGCGGGGTCAGACATTACAATGTGATGATTGGATGTTTGTATTTCAGTTGAGTGAGGAGTGATGGTGGACAAGGTTTGAACACACACTGCTGAGATGATCGCTACTCCCTCTGCTTACACTGGATTTGTAACTAGGTCTCAGAGGTACATTTCAGTGAAAAGACTGGATGTTTGTATTTATATGGAGTGAGGAGCTGCCTCTCTCGAACACCGCCCTCCTATCGCTGAGCCTCTCATATTAAACTTGTTTTGTGTGTAAATGGTTTATTGGAATTTTAAGGAAACTCTGGAGAATAAAACATTGTGATCCAGGTCCGCTTCCCTGTGCTGGTACAAAACAGCGTAGAGATAAAGATTTGTAAACTTTACCCTCAAAGCTAAAGTTTATTTATTTATTAGTCACATGTAGGCTTACATTAACACTGCAATGAAGTTACTGTGAAAATTCCCCAGTCGCCACACTCCGGCGCCTGTTCGGGTACACTGGGGGAGAATTTAGCATAGGTAATGCACCTAACCCAGTACGTCTTTCAGACTGTGGGAGGAAACCGGAGCACCCGGAGGAAACCCACGCAGACATGGGGAGAACGTGCAAACTCGTCACAGACAGTGACCCAAGCCGGGAATCGAACCTGGGTAAAAGCAAATTACTGCGGATGCTGGAATTTGAAACTAAAAGAGAAACTGTTGGAAAATCTCAGCGGGTCTGGCAGCATCTATAAGGAGAGAAAAGAGCTGAAGTTTCGAGTCCAAATGACCCTTTGTCAAAGCTGGATCCCTGGCACTGTGAGGCAGCAGTGCTAACCACGCAGGATGTCCCAGAGAACTTTACAGTTGCTGTGTGACTTTGTGAAGTGCAGTTATTGTTGTGATGTAGGAAACACAGCAGCCACTTTGCACCCAGCAAGATCCCACAAACAGCAATGTGGTAAATGGCACAATCATCTATTCCGGTGAATATTGGCCACAGTAGGGTCCATATCCACAGATCTCTAAAGGTTGCCACTCAAGTGGATAGAGCTGTGAAGAAGGCCTATAGTGTGCCAGCTTTTATTAACAGGGGGTTGGAGTTTAAGAGCCGTGGGGTTATGCTGCAACTGTACAGGACCTTGGTGAGACCACATTTGGAATATTGTGTGCCGTTCTGGTCACCTCACTATAAGAAGGATGTGGAAGCGCTGGAAAGAGTGCAGAGGAGATTTACCAGGATGCTGCCTGGTTTGGAGGGTAGGTCTTATGAGGAAAGGTTGAGGGAGCTAGGGCTGTTCTCTCTGGAGCGGAGGAGGCTGAGGGGAGACTTAATAGAGGTTTATAAAATGATGAAGGGGATAGATAGAGTGAATGCCCTCCACCCTGGAAGCCGCGGATGAACCTGTATCTGGGGTCACCATTGCAGGTGTCAGAGCAGCTTTCTCAAAGGTCAACCCGCTGAAAGCGACTGGCCCGGATGGGGTACCTGGACGAGCACTCAGATCCTGCGCAGATCAGCTGGCGGGAAATTTGCAGACATCTTGAATCTCTCTTTACAACAATCTGAGGTCCCTGTCTGCTTCAAGAAGACAAACATTATCCTGGTATCAAAGAAAAGCCAAGCAGCGTGCCTTAATGACTATCAGCCGGTGGCTCTGACATCCATCATTTTGAAGTGCTTCAAAAGGTTAGTCATGGCACGAATCAATTCCAGCCTCCTGGACTACCTGGATCCACGACAGTTTGCCTATCGCCGCAACAGGTCCACAGCAGACGCCATCTCCCTGGCCCTGCACTCAACCCTGGAACACCTAGATAACAAGGACTCCTATGTCAGATTCCTATTTATTGACTACAGCTCAGCCTGCAACACCATTATTCCCACGAAACTCATCTCCAAACTCCATGGCCTGGGGCTCGGTTCTCCCTATGTGACTTGATCCTACAGACCGCAATCAGTAAGGATAGGCAAAAACACCTCCTCCATGATCATCCTCTTCACTGGTGCCCCACAAGGCTGTGTTCTCAGCCCCGACTGTTATCCTTATACACCAGTGACTGTGGCCAAATTCCCCTCCAATTTGATTTTCAGGTTTGCTGACGACACCACCGTAGTGGGTCGGATCTCAAACAATGATGAGACAGGGAATCTGGTGAATTGATGCGATGACAATAATCTCTCCCTCAATGTCAAAAAAACGAAGAAGATTATCATCGACTTCAGGGAACCTAAAGGAGAACATGTCCCTGTCTACATCAATGGGGATGAAATGGAAATAGTCGAGTTTCAGGTTTTTAGGTGTCCAGATCACCAATAACCCATCCTGGTCCCCCCCACCCCCCCACCTCCATGCCAACACTATAGTTAAGAAAGCCCACCAACACCTCTACTTTTTCAGAAGACTAAGGAAATTTGGCATGTCTGCTATGACTGATCAACTTTTCCAGGTGCACCATAGAAAGCATTCTTTCTGGTTGTATCACAGCTTGGTATGGCTCCTGCTCTGTCCAAGACCGCAAGGAACTACAAAGGGCCGTGAACGAGGCTCCGGTTTCCTCCCACACGCCAAGGATATGCAGGTTAGATGGATTGGCCATGCTAAATTGACCCTAGTGTCGGGGATTAGCAGGATAAACGAGGGTTATGGGAATAGGGCCTGGGTGGGATTGTGGTCGTTACAGACTTGATGGGCCGAATGGTCTTCTGCATTGGGATTCTATGAAACTGGCTATCTTGTCACTGTCCCATTGGTGTGTGTGTGGGGATCTTGTTGTGATCCACTCACTGCTGCTTTTCCTACATTACAGCAGTGATTACACCTCTGGCAGTGAAGTACTTTGTGATGTCCTGAGGATGTAAAGGAGTTTATGAAAACGCACCCTGATGGGCCGACAGTTAGATTTGATCGTGAATCGCGAATGCCTTGCCTAACTGCACTGTGGCAACACCTTCACCAGCAGCTCACGAAGGTATCTCACCGACTGCCCACGTCTCAAAGAAATTCAGGATGGGCAATGAATGCTGACCATACTGACAACACCTCGAATGTGAAGGAGTTTTTAAAAAATTCCCTCGTGGCTCAGATTGAGTTAAACACGAGTTTGCAGACAGGAAAAGTACAACTGGCATAAGTCAAATTTCATTTCTCCATAAATCCTTAAAAGTAAATTTTAAAGTTTATTAGTGTCACAAGTAGGCTTACATTAACACTGCAATGAAGTTACTGTGAAAGTCATACTCCAGCACCTGTTCAGGTACACTGAGGGAGAATTTAGCATAGCCAATGCATCCTAACCAGCACACCTTTCGGACTGTGGGAGGAAACTCAGTAAGAAGTTTAACAACACCAGGTTAAAGTCCAACAGGTTTATTTGGTAGCAAAAGCCACACAAGCTTTCGAAGCTCTAAGCCCCTTCTTCAGGTGAGTGGGAATTCTGTTCACAAACAGAGTTTATAAAGACACAGACTCAATTTACATGAATAATGGTTGGAATGCGAATACTTACAACTAATCAAGTCTTTAAGAAACAAAACAATGGGAGTGGAGAGAGCATCAAGACAGGCTAAAAAGATGTGTATTGTCTCCAGACAAGACAGCCAGTGAAACTCTGCAGGTCCACGCAACTGTGGGCGTTACAAATAGTGTGACATGAACCCAATATCCCGGTTGAGGCCGTCCGCGTGTGTGCGGAACTTGGCTATCAGTTTCTGCTCAGCGACTCTGCGCTGTCGTGTGTCGCGAAGACCGCCTTGGAGAACGCTTACCCGAATATCAGAGGCCGAATGCCCGTGACCGCTGAAGTGCTCCCCAACAGGAAGAGAACAGTCTTGCCTGGTGATTGTCGAGCGGTGTTCATTCATCCGTTGTCGCAGCGTCTGCATAGTTTCCCCAATGTACCATGCCTTGGGACATCCTTTCTTGCAGCGTATCAGGTAGACAACGTTGGCCGAGTTGCAAGAGTATGTACCGTGTACCTGGTGGATGGTGTTCTCACGTGAGATGATGGCATCTGTGTCGATGATCCGGCACGTCTTGCAGAGGTTGCTGTGGCAGGGTTGTGTGGTGTCTTGGTCACTGTTCTCCTGAAGGCTGGGTAGTTTGCTGCGGACAATGGTCTGTTTGAGGTTGTGCGGTTGTTTGAAGGCAAGAAGTGGGGGTGTGGGGATGGCCTTGGCGAGATGTTCGTCTTCATCAATGACATGTTGAAGGCTCCGGAGGAGATGCCGTAGCTTCTCCGCTCCGGGGAAGTACTGGACAACGAAGGGTACTCTGTCCACCGTGCCCCGTGTTTGTCTTCTGAGGAGGTCGGTGCGGTTTTTCGCTGTGGCGCGTTGGAACTGTTGATCAATGAGTCTAGCGCCATATCCTGTTCTTATGAGGGCACCTCATACAGAAACTCACGCAGACATGGGGAGAATGTGCAAACTCCACACGGACAGTGACCCAAGCCCGTAATCGAACCCGGGTCCCTGGCGCTGAGAGACAGCACTGCTAACCACTGCCACCGTGCTGCCCTGAATCTCGTGAATCTAGCAGTGCAGGATGTCTAGTTTGCACCTTGCGATTTCTGTGGTGAACATGTCAAAACATGCTTATTACAGGTAATTATTATTCACTGCTACAGCTTACTTTTTTAACCATTTTATTTATAAACCATAGCTAACCTAGGCCAAGACTATTATTTATGTAAGTTTATACGCGGTATATGAAAACCAAAATTATCTGAAATCTAAAATGCAATTGGCCTCAGGAATTTCAGATAAAGGATACTCAACCTGTGCCTGTCCCTGCACCATAGCATTGGAAATAGATATGTCCTACAGCACTCATCACACCCCCTCACTTTCACCATGTAATCTCCTGGGAAAGACCTCTGGAAAATTCCACTGCAAACCCCTGGGTGCTGGAAGGCAGTCTACAAGATAGCCCGGATCCTGTGTTCTCTGTAAATCTGTACATCATACCCACGCCCCAGTTAGAAACTGCTACTCCTGGAGAGAGAGAGTCAGCACCCAGTGACAGCACGTCGATAGAAGCAACATTTTGCAGATGCAGGAATCTAAAAACAAAGAGAATACAACAGGTCTGACAGCATCTGTGGAGAGAGAATAGAGCCAACGTTGCGACACTGTAAGCCTTTGGGGGGCGGGGGAGGGGGGTGCCGGGGGTGGTGGTGTTTGTGTAATTGACCAAGACGTGATAGACAAAAAGTCAAAGGGAATGTAAATGGTAGTAAAGGCTGAGAATGGTGCTAACAGTGTCCATTAAGAGATCGCAATGTGTGAATGGCAGAACAAAGGTGCAGACTGTCAAAGGACAACCTGAGGAATGTGGCAGGTGGCCCTAGCGAGGTGGGTGGGGGGGGGGGGGGGGGGGGAAACAAGATGGGTGGCACGGTAGCACAGTGGTTAGCACTGCTGCCTCATAGTGCCAGGGTTCAATTTCAGCCTTGGGTTACTGTCTGTGCAGAGTCTGCACATTCTCCCCGTGTCTGCGTGGGTTTCCTCCCACAGTCCAAAGATGTGTGGGTTAGGTTGATTGGCCATGCTAGATTGACTCTAGTGTCAGGAGATTAGCAGGGTAAATATATTGGGCTACGGGAATACGGCCTGGGTGGGATTGTGGTCGGTGCTGACTCGATGGGTCGAATGGCCTTCTGCATTGTAGGGATTCTATGATTCTATGGAGATGGAAAGTGAAATTTAGAAGTGGACAAATGAAATGATGGAAGAAATTAGAAATATATATTAAGAATATGAAGTAATAAAAATGGATTAATAAGATAAAAAATAAATGAAATAAATGAGATGAAGGTGGAGGGGAGAGTTCACGCTCTGAAGTTGTTGAACTCAATGTTCAGTCCAGAAGGCTGTAAAGTGTCCAATGGGAAGATGAGGTGCTGTTCCTCCAGTTTGTGTTGGGGTTCGCTGGAACATTGCGAAAGGCCAGGGACAGACACACGGACGGGAGAGCACGGTGCTGTGGGGAAGTGGCAAACGACAGGAAGGTCCGAGTCCTGCTTGCGGACGGACCGAAAGTGTTCAGTAAAGTGGTCACCCAGCCTGCGTTTGGTCTCTCCGATGTAGAGTAGATCCTTTAAGCTAGGAATCATTCCAGTCCATCTGGACCTTTTCCCACTCCAACACTGGCCTGAGGCGACTGGTTTCGAGTCTAATTCTGTAGGATTGCCTGCTGTTAAAGAGCGCTGGACTCAGTTCCCCATGAATAAGGGAGAGGAACTGGGAAATCTCCCCATGCCCCAATTTGCCCCATCCAGAATACAATGCGTGGGATTCTCAAAGATTACGTCACTGTCCAGAGTAACCTGGTAAATATAAAATAGACTTCTTTATTTTCACTTTTTGTACATTGTTAAATGAAGCACCACAGAGTTAGAGAAATGATCATTAAGCATGCATGCACACACACATTGCTAATCAGTGACTGGCTTACTGAACGAGACACAGTTTGACTCCACTTGCACTGGCACAGATTCCATACAATCCCTCACCCAGCCCATCGAGTCTGCACTGAGCCTCCAACAAAGCATCCCACTCAGGCCCTCCTCACCACTGTATCTCTATAATTCTGTGCATTCACCATGGCCAATCCACTAACCCGCACATCTTTGGAGTGTGGGAGGAAACCGGAGCACCCATTGGAAACCCACGCAGACACGGGGAGAATGTGCAAACTCCACACAGTGACCCAAGCAGGGAATCGAATCCGAATCTCTGGTGCTGTGAGGCAGCAGTGCTAACCACTGTGCCACCCATCACATTGCTGTGGCTCTGGAGTCACATGTAGGCCAGACTGGGCAAGGACGGCAGATTTCCTTCCCTAAAGGACATTACTAAGACCAACTTTATATTCCAGATTTATTAATGAAATTTAACTTGCACCATCTGCTGCGGTGGGATTTGAACCTGTGCCTCAGAGCTGGACCTCAGGAATTGAAAACTAGTCTCGGTAATGGTGACCATGAAGCTAATATCGATTGCTGCAAAAACCCATCTGGTTCACTAATGTCCTTTGGGGAAGGAAATCTGCCATCCTTACCAGGTCTGGCCTACATGTGACTCCAGAGCCACAGCAATGTGGGTGACTCTGAAATGCTGACCTTGATGGTGATGTCCACATCACAGGAACAAATAAAAAAATACACACCTGTTTGGAAAGGAGCGGTCCAAATTTCCAGGGTGAAGAGACGCTTCCTGATGTCACCCCCAAACAGTCTGCCTCTCATTTTAAGGTAATGCCCCCTTGTCCTGAAATTCCACCCCCTTCCCCCACCGTCGCTGGAAATAGTTTCTCTATACCTTTCATAGAATTGTAGAATCCTACTGTACATTCGGCCCATCGAGTCTGCACCGACCACAATCCCACCCAGGCCCCATCTCCATCACCCCATGCATCTACCCTAGCTACTCCCCCTGACACTAAGGGGTAATTTAGCATCGCCAATCCACCTAACCAGCACATCATTTGGACTGTGGGAGAAAACCAGAGCATCCGGAGGAAACTCTCACAGACACAGGGAGAACATGCAGACTCCGCACAGTGACCCAAGCCAGGAATGGAACGCCGGTCCCTGGCACTGTGAGGCAGCAGCGCTAACCACCGTGCCGCCCTTTTGATAAACACACTTTTGGGTCCCCTAGCAGAGATATTTGAATCATTGATAGTCACGGGTGAGGAGCCTGAAAATTGGAGGGTGGCAAATGTTGTGCCTGTTTAAAAAGGGCTGCAGGGAAAAGCCTGGGAACTACAGGCCAGTGAGCCTCACATCTGTGGTGGGTAAATTGTTGGAAGGTATTTTGAGAGACAGGATCTAAAGACATTTAGAGACACAAGGACTGATTAGGGACAGTCAGCATGGCTTTGTGAGTGGAAAATCATGTCTCACAAATTTAATTGAGTTTTTTGAAGGGGTAACCAAGAAGGTAGATGAGGGCAGTGCAGTTGATGTTGTCTACATGGACTTTAGCAATGCCTTTGATAAGGTACCGCATGGTAGGTTGTTGCATAAGGTTAAATCTCATGGGATCCAGGGTGAGGTAGCTAAATGGATAAAAAACTGGCTTGATGACAGAAGCCAGAGGGTGGTTGTAGAGGGTTGTTTTTCAAACTGGAGACCTGTGACCAGCAGTGTGCCTCAGGGATCGGTGCTGGGTCCACTGTTATTTGTCATTTATATTAATGATTTGGATGAGAATATAGGAGGCATGGTTAGTAAGTTTGCAGATGACACCAAGATTGGTGGCATAATGGACAGTGAAGAAGGTTATCTCTGATTGCAATGGGATCTTGATCAATTGGGCCAGTGGGCTGACGAATGGCAGATGGAGTTTAATTTAGATAAATGCGAGGTGATGCATTTTGGTAGATTGAACCAGGGCAGGACTTACTCAGTTAATGGTAGGACGTTGGGGAGAGTTATAGAACAAAGAGATCTAGGGGTACAGGTTCATAGCTCACTGAAAGTGGAGTCACAGGTGGACAGAATGATGAAGAAGGCATTCAGCATGCTTGGTTTCATTGGTCAGAACATTGAATACAGGAGCTGGAATGTCTTGTTGATGTTGTACAAGATTTACTGTTGTAAGGCCACACTTGGAATACTGTGTACAGTTTTGGTCACTCTATTACAGAAAGGATGTTATTAAACTAGAAAGAATGCAGAAGAGATTTACTAGGATGCTACTGGGACTCGATGGTTTGAATTATAAGGAGAGGCTGGATAGACTGGGACTTTTTTTCTCTGGAGCGTAGAAGGCTGAGGGCTGACCTTATAGAGGTCTATAAAATAATGAGGGGCACAGATCAGCTAGATAGTCAATATCTTTTCCCAAAGGTAGGGAAATCTAAAACTAGAGGGCATAGGTTTAAGGTGAGAGGGGAGAGATACAAAAGGGTTCAGAGGGGCAATTTTTTCACACAGAGGATGGTGAGTGTTTGGAACAAGCTGCCAGAGGTAGTAGTAGAGGCAGGTACAATTTTGTCTTTTAAAAAGCGTTTAGACAGTTACATGGGTAAGATGGGTGTAGAGGGATATGGGCCAAATGCAGGCAATTGGGACTAGCTTAGGAGTTTAAAAAAAAGGGCGGCATGGACAAGTTGGGCCGAAGGGCCTGTTTCCATGCTGTAAACCTCTATGACTCTATGACTTTGGTTGGATTCAGTGTCAGTGCTGAGAGTGGTTCATATCCAGTCCTGATGGATAACACTGATGGAAAGGAAAATAGTGCAGATATCTGAAATACAAACAAAATGAAATATTGGGAATCCTCAGCAGGTCAGACAGTGTCCGTGGAAAACATTTCGGGTTCGGTGACCTGTGGTCAGAAACATTAAACTCTTTCTCCCTCCGTGATGCAGTTTGACCTGCTGAGTTCCTCCAACATTCTCTGCTTCCACTACATTCTCTGGTTTAGATACAGCGTGAGATATATGTGGAGCTCTGCTAAAAGGACACCATTCTCTCCCTTCACTTCCTCTTGAACTACTTGTAGCAAAATATACTTTGTATTTACAGCCATGTTAGAGATTTACAACAATAACTAGTTAGTAAAATATAGACTATGCCATTGACAAACGTAGCCCCAGCCCTGAACACATGGCTGTTTGAAATTGGTGCTTGCAAAATCCAACACAAAACATCTAGAGTTAGATGTGATTCCGCGATTAGGCAGCACTTTCTGAACAATCCTGAGTGTGTGAACAACAAAATTACCATAATCAGTCAACTTATAACATGACTTGCTTATGCTTGCACAAAGTGGCATACATTCATACTGCAAACAAAAGGAATACGTTCAAGCCTTGCAACTTAATTGAATTACCCGACAGTTTGGGGAGCCTCTAGTTCCCCTTTACGTTTTCCATGGCAACACCTCAGCCAATCAGAATCAACATGCCAATCAATCAGCACGCCTTTCGACTGCAGTACAGATTGCTGTGATTGTTCAAAATTTGGCATTCTTGTGTTTGTCCTGATGAGTGGAAGACAAAAAACTTCAGCAACATTTCTCTTTTCAGCAAGGTTCAGATGGTGCTGAAAGAATGACCTAGAAAGATATCCACTAGATTGACCATTTATAAACTTGAACACTGTGGAACTGGATAGTCCCAGAACTACTCAGAATGTGACAAACAATTGTCTGAAGATAAATAATGTCGGATGGAAGGTTAGAGCGACAGAGTGTGAGAGTTGTCAGTGAGGAAGTCAGCGAGAGGGCTCGCAGTTTAAGATAATTCAGTCTTTGATGCAGGGGGACATACACAGTCTGGCTAAAGATAATCACATCTTCCTCCATAGAATGGAATCATAGCATCCTACAGTGCAGAAGGAGGCCATTCAGGCCATCGAGTCTGCATCGCCAACAATCCCACCCCAGGCCCTGTCCCCACAACCACACACATTTACCCCGCTAATCCCTCTAACCTACACATCTCGGGACACTAAGGGACAACTTAGCATGGTCAATCCACCTAACCCGCACATCTTTGGACTGTGGGAGGAAACCGGAGCACCCGGAGGAAACCCACGCAGACACGGGGAGAATGTGCCAATTCCACACAGACAGCGACCCAAGCCGGGAATTGAAGCTGGGTCCCTGGAGCTGTGAGGCAGCAGTGCTAACCACTGTGCCACCATGCCACCCTTACAACAATCATGGAACAGAATCATAGAATCCCTACAGAGCAGAAGGAGGGCATTCAGCCCAATGAGCCTGCACCAATGGCAATCCCATCCAGGCCCTGTCCCACTAGTCCCCCTGACACTAAGGGGCAACTTTGCACGGCCAATCCACCTAAACCGCAATCTGTTGACTAACTGGTGTTCTAGAGAAATATAGATACCTGGGAAGGACAACAAAGTAAGAAGTCTTACAACACCAGGCTAAAGTCCAACAGCAAATACCACGAGCTTTCGGAACACTGCCCCTTCGTCAGGTGGAGTGGGAGATGTGTTCACAAACAGGGCATACAGAGACACAAACTCAATTTACAGAATAATGATTGGAATGCTAATCAAGCTAATCAATGCAAATACAGCCAATCAAGTCTTAAAGGTACAGACAATGTGAGCGGAGAGAGCGTTAAGCACAGGTTAAAGAGATGTGCATTGTCTCCAGACAGGACAGGCAGCGCTCCGAAAGCTAGTGGCATTTGGTACCAATTAAACCTGTTGGACTTTAACCTGGTGTTGTTAGACTTCTTACTGTGTTTACCCCAGTCCAACGCCGGCATCTCCACATCAGGACAACAAAGCCAGATATTTGACCCAACAGAAACTGGCAGACTGACCACCGGTGTTGCTATGGTGGCAGCCTTTAGACACCAGTACTAATTTTAATGGAAACGTCTCTCACACAATCCAGCTAAAGGTAAATGTTCTCCAGCCTGTGTCTATTCCATCAAACATCTCTCAGTATAATAAAGCAGGCACAACAATCAAAATTCACACACTTGCCCACCCACCATCTCAGCAGCGCGCAAACACATTGAAAGAGGCAAGTTCTTACACACAAACACACAAGGTGAATGATTACTGCGATCACTGACCCAAACCTGGTATTTACTCCTATTGAACCCACTTTTGTGGTTGGAGGCGAACGTTACCTGACTACACAGGTCATTGTGTCCGTTTATTACCACACACTGTGGTGATGTGATTAACTCACTGGTGTACTGGGGCTGTGAGCTTTTGTTTCGGTTTTGAGGGGTGCCAGGTCTCAGCACCACATTCTTTCCTGGCCATTGGTGAGGTGGCCAGCAAAGGTCAAGGTAAAGGTCACCAATCCAATACTGAGAATCCATTCCGTGCAGAGTTCCATTGCCCGCTCTGTCTCCTCTCCCCACTGGTTAATTCTGTCCACAGTGGATTCTCTGCCGCTCCCACACTGGGCTTGGGGAGAGGGGCATGGGGATTGGTCAGTGACAGTTCTGACACAGTGGGTGACACCACTGACCGTTAACAAGACAACGGCAACCTCCACTTGTATCTCCGGGTCCCTGGAGAGAGAGAGAGGGGGGAGAAGAGATCATTAGATATCATTCGCAGAGAAATAGTCAGTGAGTTTCCTGTTGTTTGGAGGTGATGTTGGGCCAGTGGCTGGAGGTGACCCTGGGTCACTGGCTGGAAGTGACCCTGGGTCACTGGCTGGGGTTGGCCCCGGGTCAGTGGCTCAAGGTGACCCTGGATCAGTGGCCAGAGGTGACCCTGGGTCAGTGGCCAGAGGTGACCCTGGGTCAGTGACCGAAGGTGACCCTGAGTCAGTGGCCGAAGGTGACCCTGGGTCAGTGGCTGGAGGTGACCCTGGGTCAGTGGCTGGAGGTGACCTTGCCCCAATCACAGGAGCTGGAGCAGCCCCTGTGTCATCGCCACTGCCACCAGGTCCCTGCAATTGGTCGCCTGCAGCATCGTTCAGTCAGCAATGGTGGCCTTGGTACCCAGAATGCTCCATGCTTCTGAAAGCCCTCTATTCATTGCCCCGTGTGCAATCCAGCTGTTTTGCTGTGATTGGCCAGAACAGAGGAAGAAAATTCACCCACTCCGGTGGATTTATCCTCCAGGTTTGCTCTCAGGGATGTTCCCAATAATAATCTATCATTCTCGGAGACAGCAGGATAATCCAGTCGGATTCATAGAAATTCATTAGACTAATACCAGGAATGGACGGGTTGTCTTCTGAGGAAAGGTTGGAGAAGTTCGGTTTGTATCTGCAGGAGTTTAGAAGATTGAAGAAGCGATTTGATCCTAAGGGGTTTTGACAGGGTGGATGTGGAGAGGATGCATCCTCTTGTGGGAGAATCTAGAACTAGGGGCACTGTTTAAAAGTTTTAACATCTAGTTTATTTATTAGTGTCACAAGTAGGCTTACATTAACACTGCAATGAAGTTACTGTGAAAATCCCCCAGTTGCCACACTCCGGCGCCTGTTCGGGTACACTGAGGGAGAATTTAGCACAGCCAATGCACCTAACCAGCACATCTTTCAGACTGTGTGAGGAAACCGGAGCACCCGGAGGAAACCCATGCAGACACAGGAGAACGTGCAGACTCCGCACAGACAGTGACCCAAGCCGGGAATGGAACACGGGTCCCTGGCGCTGTGAACAAAGAACAATACAGCACAGGAACAGGCCCTTCGGCCCTCCAAGCCCACGCCGCTCCCTGGTCCAAACTAGACCATTCTTTTGTATCCCTCCATTCCCACTCCGTTCATATGGCTATCTAGATAAGTCTTAAACGTTCCCAGTGTGTCCACCTCCACCACCTTGCCCGGCAGCGCATTCCGGGCCCCCACCACCCTCTGTGTAAAATATGTCCTTCTGATATCTGTGTTAAACCTCCCCCCCCTTCACCTTGAACCTATGACCCCTCGTGAACGTCACCACCGACCTGGGGAAAAGCTTCCCACCGTTCACCCTATCTATGCCTTTCATAATTTTATACACCTCTATTAAGTCTCCCCTCATCCTCCGTCTTTCCAGGGACAACAACCCCAGTTTACCCAATCTCTCCTCATAACTAAGCCCCTCCATACCAGGCAACATCCTGGTAAACCTCCTCTGTACTCTCTCCAAAGCCTCCACGTCTTTCTGGTAGTGTGGCGACCAGAACCGGACGCAGTATTCCAAATGCGGCCAAACCAACGTTCTATACACTGCAACATCAGACCCCAACTTTTATACTCTGTGCCCCGTCCTATAAAGGCAAGCATGCCATATGCCTTCTTCACCACCTTCTCCACCTGTGACGTCACCTTCAAGGATCTCTGTGGACTTGCACACCCAGGTCCCTCTGCGTATCTACACCCTGTATGGTTCTGCCTTTTATCGTATAGCTCCTCCCTACATTATTTCTACCAAAATGCATCACTTCGCATTTATCTGGATTGAACTCCATCTGTCATTTCTTTGCCCAAATTTCCAGCCTATCTATATCCTTCTGTAGCCTCTGACAATGCTTCTCACTATCTGCAAGTCCTGCCAATTTTGTGTCGTCCGCAAACTTACTGATCACCCCAGTTACACCTTCTTCCAGATCGTTTATATAAATCACAAACAGCAGAGGTCCCAATACAGAGCCCTGCGGAACACCAGTAGTCACAGGCCTCCAGCCGGAAAAAGACCCTTCCACTACCACCCTCTGTCTTTTGTGACCAAGCCAGTTCTCCACCCATCCAGCCACCTCCCCCTTTATCCCATGAGATCCAACCTTTTTCACCAGCCTACCATGAGGGACTTTGTCAAATGCTTTACTAAAGTCCATATAGACGACATCCACGGCCCTTCCCTCGTCAACCATTCTAGTCACTTCTTCAAAAAACTCCACCAGGTTAGTGAGGCATGATCTCCTTCTCACAAAACCATGCTGACTATCTTTAATGAGTTTATTCCTTTCTAAATGCGCATACATCCTATCTCTAAGAATCCTCTCCAACAACTTCCCCACCACGGACGTCAAGTTCACCGGCCTATAATTACCCGGGTTATCCTTCCTACCCTTCTTAAATAATGGGACCACATTAACTATCCTCCAATCCTCTGGGACCTCACCTGTTGGACTTTAACCTGGTGTTGTGAAACTTCTTACTGACCTCACCTGTGTCCAGTGACGAGACAAAGATTTGCGTCAGAGACCCAGCGATTTCATCTCTCGTCTCCCTGAGCAGCCTTGGATAGATTCCATCAGGCCCTGGGGATTTGTCAGTCTTTATATTCTCTAACAAACCTAACACTTCCTCCCTTGTAATGGAGATTTTCTCCAACGGGTCAATACTCCCCTCCGAGACACTCCCAGTCAACACATCCCTCTCCTTTGTGAATACCGACGCAAAGTATTCATTTAGGATCTCCCCTACTTCTTTGGGCTCCAAGCATAATTCCCCACTTTTGTCCCTGAGAGGTCTGATTTTTTTCCTGACAACCCTTTTGTTCCTAACGTATGAATAAAATGCCTTGGGATTCTCCTTAATCCTGTCTGCCAAGGACATTTCGTGACCCATTTTTGCCCTTCTAATTCCCCGTTTGAGTTCTTTCCTACTTTCTTTGTACTCCTCCAGAGCTCCCTCCGTTTTTAGCTGCCTGGACCTAACATACGCCTCTCTTTTCTTTTTGACCAGTCCCTCAATTTCCCTGGTTATCCACGGTTCTCGAATCCTACCCTTCCTATCCTTTTTTACAGGCACATGCCTGTCCTGTAGCCCTAACAACTGTTCCTTAAAAGACTCCCACATGCCAGATGTGGATTTACCCTCAAACAGCCTCTCCCAATCAAGAGCTGCCAATTTCTGCCTAATCCCACTAAAGTTAGCCTTCTCCCAATCCAACACCTTACCCTTGGGACACCACTCATCCTTTTCCATCACTATCCTAAAGCTAACAGAATTGTGGTCACTATTTGCCACATGTTCCCCTATCGAAACTTTGAAGACCTGACCGGGCTCATTCCCCAGTACCAGGTCCAGTATAGCCCCCTCTCTAGTCGGGCTATCTACATATTGTTCCAAAGAACCCTCCTGTACGCATTTTACAAATTCCTCCCCATTCAGAGTCCCAGCTCTCAGCGACTTCCAGTCTATGCCAGGGAAATTGAAGTCTCCCACTACAACAACCCTATTTTTCCTGCACCTATCCAGTATCTCCTGACATATCCGTTCTTCCACTTCCCTTGGGCTGTTGGAGGGCCTGTAGTATACCCCCAACATAGTGACTGCGCCCTTCCTGTTTCTAAGCTCCACCCACAGTGACTCGTTACACGACCCCTCTGAATTGTCCTCCCTCTGCACCGCTGTAATATGCTCTCCAACTAATACTGCTACTCCCCCACCTCTGTTGGCCCCTCCTCTGTCTCGCCTAAAACACTTGTACCCCGGAATATTCAGCTGCCAGTCCTGTCCCTCTTTCAACCAAGTCTCTGTCACCGCAACCACATCCAAATTCCTCGTGAGCATTAAGGCCCTAAGTTCGTCTGTCTTACCTGCTACGCTCCTTGCAGTGAAGTAGATGCACTCCAGACCTCCAGGCCCAGTGAGGTCATCCTCCCCCAGAGTGCTCTTCTTCTTTGCCAGCCTTGTCCCAGCCCCAAGCTCGTCCCCAGCCTCTACATTTGTAGACCTAATATTTTGATCCCCACCCCCCTGCCATAGTAGGCTAACCACTGTGCCTTTGGAGGTATATGAGAATATGGAGCGTGGGGTGACGTGTTGCCTCAGCTTCCAAGAACGATCTCCGCATCCCACTCATTCCCTCTCTCCTTGTGGAACTGCTCCCCATCGCTTCCCTGCATCTACAATCGGTGAGGTCTGTCAGCTCTCGCACCCCCGGAGCTCCCTCCTTCTCACTTCACTCCGTTCCAATTGCATTGAGAATGTCCCGCACAAAATAAAAACACAAAGCCAAGCGACAGGCTGATTGTTAGCCAGCTTACCCCAGGCCCCCAGCGGTATCCCTTGGTAACCCAGCAGATCTCCGTGTGACAGACTGGGCACCGTAACCAATCACATCCATCCTTCTTCTGCACTACGATCTTACACTTGGGGCAGTGCATGGCCTCTCCAGTCTGAACCATTGTCTGCAAAGTGAGAACGCCCACCGTTAGTGACACCAACAGACATTTATAAAGAACATAGAACATAGAACAGTACAGCACAGAACAGGCCCTTCGGCCCACGATGTTGTGCCGAGCTTTATCTGAAACCAAGATCAAGCTATCCCACTCCCTATCATCCTGGTGTGCTCCATGTGCCTATCCAATAACCGCTTAAATCTTCCTAAAGTGTCTGACTCCACTATCACTGCAGGCAGTCCATTCCACACCCCAACCACTCTCTGCGTAAAGAACCTACCTCTGATATCCTTCCTATATCTCCCACCATGAACCCTATACTTATGCCCCCTTGTAATAGCTCCATCCACCCGAGGAAATAGTCTTTGAACGTTCACTCTATCTATCCCCTTCATCATTTTATAAACCTCTATTAAGTCTCCCCTCAGCCTCCTCCGCTCCAGAGAGAACAGCCCTAGCTCCCTCAACCTTTCCTCATAAGACCTACCCTCCAAACCAGGCAGCATCCTGGTAAATCTCCTCTGCACTCTTTCCAGCGCTTCCACATCCTTCTTATAGTGAGGTGACCAGAACTGCACACAATATTCCAAATGTGGTCTCACCAAGGTCCTGTACAGTTGCAGCATAACCCCACGGCTCTTAAACTCCAACCCCCTGTTAATTAAAGCTAACACACTATAGGCCTTCTTCACAGCTCTATCCACTTGAGTGGCAACCTTTAGAGATCTGTGGATATGGACCCCAAGATTTCTCTGTTCCTCCACAGTCTTCAGAACCCTACCGTTGACCCTGTAATCCACATTTAAATTAGTCCTACCAAAATGAATCACCTCACATTTATCAGGGTTAAACTCCATTTGCCATTTTTCAGCCCAGCTTTGCATCCTATCTATGTCTCTTTGCAGCCTACAACAGCCCTCCACGTCATCCACTACTCCACCAATCTTGGTGTCATCAGCAAATTTACTGATCCACCCTTCAGCCCCCTCCTCTAAGTCATTAATAAAAATCACAAAGAGCAGAGGACCAAGCACTGATCCCTGTGGCACTCCGCTAGCAACCTGCCTCCAGTCCGAAAATTTTCCATCCACCACCACCCTCTGTCTTCGATCAGATATCCAGTTACCTATCCAATCGGCCAGCTTTCCCTCTATCCCACACCTCCTTACTTTCATCATAAGCCGACCATGGGGGACCTTATCAAACGCCTTACTAAAATCCATGTATATGACATCAACTGCCCTACCTTCATCAACACACTTAGTTACCTCCTCAAAAAGTTCTATCAAATTTGTGAGGCACGACTTGCCCTTCACGAATCCGTGCTGACTATCCCGGATTAATCCGCATCTTTCTAAATGGTCGTAAATCCCATCCCTAAGGATCTTTTCCATCAATTTACCAACCACCGAAGTAAGACTAACCGGTCTATAATTACCAGGGTCATTTCTATTCCCTTTCTTAAACAGAGGAACAACATTCGCCACTCTCCAGTCCTCTGGCACCATCCCTGTGGACAGTGAGGACCCAAAGATCAAAGCCAAAGGCTCTGCAATCTCATCCCTTGCCTCCCAAAGAATCCTAGGATATATTTCATCAGGCCCAGGGGACTTATCGACCTTCAGTTTATTCAAAACTGCCAGTACATCCTCCCTCCGAACATCTATTTCCTCCAGCCTATTAGCCTGTAACACCTTCTCTTCCTCAAAAACATGGCCCCTCTCCTTGGTGGACACTGAAGAAAAGTATTCATTCATCACCTCGCCTATCTCTACTGACTCCATACACAAGTTCCCACTACTGTCCTTGACCGGCCCTAACCTCACCCTGGTCATTCTTTTATTCCTCACATAACAGTAAAAAGCCTTGGGGTTTTCCTTGATCCGATCCGCCAAGGACTTCTCATGTCCCCTCCTAGCTCTCCTAAGCCCCTTTTTCAGCTTATTCCTTGCTAACTTGTAACCCTCAATCGAGCCATCTGAACCTTGTTTCCTCATCCCTACATAAGCTTCCCTCTTCCTTTTCACAAGACATTCCACCTCTTTCGTGAACCATTGTTCCCTCACTCGGCCATTTCCTCTCTGCCTGACAGGGACGTACCTATCAAGGACACCCAGTATTTGTTCCCTGAAAAAGTTCCACTTTTCATTAGTGCCTTTCCCTGACAGTTTCTGCTCCCATCTTATGCCCCCTAATTCTTGCCTAATCGCATCATAATTACCTCTCCCCCAATTGTAAACCTTGCCCTGCCGTACGGCCCTATCCCTCTCCATTGCAATAACAAAAGACACTGAATTGTGGTCACTATCTCCAAAGTGCTCTCCCACAACCAAATCTAACACTTGGCCCGGTTCATTTCCCAGTACCAAATCCAATGTGGCCTCACCTCTTGTCGGCCTATCCACATATTGTGTCAGGAAACCCTCTTGCACACAATGCACAAAAACTGCCCCATCCGAACTATTTGACCTACAAAGGTTCCAATCAATATTTGGAAAGTTAAAGTCCCCCATGACAACTACCCTGTGACCCCCACACATATCCATAATCTGCTTAGCAATTTCTTCCTCCACATCTCTATTACTATTTGGGGGCCTTTGGTAAACTCCTAACAACGTGACCGCTCCTTTCCTATTTCTAACTTCAGCCCATATTACCTCAGTGTGCAGATCCCCCTCGAAGTGCCTTTCCGCAGCCGTTAAACTATCCTTGATTAACAATGCTCCTCCTCCACCTCTTTTACCAGCTTCCCTACACTTACTGAAACATCTATACCCCGGAACGTCCAACAACCATTCCTGTCCTTGTTCTACCCACGTCTCCGTAATGGCCACAACATCGTCGTCCCAAGTACCAATCCACGCCCCAAGTTCATCTACCTTGTTCCGGATGCTCCCTGCATTGAAGTAGACACACTTCAACCCACCTTCCTGTCTACCGGTACCCACCCTTGACACCTGCCCCAATACCTCACGACCCTCAACACTGACTTCTGGACTACAACTCCCTTTCCCACTCCCCTGACAAATTAGTTTAAACCCCCCTGAAGAGCCATATCAAATTTCCCTCCCAGGATATTGGTGCCCCTCTGGTTCAGGTGCACCCCGTCCTGTTTGTACAGGTCCCACCTTCCCCAGAATGTGTTCCAATTATCCACGTATCTGAAACCCTCCCTCCTACACCATCCCTGCAACCACATGTTTAACTGCACTCTCTCCCTGTTCCTCAACTCGCTATCACGTGGCACCGGCAACGTACCAGAGATGACCACATGGTTTGTCCTGGCTCTCAGCTTCCAGCCCAGCTCCAGAAATTCCTGCTTTAAATCCCCGTCCCTTCTCTTACCTATGTCATTGGTACCAATGTGTACCATGACTTGTGACTGTTTCCCCTCCCCCTTAAGAATCCGGAAGACATGGTCCGAGACGTCACGGACCCTGGCATCCGGTAGGCAACATACCATCCGTGAGTCTCTTTTGCTGCCACAGAACCTCCTATCTATCCCTCTAACTAACGAGTCCCCAATAACTATTGCCCTCCCGCTCTCCCCCTTGCCCTCCCGAGCCACAGAAACGGACACAGTGCTGGAGATCCTCTCACTGCGGCTCACCACTGGTATGTCGTCCCCCTCAACCGTATCCAAAGCGGAATACTTGTTGCTAAGGGGAACGACCACCGGGGATCCCTGCACCGACTGCTTCCTCCCAGCCCCTCTCACTGTCACCCATCTGTTTTCATTCCTCGGAGTAACTGTATCCCTAAAGCTTCTGTCTATGGCCACCTCTGCGTCCCTAATGATCCTACGTTCATCCAACTCCAGCTCCAGTTCCCTAACACGGTTTTGGAGGAGCTGCAGATGGGTGCACTTCCCACAGGTGTAATCAGCAGGGACACTGTCGTCGTCCCTCACCTCAAACATAGTGCAAGAGGAACATAGCACTGCCTGCACACCCATCCCCTCTAGATACCTTGCCAGTACCAGTTAGAAACAGCAAAAATGAATTAAACTCACCCCTGCTCGCCCTGTCCCCCGAAGCCCTGTGAGCCAAAGCCCTTATAGCTTTCACTCAGCTTCCCAGAACGTCTCTGTTTCCCTTCTCTAAGCCCTTGCTTTAACATAATCATGAAATCCCTGCAGTACAATAGGAGGCCATTCAGCCCATCGAGTCTGCACTGACAATAATCCCACCCAGGCCCTATCCCCAAACCCTAGGTATTTACCCTAGCTAGTCCCACTGACACTAAGGGACAATTTAGCATGGCCAATCTACCTAACCCACACATCTTTGGAGTGTGGGAGGAAACCGGAGCACCCGGAGGAAACCCACACAGACAGGGGGAGAAGGTGCAAACTTCACACAGAGAGTGACCCGAGGCCGGAATGGAACCCGGGTCCCTAGCATTGTGAGGCAGCAGTGCTAACCACTGTGCCACCCTTCAGTTGAGCTTGTAGACTGGCTCTTGCTAAAAGCGACGTACATTCACACATGGCGACCCATTCTTTGCAAACAAATGCAACATGTTCAAATCTTGCCCCTTTTGTGAATTACCCAGGAGCTTGGGGAGCCCAGAGATCCCTCTTGCTTTCTTCATGGCAACGTTTCAGCCAGAGTCAACTCGTCAACCAATAAGAACCCTTTTCTCCTGCAGTATAAACTGTTTCGATTATTTGAAATTTGGCTTTCTTGTGTTTGTCCTGATGAGTGCAAAACGAAAAGCTTCGGCAACACCTCTCTTTTCAGCAAATATTAACTGCCTTATATAGAATTTCTACACTGAAACATTGAATTTCTCCCTCTGTAACATTGCTTGTCTCCTCTCTTGCCTCAGAGCAGGAGTATTTGAGAGCTAGGAAGTGGACTATAATATGGCCTCTCGAACCTGCTCTGCTATTCAATATGATCTTGACTGAACTTGTATATCAACTCTAGTTTCCCACTTGATCCCCATATGCCTTGGTTCCATTTGAGTCCAACGTCTCTGTCTTGAATATTCTCAATGATCGAGCTCCTCCAGCTCTCCGAGTTAGAGAATTCCAAAGATTCACAACCCTCTGGGTGAAGACATTTCTCCACATCTCTGTCTGAGAGGATTGAGCCCTTGTTCTGAGACCGAGACCCCCACGTTCTAGATGAGGGGAAGCAGCCTCTCAGCAGTGACTCTGTCAATAAGATCACCACAGGTACCCGAAACCCAGCCTCTCATCACAGAGCAACCCTCTTATTCAAGAACCGGCCGAGTCAACCTTTGCTATCCTAGCTCCCAAGCACCTACACCCTTCCTTAGATCAGGAGACTTTAACTACACACAGCGCTCCAGGTGTGGTCTCACCATGGCACCTTACAATTGTAGCAACGGTCTGTTACTGAAATCATCAGTATGTTATTGTTAGCTCTAGAATACTCCAACGGTCCAGCTGCCTATCTTTCACCCTGGGTAAACATGGGTTTATCCAACACTCTGCTATCCGTGTCCTAACTCACACCAAATTCTGTTCAGCTCTCATCCCTGTTCTCATTGGCCCATGTTAGCTCCTGGTGAAGCAATGTGGTAGCACAGTGGTTAGCACTGCTGCCTCACACAACCCGGGTTCAATTCCCGGCTCGGGTCACTGTCTGTGTGGAGTTTGCACATTCTCCCCGTGTCTGCGTGGGTTTCCTCCGGTTGCTCCGGTTTCCTCCCACGGTCTGAAAGACGTGCTGGTTAGGGTGCATTGGCCGTGCTAAATTCTCCCTCAGTGTACCCGAACAGGCGGAGTGTGGCGACTAGGGGATTTTCCCAGTAACTTCATTGCAGTGTTAATGTAAGCCTTACTTGTGACACTAATAAATAAATTAAAACGAAAATAAACAATGCCACAATTTTAAAATTCTCACCTTTGTTTTCACATCCCTCCCTGGCCCCTCTTCCCCATCTCTGGAATTTCCTCCAAGCCCCACAACCCTCCCCAATCTCTATGCTCCTCCAATTCTGGCCTCTATTCCACCATGACTGCCTTCATTCCACAGCTCGTGGCCGTGCCTTTAGCTGCCTGGGCCTTAAAGCTCTGGAATTTCTACCTTAAACTTCTCCACCCCTCTCTCCTCCTTAACACACTCCCTTAGGTTTTTACAGTTTCTTGTCACCTGCCCTAATATCTCCATGTGTGTCTCAGTGTTTGATAACACTCCTGAGATGCACTCTTGGACATTTTCCTACATTAAAGGTACTATATAAATGCACAATGTTGTTGAGTGTGGATCCATAATTGGAAAGGTTGGAGAGAGTCTGTGTGGGAGGGGGAGGGACAGAAGCAGCGAATGGGGAGAGGGGGAGGGACAGGAAGCAACGAATGGGGAGAGGGGGAGGGACAGGAAGCAGCGAATGGGGAGAGGGGGAGGGACAGGAAGCAGCGAATGGGGAGAGGGGGAGGGACAGGAAGCAGCGAATGGGGAGAGGGGGAGGGACAGGAAGCAGCGAATGGGGAGAGGGGGAGGGACAGGAAGCAGCGAATGGGGAGAGGGGGAGGGGGTAGGGACAGGAAGCAGCGAATGGGGAGATAGGCCCTGCCAGTGCTGCCATGTCTCAAAAAGGTTTAACTCCCTCAGCTCCCTCATTGTGAACACTGCCTCGAACATTTCTGCTTCCTGAGCATTTCCTGGTAAATTCATAGAATCCCTACAGTGCAGAAGGAGACCATTCGGCCCATTGAATCTGCACCGACCACAATCCCACCCAAGCCCTGTAACCTCATGCATTTAGCCTGCTAATTCTCCTGACACTAGGGTTAATTTAGCATGGCCAATCCACCTAACCTGCACATCTTTGGAGTGTGGGGGAAACCAGAGCACCCGGAGAAAACCCACACAGACACAGGGAGAACGTGCAAACTCTGCACAGACAGTGACCCGAGGCCGGCATTGAACCCGGGTCCCTGGTGCTGTGAGACCATAAGACCATCAGACATAGGAGCAGAATTAGGCCACTCGGCCCATCGAGTCTGCTCCGCCATTCAATCGTGGCTGATATTTTTCTCATCCCCATTCTCCTGACTTTTCCCCATAACCACTGATCCCCTTATTAATCAAGAACCTATCTATCGCTGTCTTCAAGACACTCAATGACCTGGCCTCCACAGCCTTCTGCAGCAAAGAGTTCCACAGATTCACCACTCTCTGGCTGAAGAAATTCCTCCTCATCTCGGTTCTAAAGGATCGTCCCTTTAGCCTAAGGCAGCAGTGCTAACCACTGTGCCACCGCACCGCCCAAATTCCCTATCAATCCCAAACCTTCCCAAGGATTGAATCCTGTTACGTATCTGGAGAGGCTCTGACAGGAATCTTTCCCTCACATTCCAGGATAGAGGATGAATGTAACCTTCCACACCCCCCCCCCCCCGTCCTCCCCTCTTCACTGACTCTCTCGCTCGCCCCGCAGAGCTGGCTGGAAGGGCTGGAGTGCCTGTTCCGCTCCTCATTCCCATGTTCTCCTCAATCCACCCGCGGGTTTTACCTTCAGCATCTCTGTGGTGCGTCGAGCGGCGGAATCGTTCAGTGCCCGGTTACGCAGGTCGTCCTGATACTGTTTGCAGTTCATACCCTGGTGAATTTCCTGGAACGGGGAAGGGCAGAGTGAGACAGACGGCACTGCTCCATGAAGTCTAAACAGAAGGCACTGCTCCGTGAGGTACAGACAGAGTGAGGCAGACGGCACTACTCCGTGAGGTATAGACAGAGTGAGACAGAAGGCACTGCTCCGTGAGGTATAGACAGAGTGAGACAGACGGCACTGCTCCGCAAAGTCTAGACAGAGTGAGACAGACGGCACTGCTCCGTGAGGTATAGACAAATGGACAAGGGGCCCTGGGGAGGTGGCACACTGCCCCCTCAGTGAGGCTAGTTGCTGGTTGTGGTGGGTCAGGCTGGTTCACAAAAGAGGGAGCTGCAGGCGATTTCCCCCCCCCCCACTGTGGGTGTCACTGACCAGGCAGCATTTATGGCCCATCAATAAATGTCCTTGAACTGAGTGTCTCGCTCGGCCCTTTCAGGGGGCAGCTGAGAGTCAACCACATTGCTGTGGCTCTGGAGTCACATGTAGGCCAGACTGGGTAAGGACGGCAGATTTCCTTCCCTAAAGCACATCAGTGAACCAGATGGGTTTTTTACAATAATCAATGATAGTTTCACCATTACGGAGGCCAGCTTTCAATTCCAGATTTATGAATTAAATTTAAATTCCACCAGCTGCCATGGTGGGATTTGAACCCGGGTCCCCAGAGCATTAGTCTGGGCCTCAGAATTATTAGCCCAGTGACAATATCACACACCACCAATTACCCATTATACTGACCCTCTTGGGCAATGCAGCACTCCCTCAGTACTGACTCTCTGACAGTGCGGCACTCCCTCAGTACTGACCCTCTGACAGTGCAGCACTCCCTCAGCACTGACCCTCTGACAGTGCGGCACTCCCTCAGTACTGACACTCTGACAGTGCGGCACTCCCTCAGTACTGACCCTCTGACAGTGCAGCACTCCCTTAGCACTGACCCTCTGACAGTGCAGCACTCCCTTAGCACTGACCCTCTGACAGTGCGGCACTCCCTCAGCACTGACCCTCTGACAGTGCAGCACTCCCTTAGCACTGACTCTCTGACAGTGCAGCACTCCCTTAGCACTGACTCTCTGACAGTGCAGCACTCCCTTAGCACTGACCCTCTGACAGTGCAGCACTCCCTTAGCACTGACCCTCTGACAGTGCGGCACTCCCTCAGCACTGACCCTCTGACAGTGCGGCACTCCCTCAGTACTGACTCTCTGACAGTGCAGCACTCCCTCAGTACTGACCCTCTGACAGTGCAGCACTCCCTCAGCACTGACCCTCTGACAGTGCGGCACTCCCTCAGTACTGACCCTCTGACAGTGCAGCACTCCCTCAGTACTGACCCTCTGACAGTGCAGCACTCCCTCAGCACTGACCCTCTGACAGTGCGGCACTCCCTCAGTACTGACCCTCTGACAGTGCAGCACTCCCTCAGTACTGACCCTCTGACAGTGCGGCACTCCCTTAGCACTGACCCTCTGACAGTGCGGCACTCCCTCAGTACTGACCCTCTGACAATGCGACACTCCCTCAGTACTGACCCTCTGACAGTGTGGCAGTCCCTCAGTACCGACCCTCTGACAGTCCCTCAGTACTGACCATCTGACAGTGCAGCACTCCCTCAGTACTGACCCTCTGACAGTGCGGCACTCCCTCAGTACGGACCCTCTGACAGTGCGGCACTCCCTCAGTACTGACCATCTGACAGTGCGGCACTCCCTCAGTACTGACCCTCTGACAGTGCGGCACTCCCTCAGTACTGACCCTATGATAGTGCGGCACTCCCTCAGTACTGACACTCTGACAGTGTGGCAGTCCCTCAGTACTGACCCTATGATAGTGCGGCACTCTCTCAGTACTGACCCTCTGACAGTGCGGCACTCCCTCAGTACTGACCCTCTGACAGTGTGGCAGTCCCTCAGTACTGACCCTCTGACAGTGCAGCACTCCCTCAGTACTGACCCTCTGACAGGGCGGCACTCCCTCAGTACTGACCCTCTGACAGTGCGGCACTCCCTCAGTACTGACCCTCTGACAGTGTGGCACTCCCTCAGTACTGACCCTCTGACAGTGCGGCACTCCCTCAATACTGACCCTCTGACAGTGCGGCACTCCCTCAGTACTGACCTTCTGACAGTGTGGTAGTCCCTCAGTACCGACCCTCTGACAGTCCCTCAGTACTGACCATCTGACAGTGCAGCACTCCCTCAGTACTGACCCTCTGACAGTGCGGCACTCCCTCAGTACGGACCCTCTGACAGTGCGGCACTCCCTCAGTACTGACCATCTGACAGTGCGGCACTCCCTCAGTACTGACCCTCTGACAGTGCGGCACTCCCTCAGTACTGACCCTATGATAGTGCGGCACTCCCTCAGTACTGACACTCTGACAGTGTGGCAGTCCCTCAGTACTGACCCTATGATAGTGCGGCACTCCCTCAGTACTGACCCTCTGACAGTGCGGCACTCCCTCAGCACTGACCCTCTGACAGTGTGGCAGTCCCTCAGTACTGACCCTCTGACAGTGCGGCACTCCCTCAGTACTGACCCTCTGACAGGGCGGCACTCCCTCAGTACTGACCCTCTGACAGTGTGGCACTCCCTCAGTACTGACCCTCTGACAGTGCGGCACTCCCTCAGTACTGACCCTCTGACAGTGTGGCACTCCCTCAGTACTGACCCTCTGACAGTGCGGCACTCCCTCAATACTGACCCTCTGACAGTGCGGCACTCCCTCAGTACTGACCCTCTGACAGTGTGGCACTCCCTCAGTACTGTGCCTCTTTGAAAGCGCTGTGCTTGGGGTTTAATGGTCTCTGGTTTGATCTTTACCTTACAGAGCAGGCAGTTGAGCTTTGAGCAGATTGGACAGTGGAATTCATTGACCGTGTCCTCATAGATACACCATCCCCTGCAGTCGGCCGTTTTGCAGTGGTAGCTGTTTTCGCTGCTGCTCTCTGCTACACTCATGCTGCGATCCAGGAACTTATCATAGTCTTCGAGTGAAACCAGCTGAGAAACAAAAAACAGCAGCAAGGTTCAGAACAGCGAAACCTCGCTTTTCCACATTCACCCCATCACTACCCAAAAGTTAAAGTCTATTTATTAGTGTCACAGGTCGGCTTACATTAACACTGCAATGAAGTTACTGTGAAAATGCCCTATTCGCCACACTCCGGCGCCTGTTCGGATATACTGAGGGAGAATTTAGCATGGCCAAAACACCCTAACCAACACGTCCTTCAGATTGTGGGAGGAAACCGGAGCACCCGGAGAATGTGCAGACTCCACACAGACATTGATCCAAGCCGGGAATCGAACCTGGGTCCCTGGCGCTGTGAGGCAGCAGTGCTAACCACTGTGCCACCGTGCTGCCCTAAGATAGAAGGAGTGCTCTGTCGGCCTCTCATTCCATTACTACACAGCTCACAACTTATTTTAAAGTGAATTCTCCAGCGAGCTATACAGCAGAAACTGTGCTTCACATATTAATCTCGCAGTAACCTCTCAATGTCCAGGTTTCTTTAACGAACAATAACATTTTAAAAAATTAATTTTTGGGACATGGGCGTCACTGGCTGGCCAAGCATTTATTGCCCATCCTTGGTTGCCCTTGTTCAGAGGGCAGTTGAGAGTCAACCACATTGCTGTGGCTCTGGAGTCACATGTAGGCCAGACCGGGTAAGGACGGCAGATTTCTTTCCCTCCAGGACATTAGTGAACCAGATGGGTTTTTCTGACAATCGACAATGGTTTCAGGGTCATCAGTAGATTCTTAATTCCAGATATTTTTTATTGAATTCAAATTCCACCATCTGCCGTGGCGGGATTCGAACTCGGGTCCCCAGAACATTAAGCGGTTATTGGATAGGCACATGGAGCACATCAGGATGATAGGGAGTGGGATAGCTTGATCTTAGTTTCAGATAAAGCTCGGCACAACATCGTGGGCCGAAGGGCCTGTTCTGTGCTGTACTGTTCTATGTTCCATAACATTAGCTGAGCTTCCAGATTAATAGTCTAGCGATAATACCACTTGGCCATCACCTCCCTTATAATATTAATTATAAAACCAGACTTGTCAAGTGGAAAGATAAAGCTTATTTATACAGAATCATATCATAGAATCTACAGTGTAGATGGAGGCCATTTGGCCCATCAAGTCTGATGTGTACCTCATAATCCTACATAGTTACCATAGCCAATCCCGAACCTGCACATCTCACTCAGTATCTCATTCAGCTACCAATCACACTCGAGTGTTGGGTGGAGCTGTTTAACTGCAGGTGGCATCACAGCCCGAGTTCCCAGCTCTCCTCACTTACCTGAGGCCCAGTCTCTGGAGCCGGGTTGGATGGACTCTGGTTGGGGGGTTTGGGGGGGGGGGGGGGGGGGGGGGTAGAGGAATGGTGGGAGACCCTGGAAGATCTGCCCCCCCCACCCAGGGGTTCCTGACTCTAGTTGCTGCATTGGCTGCTTCATTTGCCTGCTTCTTCCCTCCAGAGAGAGCACCAGGTGGTGAGTACACACTCACACAGCAAGGGAGTAGCATAAAATAACAGGAACAGGAGCAGTCCTGAAAACTCCAACTAACCCTCCAGCACCCACTGCCTTTTGCGGGGGGAGATTTCCAGATGTGCCACCCCCTCTGAGTGAGGAAGTGCTTCCTGACATTGCCCTGAATGGTCGGCTTGGATTGGAAGATTCTTCCCCCGCCAGGGGAAACAATTTCTCCCTGTCGACCCAATCAAATCCTTCCATCATGTTAAACACATTGATTGGATCTCCCGAGGGTGAGAATGGACGCGGTGCACAAAGAAATGAAACGAGAGAGAACGTGATGGGAAAGAAATGGAATCTGCAGCATTCACTGACCGCTCCCCCGCCCCCCAGGCCTCCTCCCCACCCCCAGGAATCACTGATCCCCCTGGACCCCCTCCCCACCCCCAGAGCTCACTAACCCCCCTGGACCCCCTCCCCACCCCCAGAAATCACTGATCCCCCTGGACCCCCTCCCCACCCCCAGAGCTCACTGACTCCCCCACTCCCAGAGCTCACTGACTCCCCCACTCCCAGAGATCACTGACCCTCCCCCCTCCCCCCTCCCCCCCCCCCCACCCGCAGGACACCCTCCCCACCCCCAGAGATCACTGACTGCCCCCCCCCCCTTTCCAGGCCTCCTCCCCACCTCCAGAGATCACTGACTCCCCCTGGACCCTCTCCCCACAGTAAGAAGTCTAACAACACCAGGTTAAAGTCCAACAGGTTTATTTGGTAGCAAAAGCCACGAGCTTTCGGAACAGGCTGTTCCTTCGTCAGGTGGGTGGGAGTTTCTGATTACAAACAGGGCACAAAGACACAAACTCAATTTACATGAATAATGGTTGGAATGCGAGTCTTTACAGGTAATCAAGTCTTAAAGGTACAGACAATGTGAGAGGAGAGAGCGTTAAGCACAGATTAAAGAGATGTGTATTGTCTCCAGACAGGACAGCCAGTGAGATTTTGCACACCCAGGCAGGTTTTGGGGGTTACAGATAGTGTGACATGAACCCAATATCCCGGTTGAGGCCGACCCACCCCCAGAGATCACTGATCCCCCCATCCCCCCTACCGCCCCCCCCCCCCAACCCCGGCCAGATCCCCTCCCCACCCCCAGAGCTCACTGACTCCCCCACCCCCAAAGATCACTGACCCTCCCCCCCACACCCCTGGACCCCCTCCCCACCCCCAGAGCTCACTGACTCCCCCAGCCCCAGAGATAACTGAAACCTCCCCTAGGCCCCCTCCCCACCTCCAGAGATCACTGACCCCCCCAGGACCCCCTCCCCACCCCAAGAGATCACTGACCACCCCCTTCCCCCCCCCCAGGCCCTCTCCCCACCTCCAGAGATCACTGATCCCCCCCAGGACCCCCTCCCCACCCCCAGAGATCACTGATCAGAGCTCAATGACCCCCTCCTCCTGGACCCCCTCCTCCTCCCCGGATTGTAGAGCTCACTCCGCTCGGACCCCCGGACCCCCCTCCCCAGGTTCCAGAGCTGACTCACCGCCCGGACTTCCCGTTCCTGGAGTTTGCTGTCACAGGCGTAGTTTTCATCCCGGTATGGACAGGGTACCTGCGGGTCGGTACAGCTCCGGATCAGCTGTTTTAGGCACTCTCTGTGGATAGAACAACAAGGGTTACTGATACACCCTCTCCAAAATCTTTATTCCTCTCTCATCCCCCTGCTCCAGGAGGCTATTCAGCCCATCTTAGAGCACCTATCTGTACTGGCCCAATGGTTGTTGGTTCAACCTATTGTTCACCAATCCAACCACTCTCTCTGGCAGCTCCTACTCCCACCATTTCACATTTCTTTTTCTGGTTCTTTACATGTTCAATCTGTGCCCTCCTAGCACTGGAGACAGTTTCTCCTTATTTACTCTGTCAAAGCCCCTCTGGATTTCCAATTACATTCTTGATTTGGAATAACTCTATTCAATTTCCTCTTAATCTTCCCAGCCCCAGCTTCTCCAGTGCAACTCCGTAACTGAAATCCCATCATCCCTGGAACATTCTCGTGAATCTTGTCTGCACTCTCTCTCTCTCTCACATTTCCTTCCCAAAGTGTGGCGCCCTGAACTGAATTCAGTTCTCCAGTTGAGGGCTGGTGCTTTCTAAAGATTCACTACAAGCTCCTTGCTCCTCTGCAGTTCCTATTACAGCAGGATGGCTGGATCATTTGAGACCACAGCATTGGGTGGGGGGGGGGGGTCGCTCCTTCTTCAGGTGAGTCTCTCCCTGTCCAACCCCAGTCCAACGCCGGCATCTCCACATCTTGGGAAAACTGACCAGGAAGTTGTTGGATTGTCAGCAAAAACCCAACAAGGTTCAGTCACGTCCTTCAGGGAGGGAAACCTGTGGGCATTACCTGGTCAGGGCCTGCTGGTGACTCCAGTGCCACAGTAATGCGGTGGGCTTCTAACGGAGTTTGCCTGGGTCGGTAGGGGGTGGATCCAGCCTCCAGAAGGGCCAGGGATGGGAATAATTGCCAGCCTTTCCCGTGGCGCACTCATCCCGAGGTTGGATTGGGAAGACAGGAACAGGAATTGAACATTCAGGCCCTCACGCTGTTCCACTATTTAATCAGATCGTGACTGATCGGTGACCTAACTCCAGACGGGCAGACAGGAAGAAAAATATCACCAGATTGGCTTGGGGGAGGAGGGAGTGAGGGGGAGGGAGGGGGGATGCAAATCTGGAAGATAAAATTAGAAGTGCTTACGAGTGTGGACAGGTGGGTTTGTGATGTACTCTTCAGCCTCTTACCTACAGAAGGAGTGCAGACAGTCTCGCAATACCACTCCCTCCCCTGGCTTCACATCCTGTAGGCAGATACGACACTCAATGGGCTGGTGGTTGAGAATGAGGTGCTGCCCATCGAGCTGCAGGAGGTTCTGGTAATTCCGCAATCGCTTTTCCTCCAACTCCTAAAAGAAACGGAAGGGAAAATACCAACAACAGCATGACTGGCAGCTCAGCCTCCCTCGCAGATTACATCAGAGAACTTAACCAGCCCGCGCTCACAAACCCCAAAACATCCACTGTTAGATGTGATTCTGTGATCGGACAGCACTTGCTGGACAATCCTGAGTGCGTTAATAGCTATACTGGGGCGGCACAGTGGTTAGCACTGCTGCTTCACAGCGCCAGGGGTCTGGGTTTGATTCCGGCTTCGGGTCACTGTCTGTGTGGAGTTTGCACAGTTCTCCCTGCGTCTGCGTAAAGTAAAGTTTACTTATTAGTCACAAGTAAGGCTTACATTAACACTGCAAGAAATTCCCCTAGTCGCCACACTCCGGCGCCTGTTCGGGTCAATGTACCTAACCAGCATGTCTTTCAGAATGTGGGAGGAAACCGGAGCACCCAGAGGAAACCCATGCAGACACGGGGAGAATGTGCAAACTCCACACAGACAGTGACCTGAGGCTGGAATTGAACCTGGGTCCCTGGTGCTGTGAGGCAGCAGTGCTAGCCAATGTGCCACGTGGGTTTCCTCCGGGTGCTCCGGTTTCCTCCCACAGTCCAAAGATGTGCGGGTTAGGTTGATTGGCCATTGATTGGTTGGGAGCACAGTGGTTAGCACTGCAGCTTCACAACTCCAGGGACCTGGGTTCGATTCCTGGCTTAGGTCACTGTCTGTGTGGAGTTTGCACATTCTCCTCATGTCTGCGTGGGTTTCCTCCGGGTGCTCCGGTTTCCTCCCACATTCCAAAGATGTGCAGGTTAGGTTGATTGGCCATGCTAAAATTGCCCCTTAGTGTTCTGAGATGCGTAGGTTAGAGGAATTAGCGGGTAAATATGTAGAGATATGGGGGTAGGGCCTGGGTGGGGTTGTGGTCGGTGCAGACTCAATGGGCCAAATGGCCCCTTTCTGCACTGTAGGGTTTCTATGATTCTATGCTAAATTGCCCCTTATTGTTCGGGGGATTAGCAGGATAAATATGTGGGGTTACAGGGATGGGACCTGGGTGAGATTGTTGTCTCAATGGGCCAAATAACCTCCTTCTGCACTGTAGATTCTATGATTCTATTATTCTACACTAACAAGCAATACAAGATAATCAGTCCAGCTCATAATCTGGCTCACATACACTCACTGGAAGCAGCATTCTTAACCAGTGAAACACACACCCCAATGAGCAAATACATTCAAAAATCTCCAATTATCTCAAAAGCCACTCTTAGCCATTCTCTCCTGAGCAAACTGCAGAGGGGAGCACGGATGCAAGTTATACTCAGGGTAGAGCAGAGACAATAAAGAGAGGAAGAGCCAGGGGTGAACCACTGTGTGTACCATTTTTATCAAATTCAGCACAGTTTCTACTAGGACTCTGCAGAGGACAGATAAGAGTTAACCACATCGCTGTGGGTCTGGAGTCATGTGTAGGCCGGACTGTAGTTTGGAAACAGCTCACCTAAACTTTCCAGCGGTAGCAGGTTCTACATTCGAACAATCAGCTCTCTTTATTTCTCCATTGGTTTATTAGTAACTATTGTGTATTCCACAAGTGGAAGCATTCTCTCTCCATGCTACCTTGCATTAAGTTGACCTTTCTCTACACCCTAGCTATGACTGTGACACTACATTCTGCACTCTCTCCTTTCCTTCTCTATGAACAGTATGCTTTGTCTGTCTGGCGTGCAAGGAACAATACTTTTCTCTGTATACTGATACATGCGACAATAATAAATCAAATGCGAGGTGATGCATTTTGATAGATTGAACCAGGGCAGGACTTACTCAGTTAATGGTAGGGCGTTGGGGAGAGTTACAGAACAAAGAGATCTAGGGGTACATGTTCATAGCTCCTTGAAAGTGGAGTCACAGGTGGACAGAGTGGTGAAGAAGGCATTCGGCATGCTTGGATTCATTGGTCAGAACATTGAATACAGGAGTTGGAATGTCTTGTTGAAGTTGTACAAGACATTGGTAAGGCCACACTTGGAATACTGTGTACAGTTCTGGTCACAATTATAAAAAGGATATTATTAAACTAGAAAGAGTGCAGAAGAGATTTACTAGGATGCTACCGGGTCTTGATGGGTTGACTTATAAGGGATGTTGGCCTATATTGCGAAGGGGATAGAATATAAAAGCAGGGATGTCTTGATGCACCTTTTGCTACCAAATAAACCTGTTGGACTTTAACCTGGTGTTGTTAAACTTCTTACTGTTGATGCACCTGTACAGGGCATTGGTGAGGCCGCAGCTGGAATACTGTGTGCAGTATTGGTCCCCTTATATGAGGAAGGATATATTGGCATTGGAGGGAGTGCAGAGAAGGTTCACCAGGTTGATACCGGAGATGAGGGGTTTGGATTATGAGGAGAGGCTGAGGAGATTGGGTTTGTACTCGTTGGAGTTTAGAAGGATGAGGGGGGATCTTATGGAGACTTATAAGATAATGCGGGGGCTGGATGGGGTGGAGGCGGAGAGATTCTTTCCACTTAGTAAGGAAGTTAAAACTAGAGGACACAGCCTCAAAATAAAGGGGGGTCGGTTTAAGACAGAGTTGAGGAGGAACTTCTTCTCCCAGAGGGTGGTGAATCTCTGAAATTCTCTGCCCACTGAGGTGGTGGAGGCTACCTCGCTGAATATGTTTAAAGCGCGGATGGATGGATTCCTGATCGGTAAGGGAATTAAGGGTTATGGGGATCAGGCGGGTAAGTGGTACTGATCCACGTCAGATCAGCCATGATCTTATTGAATGGCGGGGCAGGCTCGAGGGGCTAGATGGCCTACTCCTGCTCCTATTTCTTATGTTCTTATGAGAGGCTGGATAGACTGGGACTTTTTTCTCTGGACCGTAGGAGGCTGAGGGGTGATCTTATAGAGGTCTATAAAATAATGAGGGGCATAGATCAGCTAGATAGTCAATATCTTTTCCCAAAGGTAGGAGAGTCTAAAACTAGAGGGCATAGGTTTAAGGTGAGAGGGGAGAGATACAAAAGTTCCAGAGGGGCAATTTTTTCACACAGAGGGTGGTGAGTGTCTGGAACGAGCTGTCAGAGGTAGTAGTAGAGGCGGGTACAATTTTATCTTTTAAAAAACATTTAGATAGTTACATGGGTAAGATGGGTGTAGAGGGATATGGGCCAAATGCGGGCAATTGGGATTAGTTTTGGGGTTTAAAACAAAAGGGCGGCATGGACAAGTTGGGCCGAAGGGCCTGTTTCCATGCTGTAAACCTCTATGACTCTAAATCAAATCCACCTTGTCCAAACCTTTCACAACATTAAAGACCCTATTCAGGGACCCCTCTGGCATGGTGGGTGAGGGATCCTGTCTGTGCTTCGCTCTGTTTGCTTCATTTAAGCAAAGATTTCATGTTCGGGTATTTCTGCCTATGCAATTACAGTCAAATGCTAAGCTTCAGAAGTTAACTAACTTGACCACATTTTAAGACTCAGCAGGTATGCTGGGTTAGCTGGAGCATTTGACTGCATTTTTTGAAAGTACAATGCAAGCAAAACAGGCTTTCTCATTCATCAACGTTTTTCATAATTTTTCATAACCAAAGTTTTTCATACTGCGGTGAGTTACTCACCTCCTGACTCCCCAAAACCTATCCACCATCTACAAGGTACAAGTCAGGAGTGTGATGGAACACTCCCTACTTGCCTGGATGGGTGCAGCTCCAACAACACTCAAGAAGCTCGACACCATCCAGGAGAAAGCAGCCCCGCTTGATTGGCACCATTTCTACAAACATCCACTCCCTCCACCACCGATGCTCAGCAGCAGCAGTGTGTACTATCTGCAAGATGCATTGCAGCAATTCACCAAAGATCCTTAGACAGCACCTTCCAAACCCACGACCACTTCCATCTAAAAGGACAAGGGCAGCAGATAAATGGGAACACCCCCACCTGGAGATTCCCCTCCAAGCCACTCACCATCCTGACTTGGAAATATATCGCCGTTCCTTCACTGTCGCTGGGTCAAAATCCTGGAATTCCCTCCCTAACAGCACTGTGGGTCGACCCACAGAACATGGACTGCAGCGATTCAAGAAGGCAGCTCACCCCCACCTTCTCAAGGGCAACGAGGGATGGGCAATAAAAGCTGGCCAGCCAGCGACGCTCATGTCCCACGAATGAATTTAAAAAACAGCATTTGCAGCTGGAGACAGCATGTGCCGAGCAGTTTCAATAACACAGGTAAGAATTAACACATATTGTAGTCACAGTTCTATGTTTAATTAGTTTGGACAGTAAGAAGTCTCACAACACCAGGTTAAAGTCCAACAGGTTTATTTGGTAGCAAATACCGTAAGCTTTCGGAGCACAGCTCCTTCGTCAGATGGAGTGGATATCTGTTCTCCAACAGTGCATAGACACAGAAATCAAGTTACAGAATACTAATTAGAATGCAAATCTCTACAGCCAGCCAGGTCTTAAAGGTACAGATAATGTGGGTGGAGGGAGCAGAGTCGCTGAGCAGAAACTGATAGCCAAGTTTTGCACACACGAGGACGGCCTAAACCGGGATGTTGGATTTATGTCACATTATCAGTAACCCCCACAGCTTGCCTCCTGTGCTTGTAGAATCTCACTAGCTGTTCTGTCTGGAGACAATACACATCTCTTTAACCTGTGTTGTACGCTCCCTCCACCCACATTATCTGTACCTTTAAGACCTGGCTGGCTTTAGAGATTCGCATTCTAATTAGTATTCTGTAACTTGATTTCTGTGTCTATGCACTGTTTGAGAGCAGATAACCACTCCATCTGACGAAGGAGCTGTGCTCCGAAAGCTTATGGTATTTGCTACCAAATAAACCTGTTGGACTTTAACCTGGTGTTGTGAGACTTCTTACTGTGCTTACCCCAGTCCAACGCCGGCATCTCCACATTATAATTAGTTTGGTCCAGAGTCTATTTTAAGCGCTGCTTTAATCAGTACAATACTGGCTTTCGCCAGCATCTCTCTCTCGCTCCAGTTTATTTTTGCTTTCTGTAATGTGTTAATTTTAAGACCTGTTCAACAAAAGAAATTCAACTTCGTATCAGTGCCGTCTCCATCTGTACAGAGGAATGAATGGACCCTACAGTGGGTTTTGAATTCACTTCCTGCAACAGAAAACAAAGGAAAGAGAAAGTCCCAGAGCCTTTTTGGAATAATTAGATGTAAGCGCTGTCTATGTTACCCATCGCTAACTGCCCTTGGACTGAGTGTCTCGCTCGGCCATTTCAGGGGGCAGTTCAGAGTCACCCACATTGCTGTGGCTCTGGAGTCACATGTAGGACAGACCAGGTAAGGACGGCAGATTTCCTTCCCTAAAGGACATTAGTGAACCAGGTGGGTTACTGGGATCCTGTTGGAGGAGATATTCCTCGGATAACTGAGTATGGGTGTGCCAAAGGACGGAGGCAAATGCAGCATTCGTTTATAAACGGGGAAATAGAGGAACGCTAAGGAGATGCACGCCAATATCGGTGGGCAGTAACATTTCAGATCTTGAACTAAGGATGAAATTACCAGATATATAGAGACTAGTATTTATCTAATGTCATTTTCATAGCAAAAACATTCCAGGACACACTGTGAGGGCAATCAAACAAAATGAGATGGACCATAAGACCATAACACATAGGAGCAGAATTAGGCCATTCGGCCCATCGAGTCTGCTCCGCCTTCCAATCATGGCTGATATTTTTCTCATCCCCATTCTCCTGCCTTCTCCCCGCAACCCTTGATCCCCTTATTGATCAAGAACCTTTCTCTCTCTGTCTTAAAGACATTCAATGACCTGGCCTCCACAGCCCTCTGTTGCAAAGAGTTCCACAGATTCACCACTCTCTGGCTGAAGAAATTCCTCCTCATCTCAGTTTTAAAGTAGCGTCCCTTCACTCTGAGGTTGTGCCCTCTGGTTCTAGTTTTTCCTACTAGTGGAAACATCCTCTCCACGTCCACTCTATCCAGGCCTCTCAGCATTTTGTAAGTTTCAATTAGATCCTCCTCATCCTTCTAAATTCCAACGAGTACAGACCCAGAGTCCTCAACGTTCCTCATACAACAAACTCTTCATTCCTGGGATCATTCTTGTGAACCTCCTCTAGACCGCCTCCAAGGTCAGCACATCTTTCCTTAGATACGGGGCCCAAAACTGCTCACAATATTGTGCTGCTTTGCTTCTCTGCCTTTTGGCTAAGATCAAGTGTAGTATCGACATGCTGCGCTTGGTTGAAGTCATTAGGTTACATTTTAGCTTCATTTGAAACAATTTTTTAAAGCGGCATCTCGGCCTTTTGGCTAAGATGCAAATGAGATCAAGCCTTGGAGGAGGAGCTATGCCTAGTCCAATCAGCTTGGCTCATGTAGATCAGGCCCAGGACAGGAGGTGAGAGCCCTGTCTTGTCAGCCTGGATCGGGAATGTCTCAACTTGTTGAGACTCTGAATTGGACTTGATTTGATTGAATTGGAATAAAAATACAAGGTAAATATGATTTAAAACATAAAGGGACAACTTGACAACCTCCTCAGAATTCTGTAAGGAGGCAACAGACATGGCAGATGAAGACACTTGAAGTCAGGTTGATTGGCCATGCTAAATTGCTACTTAGTGTCAGGGGGAACAGGGTAAATACATGGGGCTATGTGGATAGGGTTGGGCCGGATTGTGGTCGGTGCAGACTTGATGGGCTGAATGGCCTCCTCCTGCACTGTAGGGATTCTATAACTCTATGATGAAGAAATGCAGTGGATGTTGTGTACAGACTTTAGAGAAGCCTTTGATGGGGTAAAACATGGGAAGGAAAATTAGAAAGCTGGATTAAAGATAGAACGGAGCACGGGAAAGAGTGTTGAAGTTATGAACGGATCTC
Organism: Mustelus asterias; assembly: GCF_964213995.1. Taxonomy (NCBI): domain Eukaryota; kingdom Metazoa; phylum Chordata; class Chondrichthyes; order Carcharhiniformes; family Triakidae; genus Mustelus; species Mustelus asterias. Next base: position 4,126,911 of record NC_135802.1, on the reverse strand, counting down.
TGAGTGGTTGGAAATAGGTTACACTCCACGCATACAAACTAGGAGCAGCACAACCCCCTCCTCCAGTTTTGGGACAGCTTTGGTTTATGGGGCATGTCTGTGAGTTGGGTATAAATCTAGAGGGTGTGGTGTTGAAATTTGCAGGGGACCCGGAAACAGGAGCTCAGTTAATCTCAGAAAGCCACAAAGGGATATTGACAAGATGGGAAATTGATCTAAAAAGTAGCAAATGCCAGCAGATGCTCCAGCAAAATAAAACAGCAGGGATTTGACAGGAAGAATAGAATAGGCAGGGAGAGTTCCCACTCGTGAAAAGCTCACAAACAAGGCAGCACAGATTTAAATTGGTAAAAGTAGTAAAGGCAATATAAGGACTTTTTCACACACCGAGTGGTTAGGATCGGGAATGTACTGAGAGTTCGGTGGGGACAGATTCACCCAGTGAGTGGTTAGGATTTGGAATACACTGTCTGAGAGTGTGGTGAAGACAGATTCACACAGCGAGTGGTTAGGATCTGGAATGCACTGTCTGAGAATGTGGTGGAGACAGATTCACACAGCGAGTGGTTAGGATCTGGAATGTACTGTCTGAGAGTGTGGTGGAGACAGGTACAATTGAGGTGTTTAAAATGAAATTAGATAGGGTAGGAAGGTAAGATATCAGCCAGCCTGTCTGCCCGGAGGCCTCCAGAGGCCCTCAAGATGCCAAGTAGAGACAGGGGAAGGCAGAAGTAGCCAGCGTACTACTTCCCTCACTCAGGATAAAAGGCAGGACGATATGGGGGTTTGCAGGGTGGGGGGGGGATGTTACATCTTTCGGGGGAAGCACTGTGCCCTCGGTAGGGACAAATCCCATTTCCCATAGATTGTCACCCTCCCGCCTCCCCCTCACCCCCACAAAGTCGTGTGTCTCAAACCCAACCCCCAGAGTCCCTGATCCCTCTGTCCCAGGATTCCTGATCCCTTCCCAAATAAAAATCTGGAACTATTTTCACATTGAAGTCAGCGCTCTGTCAACCCACCTTTCATTCAGGGGTCGGAACAATGTGACACCAATACCCACCCCCCTCCCCTCTGCAATTCGTAAAATTCACCCCAAGATTATACAGACAAGATTTAGAAAAGAGAGCTAGAGAACTTTTTTTGACAGGGAGAGCTGTGGGATACGCACTCAGGATTCGTGGTGGAGGTTTAACATTAGATTGGGATGAGAAGAGAACGGGAACCAGAACAGGAACAGGAACTCAGCACTGACCCTCTGACAGTGTGGCACTCCCTCAGTACTGACCCGCTGACAGTGCAGCAGTCCCTCAGCACTGACCCTCTGACAGTGCGGCACTCCCTCAGCACTGACCCTCTGACAGTGCGGCACTCCCTCAGTACTGACCCTCTGACAGTGCGGCACTCCCTCAGTCCTGACCCTCTGACAGTGCGGCACTCCCTCAGTACTGACCCTCTGACAGTGCGGCACTCCCTCAGCACTGACCCTCTGACAGTGCGGCACTCCCTCAGCACTGACCCTCTGACGGTGCGGCACTCCCTCAGTACTGACCCTCTGACAGTGCGGCACTCCCTCAGTACTGACCCTCTGACAGTGCGGCACTCCCTCAGCACTGACCCTCTGACAGTGCGGCACTCCCTCAGTACTGACCCTCTGACAGTGCGGCACTCCCTCAGTACTGACCCTCTGACAGTGCAGCACTCCCTCAGTACTGACCCTCAGCATTCCATCAGGCCGCTGACCAGAGATTGCTGAGTGAGAGTGGGACAGGGTTCTGATCGTCCGGAGGGCAGGTTTTGTGATGAAAGAAAAACAATAATTTCACTCCATCGTTGGAGACAAGTGTCTGGATTTTAATTTGTTGGCAAAGAAAAATAATAAAATAGTTCTTTTTCGGTTATACTTTCTACAGCCGTGTCTTTACAATCAGAAATTGAACACTTGCGTCATTGGAAAATCAGCCCCGATCAGATCATAAAACATAGCAGCTTTGGGAGTGCAGGCGTACACTCAAGGTCAGATAGAATCAGTGTGTCTTTTGCTGTGTCTGTATCTTTCGAGTTATTCCACAAGCACTGAGACAATGCATAGTGTCAAGTCCAGGTCACCCATCAGGACCTCCATGTTCAGCCTTTACAGAGCTGCTGGCTCCTGGTACTGTGTTCTCAAAGCAGGGAGGGGGAAGAGTATGAGCGTCAGCATCTCGGTATCTGCCAGTGACAAGTTCCGCCACAAACCCCACCCCAGCACCGCCTCCTGACGCAGTCTCTGATGGAGAGGCGAGGGAGCCTGGGTCAGTCTGAGGGTGGCAGCTTCTCACTCTCTGCCCGGGCCACTCTGAGCACGTTGCATGTGGATAAGAATTCTTCTCTTCTTCCTTTTTCCTGTGATTCAAAAAACAGAAAGGAGAGAAGAATGAATCTGCTGGAGCAGACATTGGAAACCAACATGCTTCATGTGAAAGTGCTGTCAGCTCCCAGAGCTCAGGTCAGCCCCCCCTGAGGGTGCTAACGTCGCCCCACCTGCCCAGCGGGACAGCAAGTTTGAGCTTCTGAGTTTAAATCCAGTTTTTACAGGATCCCTGTATGGGTAACAGATGTATACATACATATAAAATCCAGTTATTGACACCAACTCTGCAATGGCCAGGTATGGCAATTCGAATGTGACAGTGGAATAATGAGAACAAGGCATTGACCTGTGGAATGAACCATTGAATAACTCTCACTTGTTTTGTTGAGCTGAAACAGGTGCAACGTGTGTACCTGTTCTTTCTGTCTGCCAAGAATAGCACCTCGTGTATTAATATATGTAGCCTTGGAAACATTTTGTCCAGGTCTTGTCATTTATCCACTTTTAAAGATGCTAAACTCCTTATTGTTTCCTCCCTCATTATTTTATACCATCCAATATTTCACACTTGTCCTCTTTTGAGAAAACAGACAAAAAGTATTTATTAAGACCTGTGCCCATGTCTCCTGCCTACAGTCAAGTTGCTTCTTTGGTTTCTAATTGGCCTTACTCTTTCCTTGGTCACTATCTTGTTCTTTATCGATTTATAAAATATCTTTCCTTTATTTCACTTGTCAACTCACACAAACGTACAAATCTGCAGCAGGACGAGACCATTGGGCCACTTGAGCCTGGGTTGTCAGTCAGTAAGGCTATGGCTGATACGATTGTGGCCTAATTCCAATTTACCTCCGAGAACCTTTGTCAATCAGAAATATAACTCAACCTTAAAAAATATTCAGTGACCCTGCGTCCACCACTCTCTGAGGAAGAGAGAGTTTCTCATGATCCTTGGGGGGTGGGGGGAGGGATCACTTCTTCATGTTCCCTCTTTGAACAAAGAACAATACAGCACAGGAACAGGCCCTTCGGCCCTCCAAGCCCGTGCCGCTCCCCGGTCCAAACGAGACCATTCTTTGCTTTGCTTTCCTATTTTTCTTTTTGATTTCACCGGTGGCGCAGTGGGTTGGCACCTGCTGTCTCACAGCGCCAGGCACCCAGATTCGATTCCCGGTTTGGGTCACTATCTGTGTAGAGTCTGCACATTCTCCCAGTGGCTGTATGTGTTTCCTCCGGGTGCTCCGGTTTACTCCCACAGTCTGAAAGACGTGCTGGTTAGGTGCTAAATTCTCCCTCAGTGTACCCGAACAGGCGCCGGAGTGTGGGCGACTAGGGGATTTTCACAGTAACTTCATTGCAGTGTCAATGTAAGCCTACTTGTGACACTAATAAATAAACTTTAAAACTTTTGCACTTTCTGAACTCCCCGGTATCTGACATCACTAAAATGTGTTTAAGTCACAGATAGATAGATTTTTAACCATTAAGGGTTATGGGGAGTGGGCGGGTAAGTGGAACTGAACCCACTATCAGATCAGCCATGATCTTATTGAATGGCGGAGCAGGCTTGAGGGGCTAGATGGTCTACTCCTGCTCCTATTTCTTATGTTATGTTTTTATGCCCATGATAATGCCCGCTGCCACAGGAATGGAAAATTGCAGAGACAGTAATGTGATTATCCCTCAGCTCCATCCATATGGCCTCATTCGATCATCCTTCCGACATATAGTGACTTTTAATGACTTTTAAGGAGCGTCTCGACAAATACATGAATAGGATGGGAATAGAGGGATATGGTCCCCGGAAGGGGAGGGGGTTTTAGTTCAGTCGGGCAGCATGGTTAGTGCAGGGTTGGGGGGCCGAAGGGCCTGTTCCTGCGCTGTAATTTTCTTTGTTCTATATCAGCCCTCCTCACAGCTGGAATTCCTTTCTTAACCAATGTCATAACCCTCCGCTGCACCCCTTTTCTTAAAAAGCCTCCTCTCTTCCGTCTGAAGACCCAGGAAGCTGGATAATGAGCTGCCATACCTGCCCTTCTTTCAACCATCGTTCCATTTATTTATTAGTCAAAAGTCAGCTTACATTAACACTGCAATGAAGTTACTGTGAAAATCCCCTAGTCACCACACTCCGGCGCCTGTTCGGGGACAGAGGAAGAATTTAGCACGGCCAATGCGCCTAACCAGCACATCTTTCAGACTGTGGGAGGAAACCGGAGCACCCGGAGGAAACCCACGCAGACACGGGGAGAATGTACAAACTCCACACAGTGACCCAAGTCTGTGAATTGAACCCAGGTCCCTGGTGCTGTGAGGCAGCAGTGCTGACCACTGTGCTACCATGTCGTATCAATCGGTATGATATCACACTTCATAGTGTCTCCTTGCCACCCTCAGCTCATCTGCCTTATTTATTAGACTCCCTGTATTATTGTACATTCCACCAACCACTGAACAACTCAACTCCTTAGCTGTCTACTTCCTAGCCCTTGTTTTGTTGTGTATGTCAGTTAGGATTATATTCACTGGAGTTTAGAAGAGTGAGAGGGGATCTCGTAGGAACTTATAAAATTCTAACAGGGTTAGACAGGGTAGATTCAGAAAGAATGTTCCCGATGGTGGGGGAGTCCAGAACTAGGGGACATAGTTTGAGGATAAGAGATAAACCTTTTAGAACTGAGGTGAGGAGAAATTTCTTCACCCAGAGGGTGGTGAATGTGTGGAATTCACTGCCACAGAATGTAGTTGAGGCCAAAATGTTGTCTGATTTCAAGAAGAAATTAGATATAGCTCTTGGGGCTAAAGGGATCAAGGGATATGGGGGGAGGGGGGAAAAATCCAGGATGTTGAATATGATCAGCAGTGATCAAAATGAATGGTGGAGCAGGCTCGAAGGGCCGAATGGCCTCCTCCTGGTTTGTGTGTTTCTACGTTTCTATGTGCACTGTTTCTGACCCATTTGAGGACAAAGAGGAAGGATTTCTGAGGTGCCACACTGTGGGTTATTTAAACAAACCATTGCAGCTTTATTTACAAGGTATTGTCTGGTTGAAGTCCAACATGGAAGAGAGATAAAATCCTGTGAATGCCTCTGCTGATGTCACAGCACCTTACGTGACTAATCACACACACACACATACAGAATTACAGATTACAATACAGAACAGTTATTAACCTTCTGCCCTTCCATTTCTAGTTTTGTTGATTGACGTTCTGAATCTACACTCAGGTTCCCATTCCCCTGTCAAACCCATTCACATCTCAACAACAACACCTACACATATCCCCACCTTGGCCTGGACCCCTGTTGAGGTGCGACCCATCCGGCTTGTAGAGGTCACAACTCCCCCAAATCGGGACCCAATTCCCTCAGGAATGTGAAACCCTCCTTCCTACATCCTCTCTCCTGCCATCCATACAGCTGCACCATCCTCCCATTTCAAAATGGTGGCACAATGATTGGCACTGCTGCTTCACAACACCAGGGACCCGGGTTCGATTCCCGACTTGGGTCACTGTCTGTGTGGAGTCTGCACATTCTCCCCGTGGGTTTCCTCCGGGTGCTCCCGTTTCCTCCCACAGTCCGAAAGACGTGCTGGTTAGGTGCATTGGTCGTGCTAAATTCTCCCTCAGTGTCCCCAAACAGGTGCTGGAGTGTGGCAACGAGCGGATTTTCACAGTAATTTCATTGCAGTGTTAATGTAAGCCGACTTGTGACTAATAAATAAATATACTCTTGAGCAGGGAAATTTACTACCTTTCAGGTCAAACCTTTACATTTATTTCCTAGCTCCCTAACTTGTAGGACATGATCCCTCGCTCACTATCCCCATGTCGCTGGTGCCAATAAGGCCCACAATCTCTACTCACCCTCCCTGCTCAGAAGGTCCAACAGCCATTTAGGAGGACTTATCTGTTGAGGTAGTATGGGCGGAGATTAGAAATAGGAGAGGAGAGGTCACCCTGTTGGGAGTCTTTTATAGACCTCCTAAAAGTTCTAGAGAGGTTGAGGAAAGGATTGCGGAGTCAATCCTGCTTAGGAGTGAAAGTAATAGGGCAATTGTTATGGGGGATTTTAACTTGACTAATATTGACTGGAATTGTTATAGCTCTAGCTCGTTAGAGGGGTCAGTTTTTGTTCAAAGCGTGCAGGAAGGTTTTTTGACTCAGTATGTAGACAGGCCAACTAGAGGTGAGGCTATATTGGATCTGGTGCTGGGAAATGAGCCAGACCAGGTGCTAGACTTGGAAGTTGGTGTGCATTTTGGTGATAGTGACCACAATTCGGTTACGTTCACCTTAGTGATGGAAAGGGATAGGCATGAACCTCGGGCCAGTGGTTTTAGCTGGGGGAAGGGTAATTATGAGGCTATTAGGAGAGAATTAGGAAACATAGGTTGGACTAGGAGATTACAGGGACTGGGAACGTCCGACATGTGGAGTTTTTTCAAGGAGCAGCTACTGCGAGTCTGTGATAGGTATGTCCCTGTCAGACAAGGAGGAATTGGTAGGGCTAGGGAACCGTGGTGCACCAAAAAAGTTTCTTTGTTGGTTAAAAAGAAAAAGGAGGCTTATGTTCGGATGAGACGTGAGCACTCGGGTAGTGCACTAGAAAGCTTTAGATTGGCTAAGAGGGAGTTGAAGAGCGAGCTTAGAAGGGCTAAAAGGGGACATGAGAAGACTTTGGCGGATAGGGTTAAAGAGAATCCTAAGGCGTTCTATAGGTATGTCAAGAACAGAAGGTTGGTTAGGGCAAGTTTAGGGCCAGTTATAGATGGCAGAGGGAAGTTATGTGTGGAACCGGAGGAGATTGGTGAAGCATTGAACCAATATTTCTCTTCGGTGTTCACGCAAGGGGACATGAATATAGCTGAGGAGGACACTGGGTTGCAAGGGAGTAGAATAGACAGTATTACAGTTGATAAGGAGGATGTGCAGGATATTCTGGAGGGTCTGAAAATAGATAAATCCCCTGGTCCGGATGGGATTTATCCAAGGATTCTCTGGGAGGCAAGAGAAGTGATTGCAGAGCCTCTGGCTCTGATCTTCAGGTCGTCGTTGGCCTCTGGTATAGTACCAGAAGATTGGAGGTTAGCGAATGTTGTCCCATTGTTTAAGAAGGGGAACAGAGACTTCCCCGGGAATTATAGACCGGTGAGTCTCACTTCTGTTGTCGGCAAGATGTTGGAAAAAATTATAAGGGATAGGATTTATAGTTATTTGGAGAGTAATGAATTGATAGGTGATAGTCAGCATGGTTTTGTGGCAGGTAGGTCGTGCCTTACTAACCTTATTGAGTTTTTTGAGAAAGTGACCAAGGAGGTGGATGGGGGCAAGGCAGTGGACGTGGTATATATGGATTTTAGTAAGGCGTTTGATAAGGTTCACCATGGTAGGCTTCTGCAGAAAATGCAGATGTATGGGATTGGGGGTGATCTAGGAAATTGGATCAGGAATTGGCTAGCGGATAGGAAACAGAGGGTGGTGGTTGATAGTAAATATTCATCATGGAGTGCGGTTACAAGTGGTGTACCTCAGGGATCTGTTTTGGGGCCACTGCTGTTTGTAATATTTATTAATGATCTGGATGAGGGTATAGTTGGGTGGATTAGCAAATTTGCTGATGACACCAAAGTCGGTGGTGTGGTAGACAGTGAGGAAGGGTGTCGTAGTTTGCAGGAAGACTTAGACAGGTTGCAAAGTTGGGCCGAGAGGTGGCGGATGGAGTTTAATGCGGAGAAGTGTGAGGTAATTCACTTTGGTAGGAATAACAGATGTGTTGAGTATAGGGCTAACGGGAGGACTTTGAATAGTGTGGAGGAGCAGAGGGATCTAGGTGTATGTGTGCATAGATCCCTGAAAGTTGGGAATCAAGTAGATAAGGTTGTTAAGAAGGCATATGGTGTCTTGGCGTTTATTGGTAGGGGGATTGAATTTAGGAGTCGTAGCGTTATGTTGCAACTGTACACAACTCTGGTGCGGCCGCACTTGGAGTACTGTGTGCAGTTCTGGTCCCCACATTACAGGAAGGATGTGGAGGCTTTGGAGAGGGTGCAGAGGAGGTTTACCAGGATGTTGCCTGGTATGGAGGGGAGATCCTATGAGGAGAGGCTGAGGGATTTGGGATTGTTTTCGCTGGAAAGGCGGCGGCTAAGAGGGGATCTTATTGAAACATATAAGATGATTAGAGGTTTAGATAGGGTGGATAGTGATAGCCTTTTTCCTCTGATGGAGAAATCCAGCACGAGGGGGCATGGCTTTAAATTGAGGGGGGGTAGTTATAGAACCGATGTCAGGGGTAGGTTCTTTACCCAGAGGGTGGTGAGGGAATGGAATGCCCTGCCAGCATCAGTAGTAAATGCGCCTAGTTTGGGGGCGTTTAAGAGATCCGTAGATAGGTTCATGGACGAAAAGAAATTGGTTTAGGTTGGAGGGTCACAGTTTTTTTTTTTAACTGGTCGGTGCAACATCGTGGGCCGAAGGGCCTGTTCTGCGCTGTAATGTTCTATGTTCTATGTTCTATTTACTGACTCTCCACCTTGAACCAAGGAGGCAATGTACCAGGGGTTGGCTCCAGCGCCCCCAGTAATACTATCTGGCTCAGACCTGCGATCACAGCAAAGATCCTTTTGATTTGATTGATTGTCACATGTATTAGTATGCAGTGAAAAGTATTGTTTCTTGTGCGCTATACAGACAAAGCATACGGTTCATAGAGAAGGAAACGAAAGAGTGCAGTATGTAGTGTTACAGTCATAGCTAGGGTGTAAGAAAGATCAACTAATACAAGGTAGGTCCATTCAAAAGTCTGACAGCAGCAGGGAAGAAGCTGTTCTTGAGTCGGTTGGTACGTGACCTCAGACTTTTGTATCTTTTTCCCGATGGAAGAAGGTGGAAGAGAGAATGTCCGGGGTGCGTGGGGTCCTTAATTATGCTGGCTGCTTTGCCGAGGCAGCGGGAAGTGTAGACAGAGTCAATGGATGGGAGGCTGGTTTGTGTGATGGACTGGGCTTCATTCATGACCCTTTGTAGTTTTTTGCAATCTTGGGCAGAGCAGGAGCCATACCAAGCTGTGATACAACCAGAAAGAATGCTTTCCATGGTGCATCTGTAAAAGTTGGAGAGAGTCGTAGTGGACATGCCAAATTTTTAGTCTCCTGAGAAAGTAGAGGTGTCGGCATGGGGGGACCAGGACAGGTTGTGGGTGATCTGGACACCTAAAAACTTGAAAGTTTCGACCCTTTCCACTTCGTTCCCGTTGATGTAGACAGGGGCATGTTCTCCTTTACGCTTCCTGAAGTCGATGACTATCTCCTTTGTTTTACTGACATTGAGGGAGAGATTATTGTTGCTGCACCAGTTCACCAGATTCTCTATCTCATTCCTGTACTCTGTCTCATCATTGTTTGAGATCCGACCCACTACGGTGGTGTCGTCAGCAAACTTGAAAACTGAGTGGGAGGGGAATTTGGCCACACAGTCATAGGTGTATAAGGAGTATAGTCGGGGGCTGAGAACACAGCCTTGTGGGGCACCGGTGTTGAGGATGATCATGGAGGAAGTGTTGTTGCGTATCCTTACTGATTGCAGTCTGTGGGTTAGGAAGTCTAGGATCCAGTCGCAGAGGGAGGAGCCGAGGCCCAGGCCACGGAGTTTGGAGTTGAGTTTCGTAGGAATAATAGTGTTGAAGGCTGAGCTGTAGTCAATAAATAGGAGTCTGACATAGGTGTCCTTGTTATCTAGGTGTTCCAGGATTGAGTGCAGGGCCAGGGAGATAGCGTCTGCTGTGGACCTGTTGCGGCAGTAGGCAAACTGTAGTGGATCCAGGCAATCTGGGAGGCCGGAATTGATTTGTGCCATAACTAAACTTTCCAAGCACGTCATAATGATAGATGTCAGAGCCACCAGCCGATAGCCATTAAGGCACGCTGCTTGGTTTTCTTTGGTACTGGGATGATCTTCTTGAAGCAGACAGGGACCTCATTGTTGTAAAGAGGGGTTGAAGATGTCTGCGAATACCCCCGCCAGCTGATCCACGCAGGAACTGAGTGGTCGTCTGGATACCCCATCCGGGCCAGTCGTTTTCCGTGGGTTGACCTTCGAGAAAGCTGCTCTGACGTTTGCGACCTTGGATACAGGTTCATCAGAGGCTTCCGGGGTGGAGTGCATGCTCTCATTGACCTGCTGAAAACGGGCATGGAATGCATTGAGTTCATCAGGGAGGGGTGCGTTGGAGCCGGCAATTTTACATGCCTTCATCTTGTAGCCTGTTATGTCCTGCAGACCTTGCCAAAGTCGGTGGGTGTCGGTGTGGCTAGTCTGGGACTCTAGCTTGGTCCGGTACTGTCTTTTGGCATCTTTGATGGATCTCCTTAGATCGTATCTGGCTATCTTGTATAGACAGTAAGAAGTTTAACAACACCAGGTTAAAGTCCAACAGGTGCATTTGGTAGCAAAAGCTACCACGACACCACACAACCCTGCCACAGCAACTTCTGCAAGACGTGCCAGATCATCGACACAGATGCCATCATCTCACGTGAGAATACCATCCACCAGGTACACAGTACATACTCTTGCAACTCGGCCAACGTTGTCTACCTGATACGCTGCAGGAAAGGATGTCCCGAGGCATGGTACATTGGGGAAACCATGCAGACGCTGCGACAACGGATGAATGAACACCGCTCGACAATCACCAGGCAAGACTGTTCTCTTCCTGTTGGGGAGCACTTCAACGGTCACGGGTATTTGGCCTCTGATATTCGGGTAAGCGTTCTCCAAGGCGGCCTTCACGACACACGACGGCGCAGAGTCGCTGAGCAGAAACTGATAGCCAAGTTCCGCACACATGAGGACGGCCTCAACCGGGATATTGGGTTCATGTCACACTATTTGTAACCCCCACAGCTTGCCTGGACCTGCAGAGTTTCACTGGCTGTCTTGTCTGGAGACAATACACATCTTTTTAGCCTGTCTTGATGCTCTCTCCACTCATGTTCTTTGTATCTTAAAGACTTGATTAGCTGTAAGTATTCGCATTCCAACCATTATTCATGTAAATTGAGTCTGTGTCTTTATATGCCCTGTTTGTGAACAGAATTCCCACTCACCTGAAGAAGGGGCTTGGAGCTCCGAAAGCTTGTGTGGCTTTTGCTACCAAATAAACCTGTTGGACTTTAACCTGGTGTTGTTAAACTTCTTACTGTGTTTACCCCAGTCCAACGCCGGCATCTCCATATCTTGTATAGGTCAGTATCGCCTGACTTGAATGCCTCAGACCTGGACTTCAGCAAGCAGTGGATATCCCTGTTCATCCATGGTTTCCTGTTGGGGAAACACACGGATTTGCTTCTTTGGCACACAGTCTTCTACACACTCACTAATGAAGTCAGTTACTGTAGTGGCGTACTCGTTCAGGCTGGTCACAGAGTTTTTAAATACTGACCAGTCCACTAACTCCAAGCAGCCCCTTAGGAGATCATCCGATTCCTCAGACCAACATTGCATGGCTTTCTTTGGTGGATTCTCCCATTTCAGTTTTTGTTTGTAAGCCAGGAGTAGGAGCACAGCCTGATTGGATGGTGAAGTCTGTGGGGAGCACTGTTCAGCGATAGAGCTCCTGCCTCAAAGTCAGAAGGTCATTGGTTCCAGTCCCATTCCAGAGATTTGAGCAAAACCATCAGGGCTGATACTTTCAGCGCTGCACCATCGGCGCAGAGGCGGCGCCGCACCATCGGCGCAGAGGCGGCGCCGCACCATCGGTTCAGAGGCGGCGCCGCACCATCGGTTCAGAGGCGGCGCAGCACCATCGGTGCAGAGGCGGCGCGGCACCATCGGCGCTGCACCATCGGGAGGGTTGGTGCTGTCGAGAGGGTCGGTGCAGAGGGGGTCGGTGCAGAGGGGGTGCCGCACTGTTGAGAGGGTCGGTGCTGTCGGGAGGGTCGGTGCCATCGGGAGGGTCAGTGCTGTCGGGAGGGACATTGCAGAAGGAGCGCCGCTCTGTCAACTGTGCAGTCTTTCAGATGTCCTGTCCGACCTCTCAGTTAGAGATAAGAATTCATCGCCATAGTTTTGAAGCGGCTAGGGGGAGCTCTCCCTGGTAAAAGCAAATGACTGCGAATGCTGGAATCTGAAATGAAAGCAGAAAATGCTGGAAAATCTCAGCCAGTCTGACAGCATCTGTGGAGAGAGAATAGAGCCAATGTTTCGAGTCTGGATGATCCTTTAACAGAGTTAGGGCTCTGACGAAGGGTCACCCAGACTCGAAACGTTGGCTCTATTCTCAGTATCCCCACAGATACTGTCAGACCGGCTGAGATGTTCCAGCATTTTGTGTTTTTGTTGTTGAGCTCCTCCTCGTGTCCGTCAATATTTATCTCTTAACCAACATCAGCGCCTGTCTGGTCATTTCGATCAGAGCAGTTTGTGGAACTGGCTGTGCACTTTGTGACTGCTGCGTTTCCCAAATTACAAATGGTACGTCACAAACACTACACTGGCTGGAAAGCAATTCCAGACATCCAGCGGTTGTGAAAAACACTTTGGAAATACAAACTTGTTTGTTTGTAAACCACAGTTTGGCAGCGTATTTACACCAGAGTCATTGGGGAAATCATCAGAATCCAGTTGTTAACTACACAAGATTAAGCCAGAACTACTCGTGTACAGAAAACAACTAATCCACGTCAGCAATGGGATCATCAGTTATTTCAGACTCAGGTGATTATCTGTAGTGACAGACCCAACATCAAGAGCTGGAGAGAGGGGCTCATCTCGAGGTGATTCTGACAACCCAGCGCATGAACCAGCAACTGATCAGCCCGGCGCCTCCAAACCAGTTCACCCTCGCTTTCAACCGGATACGAGACGGGACCATTTCTCACTCCGATAGGTATCCACTTTTCTCTCGCAGTCTAGCTCCACGCCAACACTCGTTCTCCTTGCTGGAACAAGTGATGTTCAGCACTCTGTCTCCTGGAAATTTGGAACTGCTGGTTTTGTTCTATCGCTGATGTTTCTTGGGGTATAAAGGGATCAAACATCGTTCTCAGTTTTCTCTGCAATGTGGGGGAACTCTGTGTCATGTGTAGTATTTCTGTAGGATGCCAGAAAGTGATTAAGACGTCGGGTTAATGATCCTCAGTCTCGAGATGCTTTCACTGAGTGTTTTAAGGATTGAACGAGTCTTTCAGCCGGCCCATTGGTAGATGGATGATAGGACGGTGATTTTGATATGTTGGATATCACTCACTCGGAGATCTTCAAATTCTTGTGAAATAAACGGTGAACCTTTGTCACCGACAGTTTGTTCCAGTTTACCAAACCATACAAAGATCTCACCCAGTTTCTCAATGCTTTGCTCAGTGGTGGTGGATTTCTTCACAACTTCTGGCCACTTAGAGTGCGCATCAACGATGACCAAGAACATGTGACCCTCAAATGGACCAACGAAATCAACATGTAAGCGTTGCCATGGCACCTTAGGCCATTCCCATGTGGTGAGTTCCTCACACGAGCTCATGACTGGCACGGAGCTGCTTTTTCCTCTATCTGGGCATCAAGACCTGGCCACCAAAAGTAAAATCGAGGATGTTTTTACATCTGGATGATTCCTTGTTGCTCTTTGTGCAATAGCTCCAGCAGTTTCTGTCACAAGTTAGGGGGAATGATCACAGATTCCCCACAACAAGCATCCGCCCTGTACTGGCAACTCCAGCTTTATTTATGCATATGGATTTAGATCAGGATACGTCCCAGCTATCTTCCCCTTCAATATCCAACACCTTCCCCATCACCGGATCATTCCTGGGATTTATTCACACCTGCAATGATGTCACAGATACGTTATCTATTTGGGAAAATAGAACGTAGAACATTACAGCGCAGTACAGGCCTTTCGGCCCTCGATGTTGCGCCAACCAGTGGAACCAATCTAAAGCCCATCCAACCTACACTATTCCAATATCATCCATATGTTTATCCAATAACCATTTGAATGCTCTTAATGTTGACGAGTCCACTACTGCTGCAGGCAGGGCATTCCACGCCCTTACTACTCTCTGAGTAAAGAACCTACCTCTAACATCTGTCCTATATCTATCACCCCTCAATTTAAAGTTATGTCCCCTCGTGTTAGCCATCACCATCCGAGGAAAAAGGCTCTCACTATCCACCCTATCTAATCCTCTGATCATCTTGTATGCCTCTATTAAGTCACCTCTTAACCTTCTTCTCTCTAACGAAAACAGCCTCAAGTCCCTCAGCCTTTCCTCATACGATCTTCCCACCATACCAGGCAACATCCTGGTAAATCTCCTCTGCACCCTTTCCAACACTTCCACATTTCCGCATTAAACTCCATTTGTCACCTCTCAGCCCAGCTCTGCAGCTTACCTATGTCCCTCTGTAACCTGCCACTTCCCTCCGCACTGTCTACAACTCCACCGACTTTAGTGTCATCCGCAAATTTACTAATCCATCCTTCTACGCCCTCATCCAGGTCATTAATAAAAATGACAAACAGCAGCGGCCCCAAAACAGATCCTTGCAGTGCACCACTAGGAACTGAACTCCAGGATGAATATTTCCCATCAACCACCAGCCTCTGTTTTCTTACAGCTAGCCAATTCCTGATCCAAACCACTAAATCACCCTCAATCCCATGTGTCCGTATTTTCTGCAAAAGCTTACCATGGGGAGGCTTATCAAACGCTTTGCTGAAATCCATATACACCACATCAACCGCTTTGCCATCATCCACCTTGTTGGGAACACTGATATATATAAAAATGATTTGGAGGAAAATGTAACTGGTTTGATTAGTAGGTTTGCGGACGACACAAAGGTTGGTGGAGTTACAGATAGCGATGAGGACCATCAGAGGATACAGCAGGATGTAGATTGTTTGGAGACTTGGGTGGAGAGATGGCAAATGGAGTTTAATCCAGACAAATGTAAGGTAATGCATTTTGGAAGGTCTAATACAGATAGGGAATATACAGTAAATGGCAGAGCCCTTAAGAGTACTGATAGGCAGAGGGATCTGGGTGTACAGGTACACAGGTCACTGAAAGTGGCAATGCAGGTGGAGAAGGTAATCAAGAAGGCATACGGCATACTTGCCTTCATTGGCCGGGGTATTGAGTTTAAAAATTGGCAAGTCATGTTGCAGCTTTATAAAACCTTAGTGAGGCCGCACTTGGAATATAGTGTTCAATTCTGGTCGCCACACTACCAGAAGGATGTGGAGGCTTTGGAGAGGGTACGGAAAAGATTTACCAGCATGTTGCCTGGTTTGGACGCATTAGATATGAGGAGAGGTTGGAGAAACTTGTTTTGTTCTCACTAGAACAATGGAGGTTGAGGGGCGACCCGATAGTAGTCTACAAGATTATGAGGGGCATGGACAGAGTGGATAGTCAGAAGCTTTTTCCCAGGGTGGAAGAGTCAATTAGTAGGGGATGTAGGTTTAAGGGCGAGGGGCAAGGTTTAAAGGAGATGTACGAGGCGAGTTTTTTTTTTACACAGAGGGTGGTGGGTACCTGGAACTCTTTGCCGGGGGAGGTAGTGGAAGCAGATACAAAAGTGACTTTTAAGGGGTGTCTTGACAAACACATGAATAGGATGGGAATGGAGGGATATGTCTCCAGAAGGGTAGGGGGCTTTAGTTCAGTCGGGCAGCATGGTCGGTGCAGGCTTGGAGGGCCGAAGGGCCTGTGCTTGTGCTGTAATTTTCTTTGTTCTTTGTTCTAACACTGTTGAGAGGTATGTGACCAACAGGCAAACACAAACGCGATAACGTGGCTCTCTGACTGTTGATATTTTATGTCATACGAATGTGGTGACAAGGTTGCAATCTACTCGCAGCGAGTGAAGGTATACCTTTATACGGCATAAAAACGGCTGTTAAGGTTGGATGATTCTGTCAATAAAGTGCAATGATGACCACGTGGACACTAAAAATGATACACATTCTCCAACTGAGCAGAGTTAACTTCAGCGCCAGTCAGTGTTTGTGAAGCAAATGCTCTCGGCCCGTCCTCCACTGAAGGCAAAATGTGTTCCATAGGGTGAAGGGTCACAGGCAAGTTGTAATGGCAATGTAGAGTTAAAATGAACCAATCCTCCAGACTCCTGCAAAGCATCCTTAACTGCCTTGCACATTTCCTGGCATTTGGGTGTCCAATGCTACGACTGTTTAATGCACAACAGATTATGTAGTGGCTTCAACAATTTGAGATAAACTTGCCATAGTAGTTGACCAGACCGAAATACGACCTCAAATGCGTCACATTCATTGGACATAGAGCTTCCATCTTCTTTGGTACTTTACGTAATCCTTTCTTAATCAAGCACGTGACCCAACTACTGTCTTTCCTGGCACGAAGCCCGCGCACTTGAAGACATTTCAGCATTGCTTCTCGATTCTTCAAATGTTTCTGTTCACTTACACCGGTAATCAGAATATCGTCAAGATAACACTGCCCACCGAGTAACCCACTAAGAATCTGGTCCACTGATCGTGGAAATAAAGCAGCTGCTGATGTCATTCCAAAAGGTCATCTTTTGTAGCGGAAAACACAAGAAATAGAAGCAGGAGTGGGTCACCAGGCCCTTCAAACCCGCCCTTACATTCAATACCATCATACCTGATCCATGTCAGTCTCCGCTCCTTTCCTGTGCCATTTCCCCATAGCCCTCTATTCCTCAATCTATCAAATATTTATCCACCTCCACGTTGAATACTTTCTAATGATCCTACCTCCACCGCCCTTTGGGGCAGAGAATTCCGGAGATTCACCACCCTCTGTGAAAGGAAATTTCTACGCACCTCAGTTTTAAATGACCGGCCCTTTATCTTGTAGCTACGTCCCCTTATTCGAGACTCTCCCACTAGTGAAAACATGTCGCCATCTACCCTGTCAAGCCCCCTCAGGATATTATATGTTTGAATAAGGTCACCCCTCATTCGTCTGAACTCCGTAAGAAGTCTCAACATCAGATGCGTCACCTGATGAAGGGGCAGCAACTCCGAAAGCTCGTGATTCCAAATAAACCTGTTGGACTTTTACCTGGTGTTGTGAGGCTTCTTACTATGCCCACCCCAGTCCAACTCTGGCATCTCCACCTCATGGCTATCTTCTGAACTCCAAGGAATACAGACCCAGACTCTCTTGGTAGGACAACCCAGCGATTAGCCTGGTGAATCTTCTTTGGACTGCCTCCAATGTTTTTAAGGTAAGGGGGCCAAAACTGTACGCAGGGTTCCAGGTGAGGCCTCACAACACCCTATGCAAGTGCAACAAAACCTCCCATTTGTTCAACTCCAACCCCTTTGCAATAAAGGTCAAAATGCTTTCTTAACTACTTGTTGGACCTGCCGGCCAGCTTTTTTGTGATTCATGTGAACCTATGCCAGGGCCTCCGTATTACTAGCCCAGGGACATTACCATCACGCTACCAAAGCGCTCCATCTCTGGGATTGAATGTTGGCATGGTTCAATCCCAGGGATAGAGTGTCTTCTCTGGCACTATGGATACTGGATAAAGTACACTCCATTCTCCTGAGAATTTTTGCAGCACTCACAGTGAGTCATTTTGAACATAAATAACTCCAAAAGCAGCTGATGCCAATCCCCAAGATATCTGCAATTGGGTGGTTTCACTCTACCTGTTGGTATCTCTGCGTTGCCTCCTTCTCCTGTAAGATGCGACACAGTTCCTCATCGTCAGGTTTATAATCCTGGGGCACAGCGTATTCTGGTGGTCGGGGGCTGCTGCACATCTCACATCCTGGACGGGTGGGCTTGTTTATGTAGGTACACGTTTCACACGCCCAGCCCGACTGCTACACAGAAAATGGGGAAGAGGAGAGGAAAATCTCAAAGCCTTTATCCCGTCACTAAAAGGAATTGAAAGAATAACGCGCGGGTTTCTGTTAGCAGAATCAAACCTCTCACACAACAGCAAGCCAATCAAAAGAACAATTGTTCCTTGAATGTGTTTTAGTCATCAAGATGAGCAAGGGAATGTTCACCATTACAGAACATAGTGCAAAAACGTACATTCACACAGCGCTTCCCGAGCATTACCACAAGTCGAGGGCAGCACGGTTAGCACTGCTGCCACACGGTGCCAAGCACAAGGGATCGATCCCCGGCTTGGGTCACTGTCTGTGTGGAGCCGGCACGTTCTCCCCGTGTCTGCGTGGGTTTCCTCCGGGTGCTCCGGTTTCCTCCCACATTCTGAAAGATGTGCGGGTTAGGTTGATTGGCCATGCTAAATTGCCTCTAGTGTCAGGGAATTAGCAAGGTAAATGTATGACGTTATGGGGACAGGGTCGGTGCAGACTTGATGGGCCGAATGGCCTCCTTCTGCACTATAGGGATTCAATGATTCAATGAGGTATACTAGTGAATAACAGAACAGCTGGTCAGAAACATGGTCAAAGTTGTAGGTTTTAAGGAGGGTCTTAAAGGGAGAAAGAGAGGAGAGATTTAGGGAGGGAATTTGGGGTCTAGGCAGCTGAAGGTATGGACACCAATGGTGAGATTATCCTCACACATTCCTGAGAGGTATAACCGCCTCATTTCCCCATGAACCATCTCTAGTGTGCCTATTTCCTTTCAGTAACACAGGTCCACTGAGATCAGTCCCAGCCTGCCTGGTTTCTGAGGGTACCTGTGTTGACGGGTGAGCGGGGGAAGCTTGCCAGGGTCTGCTCCACGGATCCTGCGACAGGACAGGCTGAAGTGACTTCAGCTCCAGATTGATGCACTGAGTGATATTGTTGATGTCCATCCTTCCATCCCTGTCCTTGTGTGCTGGTCGGCCTGCTGAGACAGAGAAGTTTCATTCACACCCTTTGCAAGCAGAATTAGAGATGGGCAACAAAGACTGGCCTGGCAGTGGCGCCACAGCCATTAATTTAAAAAGTATGGGTGGCCAATCTGTAAAGATGGCGACTTTCACACCCAATCCAGAGGGAAGATGAAAACTTCATTTTAAATCACATCCAAATAAAGTCTTATCCAAAATGAGGCCACGCTGACAGTGCGGCACTCCCTCAGCACTGACCCTCTGACAGTGCGGCACTCCCTCAGTACTGACCCTCTGACAGTGCAGCATTCCCTCAGTACTGACCCTCTGACAGTGCAGCATTCCCTCAGCACTGACCCTCTGACAGTGCAGCACTCCCTCAGCACTGACCCTCTGACAGTGCAGCATTCCCTCAGTACTGACCCTCTGACAGTGCAGCATTCCCTCAGCACTGACCCTCTGACAGTGCAGCACTCCCTCAGCACTGACCCTCTGACAGTGCAGCATTCCCTCAGCACTGACCCTCTGACAGTGCGGCACTCCCTCAGCACTGACCCTCTGACAGTGCAGCACTCCCTCAGCACTGACCCTCTGACAGTGCGGCACTCCCTCAGCACTGACCCTCTGACAGTGCGGCACTCCCTCAGTACTGACCCTCTGACAGTGCAGCACTCCCTCAGCACTGACCCTCTGACAGTGCAGCACTCCCTCAGCACTGACCCTCTGACAGTGCAGCACTCCCTCAGTACTGACCCTCTGACAGTGCAGCACTCCCTCAGCACTGACCCTCTGACAGTGCAGCGCTCCCTCAGTACTGACCCTCTGACAGTGCAGCACTCCCTCAGCACTGACCCTCTGACAGTGCAGCACTCCCTCAGCACTGACCCTCTGACACCGACTCCCTCAGCACTGACCCTCTGACACCGACTCCCTCAGCACTGACCCTCTGACACCGACTCCCTCAGCACTGACCCTCTGACACCGACTCCCTCAGCACTGACCCTCTGACACCGACTCCCTGCTGCACTGTAGGATTCTATGCAAAACCTATGATCCAGGCGGGCTCCATAAAACACTCCCAGGAGTTTCTGACCTGAACCATAACAATTCTATGAATGACATGTTCAGTGACACTCAGCAGGTCTGACAGCACCTATGGAGAGAGATGATGGGTCATCCAGACTTAAAACGTTAGCATCTGTGAAGGGAGAATAGAGCTGTCCCGCTAAGGTTTTCCAGCAGCTTCTGTTTCAATTCCAGCATCCACAGTAATGTGCTTTTATGGACATGTTTAGTAAAATAACAAAGAACAGTACAGCACAGGATCAGGCCCTTCGGCCCTCCAAGCCTGCGCCGATCATGATGCCTGCCTAAACTAAAACCGTATACACTTACAGAATCCGTATCCTTCCATTCCCATCCTATTCAGGTATTTGTCTAGTTGCCCCTTTAAATGCCGCTATTGTACCTGCCCCCACCGCCTCCCTGGGCAGCGCGTTCCAGACATTCACCACCCTCTGTAAAAAAACTCGCCTCTCACGTCTCCTCTAAACCTATGTCCCCGAGTCCTTGAGTTTTCTACCCCAGGACAGAAAGGAGGAGAGTTTGTCTCATCACCTTTATTGACAGGCAGCTTGCTCGGTAACGTGCTGCACTTTCTCTTCTCGTCCTCCAGGCTTTCCCTCCTCTGCATATTGATGCCCGTCTCAGCGTGTGCCATGACAGCCAGGGCTTGGTCGTCCTCGTACTGGCGCCGCGGCAAACTGCCCAGCTTTGCCGACAGCAGGTATAGGAAGGCCGAATCTCCATCCTTCTTCACACCATACGAGCTCAGAGTTCGGTGATCAGCTGCTAGGCACTGGCCGATAATCCAGCGCTGAACTACAGGATGGAATCCAAAATCCCGGAAGACCTGACACACACATACAATAACTGCATTTAGATAGCACCTTTAGCAAGACGAGGCCTCAAAGCTGCTTCACAGCAACATTACCAAATACAATAGAGGCTTGGTGATCAAAGGTCAGAATGGGGTTGATACAGGGCTCTGGGGAGAGAGCGGGGCAGTGGGATTAGTTTGGGGATTGATACAGGGCTATGGGGAGAGAGCGGGGCAGTGGGGTTAGTTTGGGGATTCATACAGGGCTATGGGGAGAGCGCGGGGCAGTGGGATTAGTTTGGGGATTGATACAGGGCTATGGGGAGAGAGCGGGGCAGTGGGATTAGTTTGAGGATTGATACAGGGCTATGGGGAGAGCGCGGGGCAGTGGGATTAGTTTGGGGATTTATACAGGGCTATGGGGAGAGCGCGGGGCAGTGGGATTAGTTTGGGATTGATACAGGGCTCTGGGGAGAGAGCGGGGCAGTGGGGTTAGTTTGGGGATTCATACAGGGCTATGGGGAGAGCGCGGGGCAGTGGGATTAGTTTGGGGATTTATACAGGGCTATGGGGAGAGCGCGGGGCAGTGGGATTAGTTTGGGATTGATACAGGGCTATGGGGAGAGCGGGGCAGTGGAGTTAGTTTGGGATTGATACAGGGCTATGGGGAGAGAGCGGGGCAGTGGGAATAGTTTGGGGATTGATACAGGGCTATGGGGAGAGAGCAAGGCAGTGGGATTAGTTTGGGGATTGATACAGGGCTATGGGGAGAGAGCAAGGCAGTGGGATTAGTTTGGGGATTGATACAGGGCTATGGGGAGAGAGCAGGGCAGTGGGATTAGTTTGGGAATTGATACAGGGCTATGGGGAGTGCGCGGGGCAGTGGGATTAGTTTGGGGATCGATGCAGGGCTATGGGGAGAGATTGGGGCAGTGGGATTAGTTTGGGATTGATACAACAACTTGGATATATATAACATTTAAGTTATGAAGAGAGGTTGGGTAGGCTTGGGTTGTTTTCTCTGATGTGGAGATGCTGACATTGGACTGGGGTAAACACAGTAAGGAGTCTTACAACACCAGGTTAAAGTCCAACAGGTTTATTTGATAACAAATGCCACTAGTTTTCGGAGTGCTCATTTCTCTACTCCACCTGACGAAGGGGCAGCGCTCCGAAAGCTAGTGGCATTTGAACAAAAGAACAAAGAACAATACAGCACAGGAACAGGCCCTTCGGCCTTCCAAGCCTGTGCCGCTCCCTGGTCCAAACTAGACCATTCTTTTGTATCCCTCCATTCCCACTCCGTTCATATGGCTATCTAGATAAGTCTTAAACGTTCCCAGTGTGTCCGCCTCCACCACCTTGCCTGGCAGCGCATTCCAGGCCCCCACCACCCTCTGTGTAAAATATGTCCTTCTGATATCTGTGTTAAACCTCCCCCCCTTCACCTTGAACCTATGACCCCTCGTGAACATCACCACCGACCTGGGGAAAAGCTTCCCACCGTTCACCCTATCTATGCCTTTCATAATTTTATACACCTCTATTAAGTCTCCCCTCATCCTCCGTCTTTCCAGGGACAACAACCCCAGTTTACCCAATCTCTCCTCATAACTAAGCCCCTCCATACCAGGCAACATCCTGGTAAACCTCCTCTGTACTCTCTCCAAAACCTCCACGTCTTTCTGGTAGTGTGGCGACCAGAACCGGACGCAGTATTCCAAATGCAGCCGAACCAACGTTCTATACATCTGCAACATCAGACCCCAACTTTTATACTCTATGCCCCGTCCGATAAAGGCAAGCATGCCATATGCCTTCTTCACCACCTTCTCCACCTGTGACGTCACCTTCAAGGATCTGTGGACTTGCACACCCAGGTCCCTCTGCGTATCTACACCCTTTATGGTTCTGCCATTTATCATATAGCTCCCCCCTACGTTAGTTCTACCAAAATGGATCACTTCGCATTTATCAGGATTGAACTCCATCTGCCATTTCTTTGAACTCCATCTGCCTATCTATATCCTTCTGTAGCTTCTGACAATGCTCCTCACTATCTGCAAGTCCTGCCAATTTTGTGTCGTCCGCAAACTTACTGATCACCCCAGTTACATCTTCTTCCAGATCGTTTATAGAAATCACAAACAGCAGAGGTCCCAATACAGAGCCCTGCGGAACACCACTAGTCACAGGCATCCAGCCGGAAAAAGACCCTTCCACTACCACCCTCTGTCTTCTGTGACCAAGCCAGTTCTCCACCCATCTAGCCACCTCCCCCTTTATCCCATGAGATCCAACCTTTTTCACCAGCCTACCATGAGGGACTTTGTCAAACGCTTTACTAAAGTCCATATAGATGACATCCACGGCCCTTCCCTCGTCAACCATTCTAGTCACTTCTTCAAAAAACTCCACCAGGTTCGTGAGGCATGACCTCCCTCTCACAAAACCATGCTGACTATCGTTAATGAGTTTATTCCTTTCTAAATGCGCATACATCCTATCTCTAAGAATCCTCTCCAACAACTTCCCTACCATGGACGTCAAGCTCACCGGCCTATAATTACCCGGGTTATCCTTCCTACCCTTCTTAAATAACGGGACCACATTAGCTATCCTCCAATCCTCTGGGACCTCACGTGTGTCCAGTGATGAGACAAAGATTTGCATCAGAGGCCCAGCGATTTCATCTCTCGTCTCCCTGAGCAGCCTTGGATAGATTCCATCAGGCCCTGGGGATTTGTCAGTCTTTATATTCTCTAACAAACCTAACATTTGCTACCAAATAAACCTGTCGGACTTTAACTTGGTGTTGTTAAACTCCTCACATTGTTTTCTCTGGAGCAGAGAAGACGGGTGACCTGATTGAGGTGTTCAAGATTATGAGGGGCATGGACAGGGTGGAGAGGGAGCAGCTGTTCCCCTTAGCTGAAGGGTCAGTTATGAGGGGACACAAGTTAAAAGTGAGGGGTGGGAGGTTTAGGGGGGGTTTGAGAAAAAGCCTTTTTACCCAGAGGGTGGCGAGGGTCTGGAATGTGCTGCCTGGGAGGGTGGTGGAGGCGGGATGCCTCACATCCTTTAAAAAGTACCTGGATGAGTACTTGGCGCGTCATAACATTCAGGGCTACGGGCCATGTGCTGGCAAGTGGGGTTAGGTGGGAGGTCAGGGCCTTTCGTGCATCGGTGCAGACTCGATGGGCCGAAGGGCCTCTTCTGCACTGTAGTATTCTGTGATGTAGTATCTTTAATGTAGTTAAAACATTCTGAGGCTTCACAGGCAACACCTGATACCAGCCACTGGAGGAATTAGGGAAGATTAGGTCAGGTGATCAGAAACTTGGTCAGAGAGGTAGATTTTAATGAGGGCTTTAAAGGAGGAAAGTGATTGGAGGGACTTAGAGAGGATTAGACCTTGGGCCTGGCTAACTGCAGGTTTGGCTGTAAACACAATGGAGCGATTACATTTGGATATGCTTAAGTGGACAAAAATAGAGAGGCACAGATACGGCATAGGGTTGTGGCGTTGGAGGAGAGTGTGGGTCAGTGAGCACGAGGGGTGGGGGGAACGGGAGGCAGTGTGGGTCAGTGGGCACAGGGGGTGGGGGGAACGGGGGGCATTGTGGGTCAGTGGGCACAGGGGGTGGGAGGAACGGGAGGCAGTGTGGGTCAGTGGGCACAGGGGGTGGGGGGAACGGGGGGCATTGTGGGTCAGCGAGGACAGGGGGTGGGGGGAGGGGGGGCAGTGTGGGTCAGCGAGGACAGGGGGTGGGGGGAACGGGGGGCAGTGTGGGTCAGTGGGCACAGGGGGTGGGGGGGCAGTGTGGGTCAGTGGGCACAGGGGGTGGGGGAGCGGGGGGCAGTGTGGGTCAGTGGGCACAGGGGGTGGGGGGGCAGTGTGGGTCAGTGGGCACAGGGGGTGGGGGAGCGGGGGGCAGTGTGGGTCAGTGGGTACAGGGGGTGGGGGGGAGCGGGGGGGCAGTGTGGGTCAGTGGGCACAGGGGGTGGGGGGCAGTGTGGGTCAGTGGGCACAGGGGGCGGTGGGGCAGTGTGGGTCAGTGGTCACAGGGGTGGGGGGCAGTGTGGGTCACTGAGCACAGGGGGTGGGGGAAGCGGGGGGCAGTGTGGGTCAGTGGGCACAGGGGGTGAGGGGCAGTGTGGGTCAGTGGGCACAGGGGGTGGGGGGGTGTGGGTCAGTGGGCACAGGGGGTGGTGGGGCAGTGTGGGTCAGTGGGCACGGGGGGTGGGGGGGCAGTGTGGGTCAGTGGGCACGGGGGGTGGGGGGGCAGTGTGGGTCAGTGGGCACAGGGGGTGGGGGGGTGTGGGTCAGTGGGCACAGGGGGTGGTGGGGCAGTGTGGGTCAGTGGGCACGGGGGGTGGGGGGGCAGTGTGGGTCAGTGGGCACGGGGGGTGGGGGGGCAGTGTGGGTCAGTGGGCACAGGGGGTGGGGGGGTGTGGGTCAGTGGGCACAGGGGGTGGTGGGGCAGTGTGGGTCAGTGGGCACATGGGGTGGGGGGCAGTGTGGGTCAGTGGGCACATGGGGCGGGGGGGCAGTGTGGGTCAGTGGGCACAGGGGGTGGGGGGGAGCGGGGGGCAGTGTGGGTCAGTGGGCAAAGGGGGTGGGGGGAGCAGGGGCAGTGTGGGTCAGTGAGCACAAGGGGTGGGGGGAACGGGGGGCAGTGTGGGTCAGTGGGCACGGGGGGTGTGGGTCAGTGGGCACAGGGGATGGGGGTGTGGGTCAGTGGGCACAGGGGGTGGGGGGGTGTGGGTCAGTGGGCACAGGGGATGGGGGGGTGTAGGTCAGTGGGCACAGGGGGTGGGGGGGTGTGGGTCAGTGGCACAGGGGATGGGGGTGTGGGTCAGTGGGCACAGGGGGTGGGGGGTGGGGTCAGTGGGCGCAGGGGGTGGGGGGGTGTGGGTCAGTGAGCACAGGGGATGGGGGGGAGTGGGAGGCAGTGTGGGTCAGTGGGCACAGGGGGTTGGGGGGGAGGGGGGGTGTGGGTCAGTGAGCACGGGGGGTGGGGGGGAATGGGGGTCAGTGGGCACAGGGGGTTGGGGGGGAGGGGGAATGGGGGTCAGTGGGCACGGGGGGCGGGGGGCAGTGGGCACAGGGGGTGGGGGAATGGGGGTCAGTGGGCACGGGGGGCGGGGGGCAGTGTGGGTCAGTGGGCACAGGGGGTGGGGGGGGTGTGGGTCAGTGAGCACAGGGGGTGGGGGGGGTGGGTCAGTGAGGGGATAGGGGAATGGGACTTGGTGCGAGTTAGGACACGGGCAGCAAGCGGAAGCATCTGCTCTGTATCTACCCGACTGAACTCTTCCATAATCTTGACAGACCCTGATCAGCTTTCAGCACCTGACCCATGGTCTGTTCACAGCGACCTCTGTACCTGAATTGCAGAGAGAGAAGGTACCTGCTGCTTTAGAGTAGAGACAGTTGCGTAGGGGAAGACCTTCACGACAATAATGGCAGAAGAGGCGGTGTCCTCCACTCCAACTCTCATACTGAAGGGAAAGAGGAACAACAACAAGACTTTAGAAAAGGCCAGGCCCCCAACCGCAGCCGAGCTGGAACGCACTGCAAAGCACCCCAAACATTCAACTGTTCACCAGGCCAACATCTACAGAATGATACAACTCAGATGGTGGTGACTTGGCCCAACACCCTGTGCACGTTTTCTAACACAATGACTTATTCTAGTTGAATTTTGGAAGATTTGGAAAACGTCGCCCTCTTTGCCACGGATAAATCGTACACACACATCTGGTGCATTCGGCAATGAGACAGATAATTAGGGGAAAGTTTCCTGAAGTTGTCTGGTCAGCACCTATGGAGGTTGCTAATTCAGAACACTCCCTCACCTAAAATCAGGCGGCCCGCGCGCGCACAGGCGGGTGGCCCGTGCCAGCTCTTGCCCAGAGTTATCCAATTAGTCTCACCACATTGTCCCTTGTCCAATAGCTCTGCAAATATTTCCTCTTGAAATAATTATCCAACTCTGTTGGAACGTTGTTATTGAATCTGCTTCCATTCCTCTTTCAGACAGCTCCTCCCAGATCACAATAACCCAAAGCGCAAAAACTGTCTTCATCTCCCCTCAGACTTCTGTCAATTATGTTAATCTGTGCCGTCGTGCGACTGACGCTCCTGTTACACTATCATAATCCTTTCATCATTTTGAACATCTTTGACTTCAACTCGACTGGAAGCGTCACGACAGAAATGCAAGCTTGTTCTTTGGGATTAGCATTGTCCTGTGGGGGATCACAGGGACTGATGTGAATGAGCAGGTACCTGATCTGCTGGTTAGGATAGGCAGCCTCCTTCACCCAGATACCGAGGCACACTTTCCGCTGTGCCAGACTCACAGCGCACTCTGAAGACGCAGTGGAATCACCGGCTTCTATCGCCCGGGCAAGTTGCTGAATCAGATCCTCTAGCATTAGAAATAAGTAAAAACATATCACACAAGATGAATAAATTCAGGCTCAACATTTCCACGTGTGCAGGGTTAGATACAGAGTAAAGCTCCCTCTACACTGTCCCCATCAAACACTCCCAGGACAGGTACAGCACGGGGTTAGATACAGAGTAAAGCTCCCTCTACACTGTCCCCATCAAACACTCCCAGGACAGGTACAGCACGGGGTTAGATACAGAGTAAAGCTCCCTCTACACTGTCCCCATCAAACACTGTAAGGAGTCTAACAACACCAGGTTAAAGTCCAACAGGTTTATTTGGTAGCAAACGCCACTAGCTTTCGGAGCGCTGCTCCTTCATCAGGTGAGTGGGAAATCAGCTCATAAACAGCAAACAGGGCATATAAAGACACAAACTCAATTTACAGACGCTACGACAACGGATGAATGAACACCGCTCAACAATCACCAGGCAAGACTGTTCACTTCCTGTTGGGGGGCACTTCAGCGGTCACGGGCATTCGGCCTCTGATATTCGGGTAAGCATTCTCCAAGGCGGCCTTCACAACACACGACAGGGCAGAGTCGCTGAGCAGAGACTGACAGCCAGGTTCCGCACACACGCGGACGGCCTCAACCGGGATCTTGGGTTCATGTCACACTATCTGTAACCCCCACTACTTGCCTGGGCTTGCAAAATCTCACTAACTGTCCTGGCTGGAGACACCTCTTTAACTTGTGCTTAACGCTCTCTCCACTCACAATGTCTGTAATTTAAGAATTGATTATCTGTAAAGGCTCGCATGCCAACCATTATCTTGTAAATTGAGTTTGCGTCTATATATGCCCTGTTGGTGAACACAACTCCTCACTCACCTGTTGAAGAGCGAGACTCCGAAAGCTTGTGCTACCAGATAAACCTGTTAGACTTTAACCTGGTGTTGTGAGACTTCTTACTGTGTTTACCCCAGTCCAACGCCGGCATCTCCCCATCAAACCCTCCCAGGCCAGGGACAGCACGGGGTTCGATACAGAGTAAAGCTCCCTCTACACTGTCCCCCATCAAACACTCCCAGGACAGGTACAGCACGGGGTTAGATACAGAGTAAAGCTCCCTCTACACTGTCTCCCATCAAACACTCCCAGGACAGGTACAGCACGGGGTTAGATACAGAGTAAAGCTCCCTCTACACTGTCCCCCATCAAACACTCCCAGGACAGGTACAGCACGGGGTTAGATACAGAGTAAAGCTCCCTCTACACTGTCCCCCATCAAACACTCCCAGGACAGGTACAGCACGGGGTTAGATACAGAGTAAAGCTCCCTCTACACTGTCCCCCATCAAACACTCCCAGGACAGGTACAGCACGGGGTTAGATACAGAGTAAAGCTCCCTCTACACTGTCCCCATCAAACACTCCCAGGACAGGTACAGCACGGAGTTAGATACAGAGTAAAGCTCCCTCTACACTGTCCCCCATCAAACACTCCCAGGACAGGTACAGCACGGGGTTGGATACAGAGTAAAGCTCCCTCGACACTGTCCCCATCAAACACTCCCAGGACAGGTACAGCATGGGGTTAGATACAGAGTAAAGCTCCCTCTACACTGTCCCCCATCAAACACTCCCAGGACAGGGACAGCACAGGGTTAAATACAGAGTAAAGCTCCCTCGACACTGTCCCCATCAAACACTCCCAGGACAGGGACAGCACGGGGTTAGATACAGAGTAAAGCTCCCTCTACACTGTCCCCATCAAACACTCCCAGGACAGGTACAGCACGGGGTTAGATACAGAGTAAAGCTCCCTCTACACTGTCCCCCATCAAACACTCCCAGGACAGGTATAGCACGGGGTTCGATACAGAGTAAAGCTCCCTCTACACTGTCCCCATCAAACACTCCCAGGACAGGTACAGCACGGGGTTAGATACAGAGTAAAGCTTCCTCTACACTGTCCCCATCAAACACTCCCAGGACAGGTATAGCACGGGGTTAGATACAGAGTAAAGCTCCCTCTACACTGTCCCCATCAAACACTCCCAGGACAGGTACAGCACGGGGTTAGATACAGAGTAAAGCTCCCTCTACACTGTCCCCATCAAACACTCCCAGGACAGGTACAGCATGGGGTTAGATACAGAGTAAAGCTCCCTCTACACTGTCCCCATCAAACACTCCCAGGACAGGTACAGCACGGAGTTAGATACAGAGTAAAGCTCCCTCTACACAGTCCCCATCAAACACTCCCAGGACAGGTACAGCACAGGGTTAGATACAGAGTAAAGCTCCCTCTACACTGTCCCCCATCAAACACTCCCAGGACAGGTACAGCACGGGGTTAGATACAGAGTAAAGCTCCCTCTACACTGTCCCCATCAAACACTCCCAGGACAGGTACAGCACGGGGTTAGATACAGAGTAAAGCTCCCTCTACACTGTCCCCATCAAACACTCCCAGGACAGGTACAGCACGGAGTCAGATACAGAGTAAAGCTCCCTCTACACTGTCCCCCAAACACTCCCAGGACAGTTACAGCACGGGGGTAGATACAGAGTAAAGCTCCCTCGACACTGTCCCCCATCAAACACTCCCAGGACAGGTACAGCACGGGGTTGGATACAGAGTAAAGCTCCCTCTACACTGTCCCCATCAAACACTCCCAGGACAGGTACAGCACGGGGTTAGATACAGAGTAAAGCTCCCTCTACACTGTCCCCATCAAACACTCCCAGGACAGGTACAGCACGGGGTTAGATACAGAGTAAAGCTCCCTCTACACTGTCCCCATCAAACACTCCCAGGACAGGTACAGCACGGGGTTAGATACAGAGTAAAGCTCCCTCTACACTGTCCCCATCAAACACTCCCAGGACAGGTACAGCACGGAGTCAGATACAGAGTAAAGCTCCCTCTACACTGTCCCCCAAACACTCCCAGGACAGTTACAGCACGGGGGTAGATACAGAGTAAAGCTCCCTCGACACTGTCCCCCATCAAACACTCCCAGGACAGGTACAGCACGGGGTTGGATACAGAGTAAAGCTCCCTCTACACTGTCCCCATCAAACACTCCCAGGACAGGTACAGCATGGGGTTAGATACAGAGTAAAGCTTCCTCTACACTGTCCCCATCAAACACACCCAGGACAGGTATAGCACGGGGTTAGATACAGAGTGAAGCTCCCTCTACACTGTCCCCATCAAACACTCCCAGGACAGGTATAGCACGGGGTTAGATACAGAGTAAAGCTCAATCTACACTGTCCCCATCAAACACTCCCAGGACAGTTACAGCACGGGGTTAGATACAGAGTAAAGCTCAATCTACACTGTCCCCATCAAACACTCCCAGGACAGGTACAGCATGGGGTTAGATACAGAGTAAAGCTCCCTCTACACTGTCCCCATCAAACATTCCCAGGACAGGTATAGCACGGGGTTAGATACAGAGTAAAGCTCAATCTACACTGTCCCCATCAAACACTCCCAGGACAGGTACAGCACGGGGTTAGATACAGAGTAAAGCTCCCTCTACACTGTCCCCATCAAACAGTCCCAGGACAGGTACAGCATGGGGTTAGATACAGAGTAAAGCTCCCTCCACACTGTCCCCATCAAACACTCCCAGGACAGGTACAGCACGGGGTTAGATACAGAGTAAAGCTCCCTCTACACTGTCCCCATCAAACACACCCAGGACAGGTATAGCACGGGGTTAGATACAGAGTGAAGCTCCCTCTACACTGTCCCCATCAAACACTCCCAGGACAGGTATAGCACGGGGTTAGATACAGAGTAAAGCTCCCTCTACACTGTCCCCATCAAACACTCCCATGACAGATACAGCACAGGGTTAGATACAGAGCAAATCTCCCTCTACACTGTCCCCCATCAAACACTCCCAGGACAGGTACAGCATGGGGTTAGATACAGAGTAAAGCTCCCTCTACACTGTCCCCCATCAAACACTCCCAGGACAGGTACAGCATGGGGTTAGATAGAGAGTAAAGCTCACTCTACACCGTCCCCCATCAAACACTCCCAGGACAGGTACAGCAAGGGGGTTGATACAGAGTAAAGCTCGCTCTACACTGTCCCCCATCAAACACTCCCAGGACAGGTACAGCACGGGGTTAGATACAGAGTAAAGCTCCCTCTACACCATCCCCACCAAACACTCCCAGGACAGGTACAGCACGGGGTTAGATACAGAGTAAAGCTCACTCTACACTGTCCCCCATCAAACACTCCCAGGACAGGTACAGCACGGGGTTGGATACAGAGTAAAGCTCCCTCTACACTGTCCCCCATCAAACACTCCCAGGACAGGTACAGCACGGGGTTGGATACAGAGTAAAGCTCCCTCTCCACTGTCCCCATCAAACACTCGCAGGACAGGTACAGCACGGGGTTAGATACAGAGTAAAGCTCCCTCTACAGTGTCCCCATCAAACACTCCCAGGACAGGTGCAGCACGGGGTTGGATACAGAGTAAAGCTTCCTCTACACTGTCCCCATCAAACACTCCCAGGACAGGTACAGCACGGGGTTAGATACAGAGTAAAGCTCCCTCTACACTGTCCCCATCAAACACTCCCAGGACAGGTACAGCACGGGGTTAGATACAGAGTAAAGCTCCCTCTACACTGCCCCCATCAAACACTCCCAGGACAGGTACAGCACGGGGTTAGATACAGAGTAAAGCTCCCTCTACACTGTCCCCATCAAACACTCCCAGGACAGGGACAGCACGGGGTTAGATACAGAGTAAAGCTCCCTCTACACTGTCCCCATCAAACACTCCCAGGACAGGTCCAGCACGGGGTTAGATACAGAGTAAAGCTCCCTCTACACTTTTCCCCATCAAACACTCCCAGGACAGGTACAGCACGGGGTTAGATACAGAGTAAAGCTCCCTCTACACTGTCCCCCGTCAAACACTCCCAGGACAGGTACAGCACGGGGTTAGATACAGAGTAAAGCTCCCTCTACACTGCCCCCCATCAAACACTCCCAGGACAGGTACAGCACGGGGTTAGATACAGAGTAAAGCTCACTCTACACTGTCCCCCATCAAACACTCCCAGGACAGGTACAGCACGGGGTTAGATACAGAGTAAAGCTCCCTCTACACTGTCCCCCATCAAACACTCCCAGGACAGGGACAGCACGGGGTTAGATACAGAGTAAAGCTCCCTCGACACTGTCCCCATCAAACACTCCCAGGACAGGGACAGCACGGGGTTAGATACAGAGTAAAGCTCCCTCTACACTGTCCCCATCAAACACTCCCAGGACAGGGACAGCACAGGGTTAGATACAGGGTAAAGCCCCCTCCACACTGTCCCCATCAAACACTCCCAGGACAGGGACAGCACGGGGTTAGATACAGAGTAAAGCTCCCTCTACACTGTCCCCATCAAACACTCCCAGGACAGGTACAGCACGGGGTTAGATACAGGGTAAAGCTCCCTCTACACTGTCCCCATCAAACACTCCCAGGACAGGACAGCACGGGGTTAGATACAGAGTAAAGCTCCCTCTACACTGTCCCCATCAAACACTCCCAGGACAGGGACAGCACAGGGTTAGATACAGGGTAAAGCTCCCTCTACACTGTCCCCATCAAACACTTCCAGGACAGGTACAGCACGGGGTTAGATACAGAGTAAAGCTCCCTCTACACTGTCCCCCATCAAACACTCCCAGGACAGGTACAGCACGGGGTTGGATACAGAGTAAAGCTCCCTCTACACTGTCCCCATCAAACACTCCCAGGACAGGGACAGCACGGGGTTAGATACAGAGTAAAGCTCCCTCTACACTGTCCCCATCAAACACTCCCAGGACAGGTCCAGCACGGGGTTAGATACAGAGTAAAGCTCCCTCTACACTTTTCCCCATCAAACACTCCCAGGACAGGTACAGCACGGGGTTAGATACAGAGTAAAGCTCCCTCTACACTGTCCCCCGTCAAACACTCCCAGGACAGGTACAGCACGGGGTTAGATACAGAGTAAAGCTCCCTCTACACTGCCCCCCATCAAACACTCCCAGGACAGGTACAGCACGGGGTTAGATACAGAGTAAAGCTCACTCTACACTGTCCCCCATCAAACACTCCCAGGACAGGTACAGCACGGGGTTAGATACAGAGTAAAGCTCCCTCTACACTGTCCCCCATCAAACACTCCCAGGACAGGGACAGCACGGGGTTAGATACAGAGTAAAGCTCCCTCGACACTGTCCCCATCAAACACTCCCAGGACAGGGACAGCACGGGGTTAGATACAGAGTAAAGCTCCCTCTACACTGTCCCCATCAAACACTCCCAGGACAGGGACAGCACAGGGTTAGATACAGGGTAAAGCCCCCTCCACACTGTCCCCATCAAACACTCCCAGGACAGGGACAGCACGGGGTTAGATACAGAGTAAAGCTCCCTCTACACTGTCCCCATCAAACACTCCCAGGACAGGTACAGCACGGGGTTAGATACAGGGTAAAGCTCCCTCTACACTGTCCCCATCAAACACTCCCAGGACAGGGACAGCACGGGGTTAGATACAGAGTAAAGCTCCCTCTACACTGTCCCCATCAAACACTCCCAGGACAGGGACAGCACAGGGTTAGATACAGGGTAAAGCTCCCTCTACACTGTCCCCATCAAACACTCCCAGGACAGGTACAGCACGGGGTTAGATACAGAGTAAAGCTCCCTCTACACTGTCCCCCATCAAACACTCCCAGGACAGGTACAGCACGGGGTTGGATACAGAGTAAAGCTCCCTCTACACTGTCCCCATCAAACACTCCCAGGACAGGTACAGCACGGAGTTAGATACAGAGTAAAGCTCCCTCTACACTGTCCCCATCAAACACTCCCAGGACAGGTACAGCACAGGGTTAGATACAGCACAGGGTTAGATACAGAGTAAAGCTCCCTCTACACTGTCCCCCATCAAACACTCCCAGGACAGGTACAGCACGGGGTTAGATACAGAGTAAAGCTCCCTCTACACTGTCCCCATCAAACACTCCCAGGACAGGTACAGCACGGGGTTAGATACAGAGTAAAGCTCCCTCTACACTGTCCCCATCAAACACTCCCAGGACAGGTACAGCACGGAGTTAGATACAGAGTAAAGCTCCCTCGACACTGTCCCCCAAACACTCCCAGGACAGTTACAGCACGGGGGTAGATACAGAGTAAAGCTCCCTCGACACTGTCCCCCATCAAACACTCCCAGGACAGGTACAGCACGGGGTTGGATCCAGAGTAAAGCTCCCTCTACACTGTCCCCCATCAAACACTCCCAGGACAGGGACAGCACAGGGTTAAATACAGAGTAAAGCTCCCTCTACACTGTCCCCATCAAACACTCCCAGGACAGGTACAGCACGGGGTAAGACACAGAGTAAAGCTCCCTCGACACTGTCCCCATCAAACACTCCCAGGACAGGTACAGCACGGGGTTAGATACAGAGTAAAGCTCCCTCTACACTGTCCCCATCAAACACTCCCAGGACAGGTACAGCACGGGGTTAGATACAGAGTAAAGCTCCCTCGACACTGTACCCATCAAACACTCCCAGGACAGGTACAGCACGGGGTTAGATACAGAGTAAAGCTTCCTCTACACTGTCCCCATCAAACACTCCCAGGACTGGTATAGCACGGGGTTAGATACAGAGTAAAGCTCCCTCTACACTGTCCCCATCAAACACTCCCAGGACAGGTACAGCACAGGGTTAGATACAGAGTAAAGCTCCCTCTACACTGTCCCCCATCAAACACTCCCAGGACAGGTACAGCACGGGGTAAGATACAGAGTAAAGCTCCCTCTACACTGTCCCCATCAAACACTCCCAGGACAGGTACAGCACGGGGTTAGATACAGAGTAAAGCTCCCTCGACACTGTCCCCCAAACACTCCCAGGACAGTTACAGCACGGGGGTAGATACAGAGTAAAGCTCCCTCGACACTGTCCCCCATCAAACACTCCCAGGACAGGTACAGCACGGGGTTGGATACAGAGTAAAGCTCCCTCTACACTGTCCCCATCAAACACTCCCAGGACAGGTACAGCACGGGGTTAGATACAGAGTAAAGCTCCCTCTACACTGTCCCCATCAAACACTCCCAGGACAGGTACAGCACAGGGTTAGATACAGAGTAAAGCTCCCTCTACACTGTCCCCCATCAAACACTCCCAGGACAGGTACAGCACGGGGTTAGATACAGAGTAAAGCTCCCTCGACACTGTCCCCATCAAACACTCCCAGGACAGGTACAGCACGGGGTTAGATACAGAGTAAAGCTCCCTCTACACTGTCCCCATCAAACACTCCCAGGACAGGTACAGCACACGGTTAGATACAGAGTAAAGCTTCCTCTACACTGTCCCCATCAAACACTCCCAGGACAGGGACAGCACGGAGTCAGATACAGAGTAAAGCTCCCTCTACACTGTCCCCCAAACACTCCCAGGACAGTTACAGCACGGGGGTAGATACAGAGTAAAGCTCCCTCGACACTGTCCCCCATCAAACACTCCCAGGACAGGTACAGCACGGGGTTGGATACAGAGTAAAGCTCCCTCTACACTGTCCCCATCAAACACTCCCAGGACAGGTACAGCACGGGGTTAGATACAGAGTAAAGCTTCCTCTACACTGTCCCCATCAAACACTCCCAGGACAGGTATAGCACGGGGTTAGATACAGAGTGAAGCTCCATCTACACTGTCCCCATCAAACACTCCCAGGACAGGTATAGCACGGGGTTAGATACAGAGTAAAGCTCCCTCTACACTGTCCCCATCAAACACTCCCAGGACAGGTACAGCACGGGGTTAGATACAGAGTAAAGCTCCCTCTACACTGTCCCCATCAAACAGTCCCAGGACAGGTACAGCATGGGGTTAGATACAGAGTAAAGCTCCCTCCACACTGTCCCCATCAAACACTCCCAGGACAGGTACAGCACGGGGTTAGATACAGAGTAAAGCTCCCTCTACACTGTCCCCATCAAACACTCCCAGGACAGGTACAGCACGGGGTTAGATACAGAGTAAAGCTCCCTCTACACTGTCCCCATCAAACACTCCCAGGACAGATACAGCACAGGGTTAGATACAGAGTAAATCTCCCTCTACACTGTCCCCCATCAAACACTCCCAGGACAGGTACAGCATGGGGTTAGATACAGAGCAAAACTCCCTCTACACTGTCCCCCATCAAACACTCCCAGGACAGGTACAGCATGGGGTTAGATACAGAGTAAAGCTCCCTCTACACTGTCCCCATCAAACACTCCCAGGACGGGGACAGCACGGGGTTAGATACAGAGTAAAGCTCCCTCTACACTGTCCCCATCAAACACTCCCAGGACAGGTACAGCACGGGGTTAGATACAGATAAAGCTCCCTCTACACCATCCCCACCAAACACTCCCAGGACAGGTACAGCACGGGGTTAGATAGAGAGTAAAGCTCACTCTACACCGTCCCCCATCAAACACTCCCAGGACAGGTACAGCAAGGGGGTTGATACAGAGTAAAGCTCCCTCTACACTGTCCCCCATCAAACACTCCCAGGACAGGTACAGCACGGGGTTAGATACAGAGTAAAGCTCCCTCTACACCATCCCCACCAAACACTCCCAGGACAGGTACAGCACGGGGTTAGATACAGAGTAAAGCTCACTCTACACTGTCCCCCATCAAACACTCCCAGGACAGATACAGCACAGGGTTAGATACAGAGTAAAGCTCCCTCTACACTGTCCCCCATCAAACACTCCCAGGACAGGTACAGCACGGGGTTGGATACAGAGTAAAGCTCCCTCTCCACTGTCCCCATCAAACACTCCCAGGACAGGTACAGCACGGGGTTAGATACAGAGTAAAGCTCCCTCTACACTGTCCCCATCAAACACTCCCAGGACAGGTGCAGCACGGGGTTGGATACAGAGTAAAGCTTCCTCTACACTGTCCCCATCAAACACTCCCAGGACAGGTACAGCACGGGGTTAGATACAGAGTAAAGCTCCCTCGACACTGTCCCCATCAAACACTCCCAGGACAGGGACAGCACGGGGTTAGATACAGAGTAAAGCTCCCTCTACACTGTCCCCATCAAACACTCCCAGGACAGGTACAGCACGGGGTTAGATACAGAGTAAAGCTTCCTCTACACTGTCCCCATCAAACACACCCAGGACAGGTATAGCACGGGGTTAGATACAGAGTGAAGCTCCCTCTACACTGTCCCCATCAAACACTCCCAGGACAGGTATAGCACGGGGTTAGATACAGAGTAAAGCTCCCTCTACACTGTCCCCATCAAACACTCCCAGGACAGGTACAGCACGGGGTTAGATACAGAGTAAAGCTCCCTCTACACTGTCCCCATCAAACACTCCCAGGACAGATACAGCACAGGGTTAGATACAGAGTAAATCTCCCTCTACACTGTCCCCCATCAAACACGCCCAGGACAGGTACAGCATGGGGTTAGATACAGAGTAAAGCTCCCTCTACACTGTCCCCCATCAAACACTCCCAGGACAGGTACAGCATGGGGTTAGATAGAGAGTAAAGCTCACTCTACACCGTCCCCCATCAAACACTCCCAGGACAGGTACAGCAAGGGGGTTGATACAGAGTAAAGCTCCCTCTACACTGTCCCCCATCAAACACTCCCAGGACAGGTACAGCACGGGGTTAGATACAGAGTAAAGCTCCCTCTACACCATCCCCACCAAACACTCCCAGGACAGGTACAGCACGGGGTTAGATACAGAGTAAAGCTCACTCTACACTGTCCCCCATCAAACACTCCCAGGACAGGTACAGCACGGGGTTGGATACAGAGTAAAGCTCCCTCTACACTGTCCCCCATCAAACACTCCCAGGACAGGTACAGCACGGGGTTGGATACAGAGTAAAGCTCCCTCTCCACTGTCCCCATCAAACACTCCCAGGACAGGTACAGCACGGGGTTAGATACAGAGTAAAGCTCCCTCTACACTGTCCCCATCAAACACTCCCAGGACAGGTGCAGCACGGGGTTGGATACAGAGTAAAGCTTCCTCTACACTGTCCCCATCAAACACTCCCAGGACAGGTACAGCACGGGGTTAGATACAGAGTAAAGCTCCCTCTACACTGTCCCCCGTCAAACACTCCCAGCACAGGTACAGCACGGGGTTAGATACAGAGTAAAGCTCCCTCTACACTGCCCCCCATCAAACACTCCCAGGACAGGTACAGCACGGGGTTAGATACAGAGTAAAGCTCACTCTACACTGTCCCCCATCAAACACTCCCAGGACAGGTACAGCACGGGGTGAGATACAGAGTAAAGCTCCCTCTACACTGTCCCCCATCAAACACTCCCAGGACAGGGACAGCACGGGGTTAGATACAGAGTAAAGCTCCCTCGACACTGTCCCCATCAAACACTCCCAGGACAGGGACAGCACGGGGTTAGATACAGAGTAAAGCTCCCTCTACACTGTCCCCATCAAACACTCCCAGGACAGGGACAGCACAGGGTTAGATACAGGGTAAAGCCCCCTCCACACTGTCCCCATCAAACACTCCCAGGACAGGGACAGCACGGGGTTAGATACAGAGTAAAGCTCCCTCTACACTGTCCCCATCAAACACTCCCAGGACAGGTACAGCACGGGGTTAGATACAGGGTAAAGCTCCCTCTACACTGTCCCCATCAAACACTCCCAGGACAGGGACAGCACGGGGTTAGATACAGAGTAAAGCTCCCTCTACACTGTCCCCATCAAACACTCCCAGGACAGGGACAGCACAGGGTTAGATACAGGGTAAAGCTCCCTCTCCACTGTCCCCATCAAACACTCCCAGGACAGGTACAGCACGGGGTTAGATACAGAGTAAAGCTCCCTCTACACTGTCCCCCATCAAACACTCCCAGGACAGGTACAGCACGGGGTTGGATACAGAGTAAAGCTCCCTCTACACTGTCCCCATCAAACACTCCCAGGACAGGTACAGCACGGAGTTAGATACAGAGTAAAGCTCCCTCTACACTGTCCCCATCAAACACTCCCAGGACAGGTACAGCACAGGGTTAGATACAGAGTAAAGCTCCCTCTACACTGTCCCCCATCAAACACTCCCAGGACAGGTACAGCACGGGGTTAGATACAGAGTAAAGCTCCCTCTACACTGTCCCCATCAAACACTCCCAGGACAGGTACAGCATGGGGTTAGATAAAGAGTAAAGCTCCCTCTACACTGTCCCCATCAAACACTCCCAGGACAGGTACAGCACGGAGTTAGATACAGAGTAAAGCTCCCTCGACACTGTCCCCCAAACACTCCCAGGACAGTTACAGCACGGGGGTAGATACAGAGTAAAGCTCCCTCGACACTGTCCCCCATCAAACACTCCCAGGACAGGTACAGCACGGGGTTGGATACAGAGTAAAGCTCCCTCTACACTGTCCCCATCAAACACTCCCAGGACAGGTACAGCACGGGGTTAGATACAGAGTAAAGCTCCCTCTACACTGTCCCCCATCAAACACTCCCAGGACAGGGACAGCACAGGGTTAAATACAGAGTAAAGCTCCCTCGACACTGTCCCCCAAACACTCCCAGGACAGGTACAGCACGGGGTTAGACACAGAGTAAAGCTCCCTCGACACTGTCCCCATCAAACACTCCCAGGACAGGTACAGCACGGGGTTAGATACAGAGTAAAGCTCCCTCTACACTGTCCCCATCAAACACTCCCAGGACAGGTACAGCACGGGGTTAGATACAGAGTAAAGCTCCCTCTACACTGTCCCCATCAAACACTCCCAGGACAGGTACAGCACGGGGTTAGATACAGAGTAAAGCTCCCTCTACACTGTCCCCATCAAACACTCCCAGGACAGATACAGCACAGGGTTAGATACAGAGTAAATCTCCCTCTACACTGTCCCCCATCAAACACTCCCAGGACAGGTACAGCATGGGGTTAGATACAGAGTAAAGCTCCCTCTACACTGTCCCCCATCAAACACTCCCAGGACAGGTACAGCATGGGGTTAGATACAGAGTAAAGCTCCCTCTACACTGTCCCCATCAAACACTCCCAGGACGGGGACAGCACGGGGTTAGATACAGAGTAAAGCTCCCTCTACACTGTCCCCATCAAACACTCCCAGGACAGGTACAGCACGGGGTTAGATACAGATAAAGCTCCCTCTACACCATCCCCACCAAACACTCCCAGGACAGGTACAGCACGGGGTTAGATAGAGAGTAAAGCTCACTCTACACCGTCCCCCATCAAACACTCCCAGGACAGGTACAGCAAGGGGGTTGATACAGAGTAAAGCTCCCTCTACACTGTCCCCCATCAAACACTCCCAGGACAGGTACAGCACGGGGTTAGATACAGAGTAAAGCTCCCTCTACACCATCCCCACCAAACACTCCCAGGACAGGTACAGCACGGGGTTAGATACAGAGTAAAGCTCACTCGACACTGTCGCCCATCAAACACTCCCAGGACAGGTACAGCACGGGGTTGGATACAGAGTAAAGCTCCCTCTCCACTGTCCCCATCAAACACTCCCAGGACAGGTACAGCACGGGGTTAGATACAGAGTAAAGCTCCCTCTACACTGTCCCCATCAAACACTCCCAGGGCAGGTGCAGCACGGGGTTGGATACAGAGTAAAGCTTCCTCTACACTGTCCCCATCAAACACTCCCAGGACAGGTCCAGCACGGGGTTAGATACAGAGTAAAGCTCCCTCGACACTGTCCCCATCAAACACTCCCAGGACAGGTACAGCACGGGGTTAGATACAGAGTAAAGCTCCCTCTACAGTGTCCCCATCAAACACTCCCAGGACAGGTACAGCACGGGGTTAGATACAGAGTAAAGCTCCCTCCACACTGTCCCCATCAAACACTCCCAGGACAGGTACAGCACGGGGTTAGATACAGAGTAAAGCTCCCTCTACACTGTCCCCATCAAACACTCCCAGGACAGGTACAGCACGGGGTTAGATACAGAGTAAAGCTTCCTCTACACTGTCCCCATCAAACACACCCAGGACAGGTATAGCACGGGGTTAGATACAGAGTGAAGCTCCCTCTACACTGTCCCCATCAAACACTCCCAGGACAGGTATAGCACGGGGTTAGATACAGAGTAAAGCTCCCTCTACACTGTCCCCATCAAACACTCCCAGGACAGGTACAGCACGGGGTTAGATACAGAGTAAAGCTCCCTCTACACTGTCCCCATCAAACACTCCCAGGACAGATACAGCACAGGGTTAGATACAGAGTAAATCTCCCTCTACACTGTCCCCCATCAAACACTCCCAGGACAGGTACAGCATGGGGTTAGATACAGAGTAAAGCTCCCTCTACACTGTCCCCCATCAAACACTCCCAGGACAGGTACAGCATGGGGTTAGATAGAGAGTAAAGCTCACTCTACACCGTCCCCCATCAAACACTCCCAGGACAGGTACAGCAAGGGGGTTGATACAGAGTAAAGCTCCCTCTACACTGTCCCCCATCAAACACTCCCAGGACAGGTACAGCACGGGGTTAGATACAGAGTAAAGCTCCCTCTACACCATCCCTACCAAACACTCCCAGGACAGGTACAGCACGGGGTTAGATACAGAGTAAAGCTCACTCTACACTGTCCCCCATCAAACACTCCCAGGACAGGTACAGCACGGGGTTGGATACAGAGTAAAGCTCCCTCTACACTGTCCTCCATCAAACACTCCCAGGACAGGTACAGCACGGGGTTGGATACAGAGTAAAGCTCCCTCTCCACTGTCCCCATCAAACACTCCCAGGACAGGTACAGCACGGGGTTAGATACAGAGTAAAGCTCCCTCTACACTGTCCCCATCAAACACTCCCAGGACAGGTGCAGCACGGGGTTGGATACAGAGTAAAGCTTCCTCTACACTGTCCCCATCAAACACTCCCAGGACAGGTACAGCACGGGGTTAGATACAGAGTAAAGCTCCCTCTACACTGTCCCCAAAAAACACTCCCAGGACAGGTACAGCACGGGGTTAGATACAGAGTAAAGCTCCCTCTACACTGCCCCCATCAAACACTCCCAGGACAGGTACAGCACGGGGTTAGATACAGAGTAAAGCTCCCTCGACACTGTCCCCATCAAACACTCCCAGGACAGGGACAGCACGGGGTTAGATACAGAGTAAAGCTCCCTCTACACTGTCCCCATCAAACACTCCCAGGACAGGTCCAGCACGGGGTTAGATACAGAGTAAAGCTCCCTCTACACTTTTCCCCATCAAACACTCCCAGGACAGGTACAGCACGGGGTTAGATACAGAGTAAAGCTCCCTCTACACTGTCCCCCGTCAAACACTCCCAGGACAGGTACAGCACGGGGTTAGATACAGAGTAAAGCTCCCTCTACACTGCCCCCCATCAAACACTCCCAGGACAGGTACAGCACGGGGTTAGATACAGAGTAAAGCTCACTCTACACTGTCCCCCATCAAACACTCCCAGGACAGGTACAGCACGGGGTTAGATACAGAGTAAAGCTCCCTCTACACTGTCCCCCATCAAACACTCCCAGGAC
The DNA here is from genome assembly GCF_964213995.1 of Mustelus asterias. Taxonomy (NCBI): domain Eukaryota; kingdom Metazoa; phylum Chordata; class Chondrichthyes; order Carcharhiniformes; family Triakidae; genus Mustelus; species Mustelus asterias. The sequence goes on along the minus strand of NC_135802.1, from coordinate 4,083,800 downwards.
AGGGACAGCACGGGGTTAGATACAGAGTAAAGCTCCCTCGACACTGTCCCCATCAAACACTCCCAGGACAGGGACAGCACGGGGTTAGATACAGAGTAAAGCTCCCTCTACACTGTCCCCATCAAACACTCCCAGGACAGGGACAGCACAGGGTTAGATACAGGGTAAAGCCCCCTCCACACTGTCCCCATCAAACACTCCCAGGACAGGGACAGCACGGGGTTAGATACAGAGTAAAGCTCCCTCTACACTGTCCCCATCAAACACTCCCAGGACAGGTACAGCACGGGGTTAGATACAGGGTAAAGCTCCCTCTACACTGTCCCCATCAAACACTCCCAGGACAGGGACAGCACGGGGTTAGATACAGAGTAAAGCTCCCTCTACACTGTCCCCATCAAACACTCCCAGGACAGGGACAGCACAGGGTTAGATACAGGGTAAAGCTCCCTCTACACTGTCCCCATCAAACACTCCCAGGACAGGTACAGCACGGGGTTAGATACAGAGTAAAGCTCCCTCTACACTGTCCCCCATCAAACACTCCCAGGACAGGTACAGCACGGGGTTGGATACAGAGTAAAGCTCCCTCTACACTGTCCCCATCAAACACTCCCAGGACAGGTACAGCACGGAGTTAGATACAGAGTAAAGCTCCCTCTACACTGTCCCCATCAAACACTCCCAGGACAGGTACAGCACAGGGTTAGATACAGAGTAAAGCTCCCTCTACACTGTCCCCCATCAAACACTCCCAGGACAGGTACAGCACGGGGTTAGATACAGAGTAAAGCTCCCTCTACACTGTCCCCATCAAACACTCCCAGGACAGGTACAGCACGGGGTTAGATACAGAGTAAAGCTCCCTCTACACTGTCCCCATCAAACACTCCCAGGACAGGTACAGCAAGGGGGTTGATACAGAGTAAAGCTCCCTCTACACTGTCCCCCATCAAACACTCCCAGGACAGGTCCAGCACGGGGTTAGATACAGAGTAAAGCTCACTCTACACTGTCCCCCATCAAACACTCCCAGGACAGGTACAGCACGGGGTTGGATACAGAGTAAAGCTCCCTCTACACTGTCCCCCATCAAACACTCCCAGGACAGGTACAGCACGGGGTTGGATACAGAGTAAAGCTCCCTCTCCACTGTCCCCATCAAACACTCCCAGGACAGGTACAGCACGGGGTTAGATACAGAGTAAAGCTCCCTCTACACTGTCCCCATCAAACACTCCCAGGACAGGTGCAGCACGGGGTTGGATACAGAGTAAAGCTTCCTCTACACTGTCCCCATCAAACACTCCCAGGACAGGTACAGCACGGGGTTAGATACAGAGTAAAGCTCCCTCTACACTGTCCCCATCAAACACTCCCAGGACAGGTACAGCACGGGGTTAGATACAGAGTAAAACTCCCTCTACACTGCCCCCATCAAACACTCCCAGGACAGGTACAGCACGGGGTTCGATACAGAGTAAAGCTCCCTCTACACTGTCCCCATCAAACACTCCCAGGACAGGGACAGCACGGGGTTAGATACAGAGTAAAGCTCCCTCTACACTGTCCCCATCAAACACTCCCAGGACAGGTCCAGCACGGGGTTAGATACAGAGTAAAGCTCCCTCTACACTTTTCCCCATCAAACACTCCCAGGACAGGTACAGCACGGGGTTAGATACAGAGTAAAGCTCCCTCTACACTGTCCCCCGTCAAACACTCCCAGCACAGGTACAGCACGGGGTTAGATACAGAGTAAAGCTCCCTCTACACTGCCCCCCATCAAACACTCCCAGGACAGGTACAGCACGGGGTTAGATACAGAGTAAAGCTCACTCTACACTGTCCCCCATCAAACACTCCCAGGACAGGTACAGCACGGGGTTAGATACAGAGTAAAGCTCCCTCTACACTGTCCCCCATCAAACACTCCCAGGACAGGGACAGCACGGGGTTAGATACAGAGTAAAGCTCCCTCGACACTGTCCCCATCAAACACTCCCAGGACAGGGACAGCACGGGGTTAGATACAGAGTAAAGCTCCCTCTACACTGTCCCCATCAAACACTCCCAGGACAGGGACAGCACAGGGTTAGATACAGGGTAAAGCCCCCTCCACACTGTCCCCATCAAACACTCCCAGGACAGGGACAGCACAGGGTTAGATACAGGGTAAAGCTCCCTCTACACTGTCCCCATCAAACACTCCCAGGACAGGTACAGCACGGGGTTAGATACAGAGTAAAGCTCCCTCTACACTGTCCCCCATCAAACACTCCCAGGACAGGTACAGCACGGGGTTGGATACAGAGTAAAGCTCCCTCTACACTGTCCCCATCAAACACTCCCAGGACAGGTACAGTACGGGGTTAGATACAGAGTAAAGCTCCCTCTACACTGTCGCCATCAAACACTCCCAGGACAGGTACAGCACAGGGTTAGATACAGAGTAAAGCTCCCTCTACACTGTCCCCCATCAAACACTCCCAGGACAGGTACAGCACGGGGTTAGATACAGAGTAAAGCTCCCTCTACACTGTCCCCATCAAACACTCCCAGGACAGGTACAGCATGGGGTTAGATAAAGAGTAAAGCTCCCTCTACACTGTCCCCATCAAACACTCCCAGGACAGGTACAGCACGGAGTTAGATACAGAGTAAAGCTCCCTCGACACTGTCCCCCAAACACTCCCAGGACAGTTACAGCACGGGGGTAGATACAGAGTAAAGCTCCCTCGACACTGTCCCCCATCAAACACTCCCAGGACAGGTACAGCACGGGGTTGGATACAGAGTAAAGCTCCCTCTACACTGTCCCCATCAAACACTCCCAGGACAGGTACAGCACGGGGTTAGATACAGAGTAAAGCTCCCTCTACACTGTCCCCCATCAAACACTCCCAGGACAGGGACAGCACAGGGTTAAATACAGAGTAAAGCTCCCTCGACACTGTCCCCCAAACACTCCCAGGACAGGTACAGCACGGGGTTAGACACAGAGTAAAGCTCCCTCGACACTGTCCCCATCAAACACTCCCAGGACAGGTACAGCACGGGGTTAGATACAGAGTAAAGCTCCCTCTACACTGTCCCCATCAAACACTCCCAGGACAGGTACAGCACGGGGTTAGATACAGAGTAAAGCTCCCTCTACACTGTCCCCATCAAACACTCCCAGGACAGGTACAGTACGGGGTTAGATACAGAGTAAAGCTCCCTCTACACTGTCCCCATCAAACACTCCCAGGACAGATACAGCACAGGGTTAGATACAGAGTAAATCTCCCTCTACACTGTCCCCCATCAAACACTCCCAGGACAGGTACAGCATGGGGTTAGATACAGAGTAAAGCTCCCTCTACACTGTCCCCCATCAAACACTCCCAGGACAGGTACAGCATGGGGTTAGATACAGAGTAAAGCTCCCTCTACACTGTCCCCATCAAACACTCCCAGGACGGGGACAGCACGGGGTTAGATACAGAGTAAAGCTCCCTCTACACTGTCCCCATCAAACACTCCCAGGACAGGTACAGCACGGGGTTAGATACAGATAAAGCTCCCTCTACACCATCCCCACCAAACACTCCCAGGACAGGTACAGCACGGGGTTAGATAGAGAGTAAAGCTCACTCTACACCGTCCCCCATCAAACACTCCCAGGACAGGTACAGCAAGGGGGTTGATACAGAGTAAAGCTCCCTCTACACTGTCCCCCATCAAACACTCCCAGGACAGGTACAGCACGGGGTTAGATACAGAGTAAAGCTCCCTCTACACCATCCCCACCAAACACTCCCAGGACAGGTACAGCACGGGGTTAGAGACAGAGTAAAGCTCACTCGACACTGTCGCCCATCAAACACTCCCAGGACAGGTACAGCACGGGGTTGGATACAGAGTAAAGCTCCCTCTCCACTGTCCCCATCAAACACTCCCAGGACAGGTACAGCACGGGGTTAGATACAGAGTAAAGCTCCCTCTACACTGTCCCCATCAAACACTCCCAGGGCAGGTGCAGCACGGGGTTGGATACAGAGTAAAGCTTCCTCTACACTGTCCCCATCAAACACTCCCAGGACAGGTCCAGCACGGGGTTAGATACAGAGTAAAGCTCCCTCGACACTGTCCCCATCAAACACTCCCAGGACAGGTACAGCACGGGGTTAGATACAGAGTAAAGCTCCCTCTACAGTGTCCCCATCAAACACTCCCAGGACAGGTACAGCACGGGGTTAGATACAGAGTAAAGCTCCCTCCACACTGTCCCCATCCAACACTCCCAGGACAGGTACAGCACGGGGTTAGATACAGAGTAAAGCTCCCTCTACACTGTCCCCATCAAACACTCCCAGGACAGGTACAGCACGGGGTTAGATACAGAGTAAAGCTTCCTCTACACTGTCCCCATCAAACACACCCAGGACAGGTATAGCACGGGGTTAGATACAGAGTGAAGCTCCCTCTACACTGTCCCCATCAAACACTCCCAGGACAGGTATAGCACGGGGTTAGATACAGAGTAAAGCTCCCTCTACACTGTCCCCATCAAACACTCCCAGGACAGGTACAGCACGGGGTTAGATACAGAGTAAAGCTCCCTCTACACTGTCCCCATCAAACACTCCCAGGACAGGTACAGCACGGGGTTAGATACAGAGTAAAGCTCCCTCTACATTGTCCCCCATCAAACACTCCCAGGACAGGTACAGCATGGGGTTAGATACAGAGTAAAGCTCCCTCTACACTGTCCCCATCAAACACTCCCAGGACGGGGACAGCACGGGGTTAGATACAGAGTAAAGCTCCCTCTACACTGTCCCCATCAAACACTCCCAGGACAGGTACAGCACGGGGTTAGATACAGATAAAGCTCCCTCTACACCATCCCCACCAAACACTCCCAGGACAGGTACAGCACGGGGTTAGATAGAGAGTAAAGCTCACTCTACACCGTCCCCCATCAAACACTCCCAGGACAGGTACAGCAAGGGGGTTGATACAGAGTAAAGCTCCCTCTACACTGTCCCCCATCAAACACTCCCAGGACAGGTACAGCACGGGGTTAGATACAGAGTAAAGCTCCCTCTACACCATCCCCACCAAACACTCCCAGGACAGGTACAGCACGGGGTTAGAGACAGAGTAAAGCTCACTCGACACTGTCGCCCATCAAACACTCCCAGGACAGGTACAGCACGGGGTTGGATACAGAGTAAAGCTCCCTCTCCACTGTCCCCATCAAACACTCCCAGGACAGGTACAGCACGGGGTTAGATACAGAGTAAAGCTCCCTCTACACTGTCCCCATCAAACACTCGCAGGGCAGGTGCAGCACGGGGTTGGATACAGAGTAAAGCTTCCTCTACACTGTCCCCATCAAACACTCCCAGGACAGGTCCAGCACGGGGTTAGATACAGAGTAAAGCTCCCTCGACACTGTCCCCATCAAACACTCCCAGGACAGGTACAGCACGGGGTTAGATACAGAGTAAAGCTCCCTCTACAGTGTCCCCATCAAACACTCCCAGGACAGGTACAGCACGGGGTTAGATACAGAGTAAAGCTCCCTCCACACTGTCCCCATCAAACACTCCCAGGACAGGTACAGCACGGGGTTAGATACAGAGTAAAGCTCCCTCTACACTGTCCCCATCAAACACTCCCAGGACAGGTACAGCACGGGGTTAGATACAGAGTAAAGCTTCCTCTACACTGTCCCCATCAAACACACCCAGGACAGGTATAGCACGGGGTTAGATACAGAGTGAAGCTCCCTCTACACTGTCCCCATCAAACACTCCCAGGACAGGTATAGCACGGGGTTAGATACAGAGTAAAGCTCCCTCTACACTGTCCCCATCAAACACTCCCAGGACAGGTACAGCACGGGGTTAGATACAGAGTAAAGCTCCCTCTACACTGTCCCCATCAAACACTCCCAGGACAGATACAGCACAGGGTTAGATACAGAGTAAATCTCCCTCTACACTGTCCCCCATCAAACACTCCCAGGGCAGGTACAGCATGGGGTTAGATACAGAGTAAAGCTCCCTCTACACTGTCCCCCATCAAACACTCCCAGGACAGGTACAGCATGGGGTTAGATAGAGAGTAAAGCTCACTCTACACCGTCCCCCATCAAACACTCCCAGGACAGGTACAGCAAGGGGGTTGATACAGAGTAAAGCTCCCTCTACACTGTCCCCCATCAAACACTCCCAGGACAGGTACAGCACGGGGTTAGATACAGAGTAAAGCTCCCTCTACACCATCCCCACCAAACACTCCCAGGACAGGTACAGCACGGGGTTAGATACAGAGTAAAGCTCCCTCTACACTGTCCCCCATCAAACACTCCCAGGACAGGTACAGCACGGGGTTGGATACAGAGTAAAGCTCCCTCTACACTGTCCCCCATCAAACACTCCCAGGACAGGTACAGCACGGGGTTGGATACAGAGTAAAGCTCCCTCTCCACTGTCCCCATCAAACACTCCCAGGACAGGTACAACACGGGGTTAGATACAGAGTAAAGCTCCCTCTACACTGTCCCCATCAAACACTCCCAGGACAGGTGCAGCACGGGGTTGGATACAGAGTAAAGCTTCCTCTACACTGTCCCCATCAAACACTCCCAGGACAGGTACAGCACGGGGTTAGATACAGAGTAAAGCTCCCTCTACACTGTCCCCATCAAACACTCCCAGGACAGGTACAGCACGGGGTTAGATACAGAGTAAAGCTCCCTCTACACTGCCCCCATCAAACACTCCCAGGACAGGTACAGCACGGGGTTAGATACAGAGTAAAGCTCCCTCTACACTGTCCCCATCAAACACTCCCAGGACAGGGACAGCACGGGGTTAGATACAGAGTAAAGCTCCCTCTACACTGTCCCCATCAAACACTCCCAGGACAGGTCCAGCACGGGGTTAGATACAGAGTAAAGCTCCCTCTACACTTTTCCCCATCAAACACTCCCAGGACAGGTACAGCACGGGGTTAGATACAGAGTAAAGCTCCCTCTACACTGTCCCCCGTCAAACACTCCCAGGACAGGTACAGCACGGGGTTAGATACAGAGTAAAGCTCCCTCTACACTGCCCCCCATCAAACACTCCCAGGACAGGTACAGCACGGGGTTAGATACAGAGTAAAGCTCACTCTACACTGTCCCCCATCAAACACTCCCAGGACAGGTACAGCACGGGGTTAGATACAGAGTAAAGCTCCCTCTACACTGTCCCCCATCAAACACTCCCAGGACAGGGACAGCACGGGGTTCGATACAGAGTAAAGCTCCCTCGACACTGTCCCCATCAAACACTCCCAGGACAGGGACAGCACGGGGTTAGATACAGAGTAAAGCTCCCTCTACACTGTCCCCATCAAACACTCCCAGGACAGGGACAGCACAGGGTTAGATACAGGGTAAAGCCCCCTCCACACTGTCCCCATCAAACACTCCCAGGACAGGGACAGCACGGGGTTAGATACAGAGTAAAGCTCCCTCTACACTGTCCCCATCAAACACTCCCAGGACAGGTACAGCACGGGGTTAGATACAGGGTAAAGCTCCCTCTACACTGTCCCCATCAAACACTCCCAGGACAGGGACAGCACGGGGTTAGATACAGAGTAAAGCTCCCTCTACACTGTCCCCATCAAACACTCCCAGGACAGGGACAGCACAGGGTTAGATACAGGGTAAAGCTCCCTCTACACTGTCCCCATCAAACACTCCCAGGACAGGTACAGCACGGGGTTAGATACAGAGTAAAGCTCCCTCTCCACTGTCCCCCATCAAACACTCCCAGGACAGGTACAGCACGGGGTTGGATACAGAGTAAAGCTCCCTCTACACTGTCCCCATCAAACACTCCCAGGACAGGTACAGCACGGAGTTAGATACAGAGTAAAGCTCCCTCTACACTGTCCCCATCAAACACTCCCAGGACAGGTACAGCACAGGGTTAGATACAGAGTAAAGCTCCCTCTACACTGTCCCCCATCAAACACTCCCAGGACAGGTACAGCACGGGGTTAGATACAGAGTAAAGCTCCCTCTACACTGTCCCCATCAAACACTCCCAGGACAGGTACAGCACGGGGTTAGATACAGAGTAAAGCTCCCTCTACACTGTCCCCATCAAACACTCCCAGGACAGGTACAGCACGGAGTTAGATACAGAGTAAAGCTCCCTCGACACTGTCCCCCAAACACTCCCAGGACAGTTACAGCACGGGGGTAGATACAGAGTAAAGCTCCCTCGACACTGTCCCCCATCAAACACTCCCAGGACAGGTACAGCACGGGGTTGGATACAGAGTAAAGCTCCCTCTACACTGTCCCCATCAAACACTCCCAGGACAGGTACAGCACGGGGTTAGATACAGAGTAAAGCTCCCTCTACACTGTCCCCCATCAAACACTCCCAGGACAGGGACAGCACAGGGTTAAATACAGAGTAAAGCTCCCTCTACACTGTCCCCATCAAACACTCCCAGGACAGGTACAGCACGGGGTTAGACACAGAGTAAAGCTCCCTCGACACTGTCCCCATCAAACACTCCCAGGACAGGTACAGCACGGGGTTAGATACAGAGTAAAGCTCCCTCTACACTGTCCCCATCAAACACTCCCAGGACAGGTACAGCACGGGGTTAGATACATAGTAAAGCTCCCTCCACACTGTCCCCATCAAACACTCCCAGGACAGGTACAGCACGGGGTTAGATACAGAGTAAAGCTTCCTCTACACTGTCCCCATCAAACACACCCAGGACAGGTATAGCACGGGGTTAGATACAGAGTGAAGCTCCCTCTACACTGTCCCCATCAAACACTCCCAGGACAGGTATAGCACGGGGTTAGATACAGAGTAAAGCTCCCTCTACACTGTCCCCATCGAACACTCCCAGGACAGGTACAGCACGGGGTTAGATACAGAGTAAAGCTCCCTCTACACTGTCCCCATCAAACAGTCCCAGGACAGGTACAGCATGGGGTTAGATACAGAGTAAAGCTCCCTCTACACTGTCCCCATCAAACACTCCCAGGACAAGTACAGCACGGGGTTAGATACAGAGTAAAGCTCCCTCTACACTGTCCCCATCAAACACTCCCAGGACAGGTACAGCACGGGGTTAGATACAGAGTAAAGCTCCCTCTACACTGTCCCCATCAAACACTCCCAGGACAGATACAGCACAGGGTTAGATACAGAGTAAATCTCCCTCTACACTGTCCCCCATCAAACACTCCCAGGACAGGTACAGCATGGGGTGAGATACAGAGTAAAGCTCCCTCTACACTGTCCCCCATCAAACACTCCCAGGACAGGTACAGCATGGGGTTAGATACAGAGTCAAGCTCCCTCTACACTGTCCCCATCAAACGCTCCCAGGACAGGGACAGCACGGGGTTAGATACAGAGTAAAGCTCCCTCTACACTGTCCCCATCAAACACTCCCAGGACAGGTACAGCACGGGGTTAGATACAGATAAAGCTCCCTCTACCCCATCCCCACCAAACACTCCCAGGACAGGTACAGCACGGGGTTAGATACAGAGTAAAGCTCACTCTACACTGTCCCCCATCAAACACTCCCAGGACAGGTACAGCAAGGGGGTTGATACAGAGTAAAGCTCCCACTACACTGTCCCCCATCAAACACTCCCAGGACAGGTACAGCACGGGGTTAGATACAGAGTAAAGCTCACTCTACACTGTCCCCCATCAAACACCCCCAGGACAGGTACAGCACGGGGTTGGATACAGAGTAAAGCTCCCTCTACACTGTCCCCCATCAAACACTCCCAGGACAGGTACAGCACGGGGTTGGATACAGAGTAAAGCTCACTCTACACTGTCCCCCATCAAACACTCCCAGGACAGGTACAGCACGGGGTTGGATACAGAGTAAAGCTCCCTCTACACTGTCCCCCATCAAACACTCCCAGGACAGGTACAGCACGGGGTTGGATACAGAGTAAAGCTCCCTCTCCACTGTCCCCATCAAACACTCCCAGGACAGGTACAGCACGGGGTTAGATACAGAGTAAAGCTCCCTCTACACTATCCCCATCAAACACTCCCAGGACAGGTGCAGCACGGGGTTGGATACAGAGTAAAGCTTCCTCTACACTGTCCCCATCAAACACTCCCAGGACAGGTACAGCACGGGGTTAGATACAGAGTAAAGCTCCCTCTACACTGTCCCCATCAAACACTCCCAGGCAGGTACAGCACGGGGTTAGATACAGAGTAAAGCTCACTCTACACTGTCCCCCATCAAACACTCCCAGGACAGGTACAGCACGGGGTTAGATACAGAGTAAAGCTCCCTCTACACTGTCCCCCATCAAACACTCCCAGGACAGGGACAGCACGGTGTTAGATACAGAGTAAAGCTCCCTCGACACTGTCCCCATCAAACACTCCCAGGACAGGGACAGCACGGGGTTAGATACAGAGTAAAGCTCCCTCTACACTGTCCCCATCAAACACTCCCAGGACAGGGACAGCACAGGGTTAGATACAGGGTAAAGCCCCCTCCACACTGTCCCCATCAAACACTCCCAGGACAGGGACAGCACGGGGTTAGATACAGAGTAAAGCTCCCTCTACACTGTCCCCATCAAACACTCCCAGGACAGGTACAGCACGGGGTTAGATACAGGGTAAAGCTCCCTCTACACTGTCCCCATCAAACACTCCCAGGACAGGTACAGCACGGGGTTAGATACAGAGTAAAGCTCCCTCTACACTGTCCCCATCAAACACTCCCAGGACAGGGACAGCACGGGGTTAGATACAGAGTGAAGCTCCCTCTACACTGTCCCCATCAAACACTCCCAGGACAGGTACAGCACGGGGTTAGATACAGAGTAAAGCTCCCTCTACACTGTCCCCCATCAAACACTCCCAGGACAGGTACAGCACGGGGTTAAATACAGAGTAAAGCTCCCTCTACACTGTTCCCCATCAAACACTCCCAGGACAGGTACAGCACGGGGTTAGATACAGAGTAAAGCTCCCTCTACACTGTCCCCATCAAACACTCCCAGGACAGGTACAGCACGGAGTTAGATACAGAGTAAAGCTCCCTCTACACTGTCCCCATCAAACACTCCCAGGACAGGTACAGCACAGGGTTAGATACAGAGTAAAGCTCCCTCTACACTGTCCCCCATCAAACACTCCCAGGACAGGTACAGCACGGGGTTAGATACAGAGTAAAGCTCCCTCTACACTGTCCCCATCAAACACTCCCAGGACAGGTACAGCACGGGGTTAGATACAGAGTAAAGCTCCCTCTACACTGTCCCCATCAAACACTCCCAGGACAGGTACAGCACGGAGTTAGATACAGAGTAAAGCTCCCTCGACACTGTCCCCCAAACACTCCCAGGACAGTTACAGCACGGGGGTAGATACAGAGTAAAGCTCCCTCGACACTGTCCCCCATCAAACACTCCCAGGACAGGTACAGCACGGGGTTGGATACAGAGTAAAGCTCCCTCTACACTGTCCCCATCAAACACTCCCAGGACAGGTACAGCACGGGGTTAGATACAGAGTAAAGCTCCCTCTACACTGTCCCCCATCAAACACTCCCAGGACAGGGACAGCACAGGGTTAAATACAGAGTAAAGCTCCCTCTACACTGTCCCCATCAAACACTCCCAGGACAGGTACAGCACGGGGTTAGACACAGAGTAAAGCTCCCTCGACACTGTCCCCATCAAACACTCCCAGGACAGGTACAGCACGGGGTTAGATACAGAGTAAAGCTCCCTCTACACTGTCCCCATCAAACACTCCCAGGACAGGTACAGCACGGGGTTAGATACAGAGTAAAGCTCCCTCCACACTGTCCCCATCAAACACTCCCAGGACAGGTACAGCACGGGGTTAGATACAGAGTAAAGCTTCCTCTACACTGTCCCCATCAAACACACCCAGGACAGGTATAGCACGGGGTTAGATACAGAGTGAAGCTCCCTCTACACTGTCCCCATCAAACACTCCCAGGACAGGTATAGCACGGGGTTAGATACAGAGTAAAGCTCCCTCTACACTGTCCCCATCGAACACTCCCAGGACAGGTACAGCACGGGGTTAGATACAGAGTAAAGCTCCCTCTACACTGTCCCCATCAAACAGTCCCAGGACAGGTACAGCATGGGGTTAGATACAGAGTAAAGCTCCCTCTACACTGTCCCCATCAAACACTCCCAGGACAAGTACAGCACGGGGTTAGATACAGAGTAAAGCTCCCTCTACACTGTCCCCATCAAACACTCCCAGGACAGGTACAGCACGGGGTTAGATACAGAGTAAAGCTCCCTCTACACTGTCCCCATCAAACACTCCCAGGACAGATACAGCACAGGGTTAGATACAGAGTAAATCTCCCTCTACACTGTCCCCCATCAAACACTCCCAGGACAGGTACAGCATGGGGTGAGATACAGAGTAAAGCTCCCTCTACACTGTCCCCCATCAAACACTCCCAGGACAGGTACAGCATGGGGTTAGATACAGAGTCAAGCTCCCTCTACACTGTCCCCATCAAACGCTCCCAGGACAGGGACAGCACGGGGTTAGATACAGAGTAAAGCTCCCTCTACACTGTCCCCATCAAACACTCCCAGGACAGGTACAGCACGGGGTTAGATACAGATAAAGCTCCCTCTACCCCATCCCCACCAAACACTCCCAGGACAGGTACAGCACGGGGTTAGATACAGAGTAAAGCTCACTCTACACTGTCCCCCATCAAACACTCCCAGGACAGGTACAGCAAGGGGGTTGATACAGAGTAAAGCTCCCTCTACACTGTCCCCCATCAAACACTCCCAGGACAGGTACAGCACGGGGTTAGATACAGAGTAAAGCTCACTCTACACTGTCCCCCATCAAACACCCCCAGGACAGGTACAGCACGGGGTTGGATACAGAGTAAAGCTCCCTCTACACTGTCCCCCATCAAACACTCCCAGGACAGGTACAGCACGGGGTTGGATACAGAGTAAAGCTCACTCTACACTGTCCCCCATCAAACACTCCCAGGACAGGTACAGCACGGGGTTGGATACAGAGTAAAGCTCCCTCTACACTGTCCCCCATCAAACACTCCCAGGACAGGTACAGCACGGGGTTGGATACAGAGTAAAGCTCCCTCTCCACTGTCCCCATCAAACACTCCCAGGACAGGTACAGCACGGGGTTAGATACAGAGTAAAGCTCCCTCTACACTATCCCCATCAAACACTCCCAGGACAGGTGCAGCACGGGGTTGGATACAGAGTAAAGCTTCCTCTACACTGTCCCCATCAAACACTCCCAGGACAGGTACAGCACGGGGTTAGATACAGAGTAAAGCTCCCTCTACACTGTCCCCATCAAACACTCCCAGGCAGGTACAGCACGGGGTTAGATACAGAGTAAAGCTCACTCTACACTGTCCCCCATCAAACACTCCCAGGACAGGTACAGCACGGGGTTAGATACAGAGTAAAGCTCCCTCTACACTGTCCCCCATCAAACACTCCCAGGACAGGGACAGCACGGTGTTAGATACAGAGTAAAGCTCCCTCGACACTGTCCCCATCAAACACTCCCAGGACAGGGACAGCACGGGGTTAGATACAGAGTAAAGCTCCCTCTACACTGTCCCCATCAAACACTCCCAGGACAGGGACAGCACAGGGTTAGATACAGGGTAAAGCCCCCTCCACACTGTCCCCATCAAACACTCCCAGGACAGGGACAGCACGGGGTTAGATACAGAGTGAAGCTCCCTCTACACTGTCCCCATCAAACACTCCCAGGACAGGTACAGCACGGGGTTAGATACAGAGTAAAGCTCCCTCTACACTGTCCCCCATCAAACACTCCCAGGACAGGTACAGCACGGGGTTAAATACAGAGTAAAGCTCCCTCTACACTGTTCCCCATCAAACACTCCCAGGACAGGTACAGCACGGGGTTAGATACAGAGTAAAGCTCCCTCTACACTGTCCCCATCAAACACTCCCAGGACAGGTACAGCACGGAGTTAGATACAGAGTAAAGCTCCCTCTACACTGTCCCCATCAAACACTCCCAGGACAGGTACAGCACAGGGTTAGATACAGAGTAAAGCTCCCTCTACACTGTCCCCCATCAAACACTCCCAGGACAGGTACAGCACGGGGTTAGATACAGAGTAAAGCTCCCTCTACACTGTCCCCATCAAACACTCCCAGGACAGGTACAGCACGGGGTTAGATACAGAGTAAAGCTCCCTCTACACTGTCCCCATCAAACACTCCCAGGACAGGTACAGCACGGAGTTAGATACAGAGTAAAGCTCCCTCGACACTGTCCCCCAAACACTCCCAGGACAGTTACAGCACGGGGGTAGATACAGAGTAAAGCTCCCTCGACACTGTCCCCCATCAAACACTCCCAGGACAGGTACAGCACGGGGTTGGATACAGAGTAAAGCTCCCTCTACACTGTCCCCATCAAACACTCCCAGGACAGGTACAGCACGGGGTTAGATACAGAGTAAAGCTCCCTCTACACTGTCCCCCATCAAACACTCCCAGGACAGGGACAGCACAGGGTTAAATACAGAGTAAAGCTCCCTCTACACTGTCCCCATCAAACACTCCCAGGACAGGTACAGCACGGGGTTAGACACAGAGTAAAGCTCCCTCGACACTGTCCCCATCAAACACTCCCAGGACAGGTACAGCACGGGGTTAGATACAGAGTAAAGCTCCCTCTACACTGTCCCCATCAAACACTCCCAGGACAGGTACAGCACGGGGTTAGATACAGAGTAAAGCTCCCTCCACACTGTCCCCATCAAACACTCCCAGGACAGGTACAGCACGGGGTTAGATACAGAGTAAAGCTTCCTCTACACTGTCCCCATCAAACACACCCAGGACAGGTATAGCACGGGGTTAGATACAGAGTGAAGCTCCCTCTACACTGTCCCCATCAAACACTCCCAGGACAGGTATAGCACGGGGTTAGATACAGAGTAAAGCTCCCTCTACACTGTCCCCATCGAACACTCCCAGGACAGGTACAGCACGGGGTTAGATACAGAGTAAAGCTCCCTCTACACTGTCCCCATCAAACAGTCCCAGGACAGGTACAGCATGGGGTTAGATACAGAGTAAAGCTCCCTCTACACTGTCCCCATCAAACACTCCCAGGACAAGTACAGCACGGGGTTAGATACAGAGTAAAGCTCCCTCTACACTGTCCCCATCAAACACTCCCAGGACAGGTACAGCACGGGGTTAGATACAGAGTAAAGCTCCCTCTACACTGTCCCCATCAAACACTCCCAGGACAGATACAGCACAGGGTTAGATACAGAGTAAATCTCCCTCTACACTGTCCCCCATCAAACACTCCCAGGACAGGTACAGCATGGGGTGAGATACAGAGTAAAGCTCCCTCTACACTGTCCCCCATCAAACACTCCCAGGACAGGTACAGCATGGGGTTAGATACAGAGTCAAGCTCCCTCTACACTGTCCCCATCAAACGCTCCCAGGACAGGGACAGCACGGGGTTAGATACAGAGTAAAGCTCCCTCTACACTGTCCCCATCAAACACTCCCAGGACAGGTACAGCACGGGGTTAGATACAGATAAAGCTCCCTCTACCCCATCCCCACCAAACACTCCCAGGACAGGTACAGCACGGGGTTAGATACAGAGTAAAGCTCACTCTACACTGTCCCCCATCAAACACTCCCAGGACAGGTACAGCAAGGGGGTTGATACAGAGTAAAGCTCCCTCTACACTGTCCCCCATCAAACACTCCCAGGACAGGTACAGCACGGGGTTAGATACAGAGTAAAGCTCACTCTACACTGTCCCCCATCAAACACCCCCAGGACAGGTACAGCACGGGGTTGGATACAGAGTAAAGCTCCCTCTACACTGTCCCCCATCAAACACTCCCAGGACAGGTACAGCACGGGGTTGGATACAGAGTAAAGCTCACTCTACACTGTCCCCCATCAAACACTCCCAGGACAGGTACAGCACGGGGTTGGATACAGAGTAAAGCTCCCTCTACACTGTCCCCCATCAAACACTCCCAGGACAGGTACAGCACGGGGTTGGATACAGAGTAAAGCTCCCTCTCCACTGTCCCCATCAAACACTCCCAGGACAGGTACAGCACGGGGTTAGATACAGAGTAAAGCTCCCTCTACACTATCCCCATCAAACACTCCCAGGACAGGTGCAGCACGGGGTTGGATACAGAGTAAAGCTTCCTCTACACTGTCCCCATCAAACACTCCCAGGACAGGTACAGCACGGGGTTAGATACAGAGTAAAGCTCCCTCTACACTGTCCCCATCAAACACTCCCAGGCAGGTACAGCACGGGGTTAGATACAGAGTAAAGCTCACTCTACACTGTCCCCCATCAAACACTCCCAGGACAGGTACAGCACGGGGTTAGATACAGAGTAAAGCTCCCTCTACACTGTCCCCCATCAAACACTCCCAGGACAGGGACAGCACGGTGTTAGATACAGAGTAAAGCTCCCTCGACACTGTCCCCATCAAACACTCCCAGGACAGGGACAGCACGGGGTTAGATACAGAGTAAAGCTCCCTCTACACTGTCCCCATCAAACACTCCCAGGACAGGGACAGCACAGGGTTAGATACAGGGTAAAGCCCCCTCCACACTGTCCCCATCAAACACTCCCAGGACAGGGACAGCACGGGGTTAGATACAGAGTAAAGCTCCCTCTACACTGTCCCCATCAAACACTCCCAGGACAGGTACAGCACGGGGTTAGATACAGGGTAAAGCTCCCTCTACACTGTCCCCATCAAACACTCCCAGGACAGGTACAGCACGGGGTTAGATACAGAGTAAAGCTCCCTCTACACTGTCCCCATCAAACACTCCCAGGACAGGGACAGCACGGGGTTAGATACAGAGTGAAGCTCCCTCTACACTGTCCCCATCAAACACTCCCAGGACAGGTACAGCACGGGGTTAGATACAGAGTAAAGCTCCCTCTACACTGTCCCCCATCAAACACTCCCAGGACAGGTACAGCACGGGGTTAAATACAGAGTAAAGCTCCCTCTACACTGTTCCCCATCAAACACTCCCAGGACAGGTACAGCACGGGGTTAGATACAGAGTAAAGCTCACTCTACACTGTCCCCCATCAAACACTCCCAGGACAGGTACAGCACGGGGTTAGATACAGAGTAAAGCTCCCTCTACACTGTCCCCCATCAAACACTCCCAGGACAGGGACAGCACGGTGTTAGATACAGAGTAAAGCTCCCTCGACACTGTCCCCATCAAACACTCCCAGGACAGGTACAGCACGGGGTTAGATACAGAGTAAAGCTCCCTCTACACTGTCCCCATCAAACACTCCGAGGGCAGGTGCAGCACGGGGTTGGATACAGAGTAAAGCTTCCTCTACACTGTCCCCATCAAACACTCCCAGGACAGGTCCAGCACGGGGTTAGATACAGAGTAAAGCTCCCTCGACACTGTCCCCATCAAACACTCCCAGGACAGGTACAGCACGGGGTTAGATACAGAGTAAAGCTCCCTCTACAGTGTCCCCATCAAACACTCCCAGGACAGGTACAGCACGGGGTTAGATACAGAGTAAAGCTCCCTCCACACTGTCCCCATCAAACACTCCCAGGACAGGTACAGCACGGGGTTAGATACAGAGTAAAGCTCCCTCTACACTGTCCCCATCAAACACTCCCAGGACAGGTACAGCACGGGGTTAGATACAGAGTAAAGCTTCCTCTACACTGTCCCCATCAAACACACCCAGGACAGGTATAGCACGGGGTTAGATACAGAGTGAAGCTCCCTCTACACTGTCCCCATCAAACACTCCCAGGACAGGTATAGCACGGGGTTAGATACAGAGTAAAGCTCCCTCTACACTGTCCCCATCACCACTCCCAGGACAGGTACAGCACGGGGTTAGATACAGAGTAAATCTCCCTCTACACTGTCCCCCATCAAACACTCCCAGGGCAGGTACAGCATGGGGTTAGATACAGAGTAAAGCTCCCTCTACACTGTCCCCCATCAAACACTCCCAGGACAGGTACAGCATGGGGTTAGATAGAGCGTAAAGCTCACTCTACACCGTCCCCCATCAAACACTCCCAGGACAGGTACAGCAAGGGGGTTGATACAGAGTAAAGCTCCCTCTACACTGTCCCCCATCAAACACTCCCAGGACAGGTACAGCACGGGGTTAGATACAGAGTAAAGCTCCCTCTACACCATCCCCACCAAACACTCCCAGGACAGGTACAGCACGGGGTTAGATACAGAGTAAAGCTCCCTCTACACTGTCCCCCATCAAACACTCCCAGGACAGGTACAGCACGGGGTTGGATACAGAGTAAAGCTCCCTCTACACTGTCCCCCATCAAACACTCCCAGGACAGGTACAGCACGGGGTTGGATACAGAGTAAAGCTCCCTCTCCACTGTCCCCATCAAACACTCCCAGGACAGGTACAGCACGGGGTTAGATACAGAGTAAAGCTCCCTCTACACTGTCCCCATCAAACACTCCCAGGACAGGTGCAGCACGGGGTTGGATACAGAGTAAAGCTTCCTCTACACTGTCCCCATCAAACACTCCCAGGACAGGTACAGCACGGGGTTAGATACAGAGTAAAGCTCCCTCTACACTGTCCCCATCAAACACTCCCAGGACAGGTACAGCACGGGGTTAGATACAGAGTAAAGCTCCCTCTACACTGCCCCCATCAAACACTCCCAGGACAGGTACAGCACGGGGTTAGATACAGAGTAAAGCTCCCTCTACACTGTCCCCATCAAACACTCCCAGGACAGGGACAGCACGGGGTTAGATACAGAGTAAAGCTC
The DNA here is from genome assembly GCF_964213995.1 of Mustelus asterias. Classification (NCBI taxonomy): domain Eukaryota; kingdom Metazoa; phylum Chordata; class Chondrichthyes; order Carcharhiniformes; family Triakidae; genus Mustelus; species Mustelus asterias. The sequence goes on along the minus strand of NC_135802.1, from coordinate 4,064,859 downwards.
CCTCTACACTGTCCCCATCAAACACTCCCAGGACAGGTCCAGCACGGGGTTAGATACAGAGTAAAGCTCCCTCTACACTTTTCCCCATCAAACACTCCCAGGACAGGTACAGCACGGGGTTAGATACAGAGTAAAGCTCCCTCTACACTGTCCCCCGTCAAACACTCCCAGGACAGGTACAGCACGGGGTTAGATACAGAGTAAAGCTCCCTCTACACTGCCCCCCATCAAACACTCCCAGGACAGGTACAGCACGGGGTTAGATACAGAGTAAAGCTCACTCTACACTGTCCCCCATCAAACACTCCCAGGACAGGTACAGCACGGGGTTAGATACAGAGTAAAGCTCCCTCTACACTGTCCCCCATCAAACACTCCCAGGACAGGGACAGCACGGGGTTAGATACAGAGTAAAGCTCCCTCGACACTGTCCCCATCAAACACTCCCAGGACAGGGACAGCACGGGGTTAGATACAGAGTAAAGCTCCCTCTACACTGTCCCCATCAAACACTCCCAGGACAGGGACAGCACAGGGTTAGATACAGGGTAAAGCCCCCTCCACACTGTCCCCATCAAACACTCCCAGGACAGGGACAGCACGGGGTTAGATACAGAGTAAAGCTCCCTCTACACTGTCCCCATCAAACACTCCCAGGACAGGTACAGCACGGGGTTAGATACAGGGTAAAGCTCCCTCTACACTGTCCCCATCAAACACTCCCAGGACAGGGACAGCACGGGGTTAGATACAGAGTAAAGCTCCCTCTACACTGTCCCCATCAAACACTCCCAGGACAGGGACAGCACAGGGTTAGATACAGGGTAAAGCTCCCTCTACACTGTCCCCATCAAACACTCCCAGGACAGGTACAGCACGGGGTTAGATACAGAGTAAAGCTCCCTCTACACTGTCCCCCATCAAACACTCCCAGGACAGGTACAGCACGGGGTTGGATACAGAGTAAAGCTCCCTCTACACTGTCCCCATCAAACACTCCCAGGACAGGTACAGCACGGAGTTAGATACAGAGTAAAGCTCCCTCTACACTGTCCCCATCAAACACTCCCAGGACAGGTACAGCACAGGGTTAGATACAGAGTAAAGCTCCCTCTACACTGTCCCCCATCAAACACTCCCAGGACAGGTACAGCACGGGGTTAGATACAGAGTAAAGCTCCCTCTACACTGTCCCCATCAAACACTCCCAGGACAGGTACAGCACGGGGTTAGATACAGAGTAAAGCTCCCTCTACACTGTCCCCATCAAACACTCCCAGGACAGGTACAGCACGGAGTTAGATACAGAGTAAAGCTCCCTCGACACTGTCCCCCAAACACTCCCAGGACAGTTACAGCACGGGGGTAGATACAGAGTAAAGCTCCCTCGACACTGTCCCCCATCAAACACTCCCAGGACAGGTACAGCACGGGGTTGGATACAGAGTAAAGCTCCCTCTACACTGTCCCCATCAAACACTCCCAGGACAGGTACAGCACGGGGTTAGATACAGAGTAAAGCTCCCTCTACACTGTCCCCCATCAAACACTCCCAGGACAGGGACAGCACAGGGTTAAATACAGAGTAAAGCTCCCTCTACACTGTCCCCATCAAACACTCCCAGGACAGGTACAGCACGGGGTTAGACACAGAGTAAAGCTCCCTCGACACTGTCCCCATCAAACACTCCCAGGACAGGTACAGCACGGGGTTAGATACAGAGTAAAGCTCCCTCTACACTGTCCCCATCAAACACTCCCAGGACAGGTACAGCACGGGGTTAGATACAGAGTAAAGCTCCCTCCACACTGTCCCCATCAAACACTCCCAGGACAGGTACAGCACGGGGTTAGATACAGAGTAAAGCTTCCTCTACACTGTCCCCATCAAACACACCCAGGACAGGTATAGCACGGGGTTAGATACAGAGTGAAGCTCCCTCTACACTGTCCCCATCAAACACTCCCAGGACAGGTATAGCACGGGGTTAGATACAGAGTAAAGCTCCCTCTACACTGTCCCCATCGAACACTCCCAGGACAGGTACAGCACGGGGTTAGATACAGAGTAAAGCTCCCTCTACACTGTCCCCATCAAACAGTCCCAGGACAGGTACAGCATGGGGTTAGATACAGAGTAAAGCTCCCTCTACACTGTCCCCATCAAACACTCCCAGGACAAGTACAGCACGGGGTTAGATACAGAGTAAAGCTCCCTCTACACTGTCCCCATCAAACACTCCCAGGACAGGTACAGCACGGGGTTAGATACAGAGTAAAGCTCCCTCTACACTGTCCCCATCAAACACTCCCAGGACAGATACAGCACAGGGTTAGATACAGAGTAAATCTCCCTCTACACTGTCCCCCATCAAACACTCCCAGGACAGGTACAGCATGGGGTGAGATACAGAGTAAAGCTCCCTCTACACTGTCCCCCATCAAACACTCCCAGGACAGGTACAGCATGGGGTTAGATACAGAGTCAAGCTCCCTCTACACTGTCCCCATCAAACGCTCCCAGGACAGGGACAGCACGGGGTTAGATACAGAGTAAAGCTCCCTCTACACTGTCCCCATCAAACACTCCCAGGACAGGTACAGCACGGGGTTAGATACAGATAAAGCTCCCTCTACCCCATCCCCACCAAACACTCCCAGGACAGGTACAGCACGGGGTTAGATACAGAGTAAAGCTCACTCTACACTGTCCCCCATCAAACACTCCCAGGACAGGTACAGCAAGGGGGTTGATACAGAGTAAAGCTCCCTCTACACTGTCCCCCATCAAACACTCCCAGGACAGGTACAGCACGGGGTTAGATACAGAGTAAAGCTCACTCTACACTGTCCCCCATCAAACACCCCCAGGACAGGTACAGCACGGGGTTGGATACAGAGTAAAGCTCCCTCTACACTGTCCCCCATCAAACACTCCCAGGACAGGTACAGCACGGGGTTGGATACAGAGTAAAGCTCACTCTACACTGTCCCCCATCAAACACTCCCAGGACAGGTACAGCACGGGGTTGGATACAGAGTAAAGCTCCCTCTACACTGTCCCCCATCAAACACTCCCAGGACAGGTACAGCACGGGGTTGGATACAGAGTAAAGCTCCCTCTCCACTGTCCCCATCAAACACTCCCAGGACAGGTACAGCACGGGGTTAGATACAGAGTAAAGCTCCCTCTACACTATCCCCATCAAACACTCCCAGGACAGGTGCAGCACGGGGTTGGATACAGAGTAAAGCTTCCTCTACACTGTCCCCATCAAACACTCCCAGGACAGGTACAGCACGGGGTTAGATACAGAGTAAAGCTCCCTCTACACTGTCCCCATCAAACACTCCCAGGCAGGTACAGCACGGGGTTAGATACAGAGTAAAGCTCACTCTACACTGTCCCCCATCAAACACTCCCAGGACAGGTACAGCACGGGGTTAGATACAGAGTAAAGCTCCCTCTACACTGTCCCCCATCAAACACTCCCAGGACAGGGACAGCACGGGGTTAGATACAGAGTAAAGCTCCCTCGACACTGTCCCCATCAAACACTCCCAGGACAGGGACAGCACGGGGTTAGATACAGAGTAAAGCTCCCTCTACACTGTCCCCATCAAACACTCCCAGGACAGGGACAGCACAGGGTTAGATACAGGGTAAAGCCCCCTCCACACTGTCCCCATCAAACACTCCCAGGACAGGGACAGCACGGGGTTAGATACAGAGTAAAGCTCCCTCTACACTGTCCCCATCAAACACTCCCAGGACAGGTACAGCACGGGGTTAGATACAGGGTAAAGCTCCCTCTACACTGTCCCCATCAAACACTCCCAGGACAGGTACAGCACGGGGTTAGATACAGAGTAAAGCTCCCTCTACACTGTCCCCATCAAACACTCCCAGGACAGGGACAGCACGGGGTTAGATACAGAGTGAAGCTCCCTCTACACTGTCCCCATCAAACACTCCCAGGACAGGTACAGCACGGGGTTAGATACAGAGTAAAGCTCCCTCTACACTGTCCCCCATCAAACACTCCCAGGACAGGTACAGCACGGGGTTAAATACAGAGTAAAGCTCCCTCTACACTGTTCCCCATCAAACACTCCCAGGACAGGTACAGCACGGGGTTAGATACAGAGTAAAGCTCACTCTACACTGTCCCCCATCAAACACTCCCAGGACAGGTACAGCACGGGGTTAGATACAGAGTAAAGCTCCCTCTACACTGTCCCCCATCAAACACTCCCAGGACAGGGACAGCACGGTGTTAGATACAGAGTAAAGCTCCCTCGACACTGTCCCCATCAAACACTCCCAGGACAGGGACAGCACGGGGTTAGATACAGAGTAAAGCTCCCTCTACACTGTCCCCATCAAACACTCCCAGGACAGGGACAGCACAGGGTTAGATACAGGGTAAAGCCCCCTCCACACTGTCCCCATCAAACACTCCCAGGACAGGGACAGCACGGGGTTAGATACAGAGTAAAGCTCCCTCTACACTGTCCCCATCAAACACTCCCTGGACAGGTACAGCACGGGGTTAGATACAGGGTAAAGCTCCCTCTACACTGTCCCCATCAAACACTCCCAGGACAGGGACAGCACGGGGTTAGATACAGAGTAAAGCTCCCTCTACACTGTCCCCATCAAACACTCCCAGGACAGGGACAGCACAGGGTTAGATACAGGGTAAAGCTCCCTCTACACTGTCCCCATCAAACACTCCCAGGACAGGTACAGCACGGGGTTAGATACAGAGTAAAGCTCCCTCGACACTGTCCCCATCAAACACTCCCAGGACAGGTACAGCACGGGGTTAGATACAGAGTAAAGCTCCCTCTACACTGTCCCCATCAAACACTCCCAGGACAGGTACAGCACGGGGTTAGATACAGAGTAAAGCTCCCTCTACACTGTCCCCATCAAACACTCCCAGGACAGGTACAGCACGGGGTTAGATACAGAGTGAAGCTCCCTCTCCACTGTCCCCATCAAACACTCCCAGGACAGGTACAGCACGGGGTTAGATACAGAGTAAAGCTCCCTCTACACTGTCCCCATCAAACACTCCCAGGACAGGTACAGCACGGGGTTAGATACAGAGTAAAGCTCCCTCTACACTGTCACCTTCAAACACTCCCAGGACAGGTACAGCACGGGGTTAGATACAGAGTAAAGCTCCCTCTACACTGTCCCCCATCAAACACTCCCAGGACAGGTACAGCACGGGGTTAGATACAGAGTAAAGCTCCCTCTACACTATCACCATCAAACAGTCCCAGGACAGGTACAGCACGGGGTTAGATACAGAGTAAAGCTCCCTCTACAGTGTCACCTTCAATCACTCCCAGGACAGGTACAGCACGGGGTTAGATACAGAGTAAAGCTCCCTCTACACTGTCCCCCATCAAACACTCCCAGGACAGGTACAGCACGGGGTTAGATACAGAGTAAAGCTCCCTCTACACTGTCACCATCAAACACTCCCAGGACAGGTACAGCACGGGGTTAGATACAGAGTAAAGCTCCCTCTACACTGTCACCATCAAACACTCCCAGGACAGGTACAGCACGGGGTTAGATACAGAGTAAAGCTCCCTCTACACTGTCCCCCATCAAACACTCCCAGGACAGGTACAGCACGGGGTTAGATACAGAGTAAAGCTCCCTCTACACTGTCCCTATCAAACACTCCCAGGACAGGTCCAGCACAGGGTTAGATACAGGGTAAAGCTCCCTCTACACTGTCCCCATCAAACACTCCCAGGACAGGTACAGCACGGGGTTAGATACAGAGTAAAGCTCCCTCTACACTATCACCATCAAACACTCCCAGGACAGGTACAGCACGGGGTTAGATACAGAGTAAAGTTCCCTCTACAGTGTCACCTTCAATCACTCCCAGGACAGGTACAGCACGGGGTTAGATACAGAGTGAAGCTCCCTCTACACTGTCCCCATCAAACACTCCCAGGACAGGTACAGCACGGGGTTAGATACAGAGTAAAGCTCCCTCTACACTGTCCCCATCAAACACTCCCAGGACAGGCACAGCACGGGGTTAGATACAGAGTAAAGCTCCCTCTACACTGTCCCCATCAAACACTCCCAGGACAGGTCCAGCACAGGGTTAGATACAGGGTAAAGCTCCCTCTACACTGTCCCCATCAAACACTCCCAGGACAGGTACAGCACGGGGTTAGATACAGAGTAAAGCTCCCTCTACACTATCACCATCAAACACTCCCAGGACAGGTACAGCACGGGGTTAGATACAGAGTAAAGTTCCCTCTACAGTGTCACCTTCAATCACTCCCAGGACAGGTACAGCACGGGGTTAGATACAGAGTAAAGCTCCCTCTACACTGTCCCCCATCAAACACTCCCAGGACAGGTACAGCACGGGGTTAGATACAGAGTAAAGCTCCCTCTACACTGTCACCATCAAACACTCCCAGGACAGGTACAGCACGGGGTTAGATACAGAGTAAAGCTCCCTCTACACTGTCACCATCAAACACTCCCAGGACAGGTACAGCACGGGGTTAGATACAGAGTAAAGCTCCCTCTACACTGTCCCCCATCAAACACTCCCAGGACAGGTACAGCACGGGGTTAGATACAGAGTAAAGCTCCCTCTACACTGTCCCTATCAAACACTCCCAGGACAGGTACAGCACAGGGTTAGATACAGAGTGAAGCTCCCTCTACACTGTCCCCATCAAACACTCCCAGGACAGGTACAGCACGGGGTTAGATACAGAGTAAAGCTCCCTCTACACTGTCCCCATCAAACACTCCCAGGACAGGCACAGCACGGGGTTAGATACAGAGTAAAGCTCCCTCTACACTGTCCCCATCAAACACTCCCAGGACAGGTCCAGCACAGGGTTAGATACAGGGTAAAGCTCCCTCTACACTGTCCCCATCAAACACTCCCAGGACAGGTACAGCACGGGGTTAGATCCAGAGTAAAGCTCCCTCTCCACTGTCCCCATCAAACACTCCCAGGACAGGTACAGCACAGGGTTAGATACAGAGTAAAGCTCCCTCTCCACTGTCCCCCATCAAACACTCCCAGGACAGGTACAGCACGGGGTTAGATACAGAGTAAAGCTCCCTCTACACTGTCCCCCATCAAACACTCCCAGGACAGGTACAGCATGGGGTTGGATACAGAGTAAAGCTCCCTCTACACTGTCCCCATCAAACACTCCCAGGACAGGTACAGCACGGGGTTAGATACAGAGTAAAGCTCCCTCTTCACCGTGGTTCTGGACTCTCTCCCCCACAACAAAGGGAATAGTTTCTTTCCGTCTCCTTTATGAACTCCTTTCCATCTGAAACACCTCAATTAGATTATCTCTTAATCTTCGAGATTTGAGGGAATACAAGCTTAGTCATTGCAACCAGTCTGCATATTGTAACCCTTTCAACCCTGGTATCATGGTTCTGAATCGGTGCTGCACTCGATTGAATCCAATCTCTCTTTCCTGAGCGGCAGTGCCCAGAATGGATACAGTTACTCCAGAAGGGGGTCTGAGCAGAAGCGTACCTGTTCTGGAGATGTCCATTGCTGTTCTGGAGATGTCCACTGCTGTTCTGGAGATGTCCACTGCTGTTCTGGAGATGTCTGGGCCAGCTCTTGGAAGTTCTGTCCGTAGCCCGGCACCTCCCTCGGTCACAGGCGGAGCTGACTGCAATGGGGCTCCTGTTGACCCGTTTTGGTTCTGTTGACCAAGGGTGGAACTTGCTGTGGGAAGATAAATCCATCAAAACTAAACAAGACAAACACAGAGGCAACTGGAATCACCTCATTTGCTAAATCAACCCTAACAAAAATTGTCACCTCAGTCCAAAGTCATGGGTTCACTCCCAAAGACATCAGTCCATAATCCAGGATGACTCAACCAGAGTAACAATACCTAAGGGGCAGTACCGGGGGGGGTTTGCCGCGCCGTCAGAGGGTCAGCGCTGAGGGAGTGCCGCACTGTCAGAGGGTCAGTACTGAGGGAGTGCCGCACGGTCAGAGGGTCAGTACTGAGGGAGTGCCGCACGGTCAGATGGTCAGTACTGAGGGAGTGCCGCGCCGTCAGAGGGTCAGCGCTGAGGGAGTGCCGCACTGTCAGAGGGTCAGTACTGAGGGAGTGCCGCACGGTCAGAGGGTCAGTACTGAGGGAGTGCCGCACGGTCAGAGGGTCAGTACTGAGGGAGTGCCGCACTGTCAGAGGGTCAGTACTGAGGGAGTGCCGCACGGTCAGAGGGTCAGTACTGAGGGAGTGCTGCACTGTCAGAGGGTCAGTACTGAGGGAGTGCTGCACTGTCAGAGGGTCAGTACTGAGGGAGTGCCGCACGGTCAGAGGGTCAGTACTGAGGGTGTGCCGCGCCGTCAGAGGGTCAGTACTATGGGAGTGCCGCACTGTCAGAGGGTCAGTACTGAGGGAGTGCCGCGCCGTCAGAGGGTCAGCGCTGAGGGAGTGCCGCACTGTCAGAGGGTCAGTACTGAGGGGGTGCTGCACTGTCAGAGAGTCAGTGCAGAGGGAGTGCCGCACTGTCAGAGAGTCAGTGCTGAGGGAGTGCCGCACTGTCAGAGGGTCAGTACTGAGGGAGTGCTGCACTGTCAGAGGGTCAGTACTGAGGGAGTGCCGCACTGTCAGAGGGTCAGTGCTGAGGGAGTGCCGCACTGTCAGAGGGTCAGTGCTGAGGGAGTGCCGCACTATTAGAGGGTCAGTACTGAGGGAGTGCTGCACTATCAGAGGGTCAGTACTGAGGGAGTGCCGCACTGTCAGAGGGTCATTACTGAGGGAGTGCTGCACTGTCAGAGGGTCAGTACTGAGGGAGTGCCGCACTGTCAGAGGGTCAGTACTGAGGGAGTGCCGCACTGTCAGAGGGTCAGTACTGAGGGAGTGCCGCACGGTCAGAGGGTCAGCGCTGAGGGAGTGCCGCACTGTCAGAGGGTCAGTACTGAGGGAGTGCCGCACTGTCAGAGGGTCAGTACTGAGGGAGTGCCGCACTGTCAGAGGGTCAGTACTGGGGGAGTGCCGCACGGTCAGAGGGTCAGCGCTGAGGGAGTGCCGCGCCGTCAGAGGGTCAGTACTGAGGGAGTGCCGTTCTGTCAGAGGGTCAGTACTGAGGGAGTGCCGCACTGTCAGAGGGTCAGTACTAAGGGAGTGCCGCACTGTCAGAGGGTCAGTACTGAGGGAGTGCCGCGCCGTCAGAGGGTCAGTACTGAGGGAGTGCCGCACTGTCAGAGGGTCAGTACTGAGGGAGTGCCGCGCTGTCAGAGGGACAGTGCTGAGGGAGTGCCGCACGGTCAGAGGGTCAGCGCTGAGGGAGCGCCGTGCCGTCAGAGGGTCAGTACTGAGGGAGTGCCGCACTGTCAGGGGGACAGTGCTGAGGGAGTGCTGCGCTGTCAGAGGGTCAGTACTGAGGGAGTGCCGCGCTGTCAGAGGGACAGTGCTGAGGGAGTGCTGCGCTGTCAGAGGGTCAGTACTGAGGGAGTGCTGCATTGTCAGGGGGTCAGTACTGAGGGAGTGCTGCATTGTCAGAGGGTCAGTACTGAGGGAGTGCTGCACTGTCAGAGTCAGTACTGAGGAAATGCTGCACTGTCAGAGGGACAGTACTGAGGGAGCGCTGCACTGTCAGAGGGTCAGTGCTGAGGGAGTGCTGCACTGTCAGAGGGACAGTACTGAGGGAGCCCTACACCATTCAGCTGCTGAACCTGAGGGCAAAGAAGCTGAGCTGATGTCACCGGTCTTTGTAACCTAACCCTTTGAGCCCAAGTATCATTTTGGTCAATCTGCAATGTATCTCCCAAATTCAACACATGCTTCCTGAAACCTAGCGCTTAGCAGTGGGAGCCATTGCTCTTTTTATTGTCTCTATCCAAGCACCTCAATATTGAGCAGGAGAGAAAATGTTGGAAAATCTCACCAGGTCTGACAGCATCTGTAATGAGAGATAAGAGCTGACATTGAGTCCAGATAACCCTTTGTCAGCTTTGACCACAATCCCACTCAGGCCCCATTCCCGCAACCCCACACATTTACCCTGCTAACCCCCTGACACTGGACTCAATTTAACATGGCCAATCAACTAAAAGAAAGCAAAAAGTGGGGGTAAATGGGTGTTTTTCTGGTTGGCGATCAGTGACAAGTGGTGTGCCTCAGGGATCAGTGTTGGGACCGCAATTGTTTACGATTTCCATAGATGATTTGGAGTTGGGGACCAAGTGTAGTGTGTCAAAATTCGCAGATGACACTAAGATGAGTGGCAGGGCAAAGGGTGCAGAGGATGCTGAAAGTTTGCGAAAGGATAGAGATAGTTTAAGTGTGCGAGGGTCTGGCAGATGGAGTACAATGTTGGTAAATGTGGTCATCCATTTTGGTAGGAATAACTGCAAAATGGATTATTTAAATGGTAAAAAATTGCAGCATGCTGCTGTGCAGAGGGACCTGGGTGTCCTTGTGCAAGAATCTCGGAGTTGGTTTGCAGGTGCAGCAGGTAATTAAGAAGGCAAATGGAATTTTGTCCTTCATTGCTAGAGGGATGGAGTTTAAAAACAGCGAGGTTATGTTGCAGCTGTATAAGATGCTGGTGAGGCCACACCTGGAGTACTGTGTACAGTTTTGGTCTCCTTACTTGAGAAAGGATATACTGGCACTGGAGGAGGTGCAGAGGAAATTCACTCGGTTGATTCCGGAGTTGAGAGGGTTGGCGTATGAGAAGAGACTGAGTAGACTGGGGCTATACTCATTGGAATTCAGAAGAATGAGGGGAGATCTTATAGAAACATATAAGATTATGAAGGGAATAGATAAGATAGAAGCAGGGAAGTTGTTTCCACTGGCGGGTGAAACTAGAACTAGGGGGCACGGCCTCAAAATAAGGGGAAGCAGATTTAGGACTGAGTTGAGGAGGAACTTCTTCACACAAAGGGTTGTGAATCTGTGGAATTCCCTGCCCAGTGAAGCAGTTGAGGCTACCTCATCGAATGTTTTTAAGGCAAGGATAGATACATTTTTGAACAATAAAGGAATTAAGGGCTATGGTGAGTGGGCGGGTAAGTGGAACTGAGTCCACAAAAAGATCAGCCATGATCTTATTGAATGGCGGAGCAGGCTCGAGGGGCCAGATGGCCTACTCCTGCTCCTAGTTCTTATGTTCTTATTAACTTAACCTCACATCTTTGGATCGTGGGGCGAAACCGGAGCACCCGGAGGGAACTCACGCAGACACGGGGAGAAAGTGCAAACTCCACACAGACAGTGACCCAAGGCCGGAATTGAACCCGAGTCTCTGGCGCTGTGAGGCAGCAGTGCTAACCACTGTGCCACCCCAAAATCAATCATGGTTTTAATTCCAGATTTGTATTCAATTCAAGTTTCACCATCTGCTGTGGTGGGATTCGAACCTGGGTCCCCAGAGCATTACCCTGGGTTCTGGATTACTGATCCAGTGACAATACCACTCTGCCATTTCCTCCCCAAATTTCCAGAAATGAAAATGATCGAGGCACGAATGACTGACAATATGCTCCTGTGAGAGGGACACGTTTGAATGCCTGACACCACAATCCGAAATAATTGTTCTACTTGGAAGTCAGTCGCGATAGGAGGGCAGCAGAAACACTTCCAGGGTGTCCTCAAATCATCTGCAGGAGATCAAGAAGGCAGCTAACCACCACCTCCTGAATGGTAACCCGGGATGGGCAATAATCTCTAGTTTAGCCAGTGACACCCACACCCCATAAATTAAACAAAGTCCCCACTGTTTGATGGGTCATAGTGACTTCAGTGGTATTATCGCCAGACTATTCATCCAGAAACTCAGCTAATGTTCTGGGGACCCAGGTTCAAATCCCACCGCGGCAGATGGTGGAATTTGAATTCAATAAAAAATATCTGGAATTAAGAATCTACTGATGACCATGAAACTATTGTTGGAAAAACCCATCTGGTTCATTAATGTCCTTTAGGGAAGGAAATCTGCTGTCCTTACCTGGTCTGGCCTACATGTGACTCCAGAGCCACAGCAATGTGGTTGACTCTCAACTGTCCTCCAAGGGCAACTTAGGTTGGACAATAAGTGCTGGACAACCAGAATTTTAAAAAAGAACCCTGGTTTGTGACTGACCAAAATGGAGAAGGTTCATTCAGGAGGCAGCCAACACATCAAGAGAAGGACGATGCAGAGGGGAAGGTCAGAGGGAGTGCGCAGACCTCCAAACAACTCACTCACCTAACCCTTCAAGCACCGTGTGACAGTCTGTAGATCAGACATCAGACTGATCAGCTGTCTCAGAACCCAGCGAAGCACAGGAGAAGCCAGTTATCTTTGATGCTGAGGGTCTGACTGCCCAAGAGGCACAGGAAACCATCAACACCATGTCAGAGACCAAGAGCTTCAGTGCCCACAAGCTAACCGTACCAAGCTCGCTTAAGAAGAATAACCACTGCTTCTCTCCTTACCCACCTTTCTCGACCTCTCTCAAAGAGCTGGTGATGATTGTTGACCACTTCTGAGCCTCCTTCTCATCCTCAAAGTGATAGGTCAGCTGCTCAGAGGGTTGGCTCCTCATACTGATTCCATGGCAGGTCGTACTCTTGAATTCATAGATGATATCTTTTAAATTAAATTCGTAAAGGCTCTGAAAATAGGTCAGAAATAGGGGGTGTGTGAATTTGAGAGAGGAGTGAGAAACTTACAGCTCAAAGCTGGTTGATGCATTGAAATGTCTGCTTTAAACACCTTACTTAACCACAGAAATCTGGATAACTTCAGCAAAGCTCGCATGCTTGTCAAAATACAGACAGCACTGACAGCAGCTGAGGCAGAATTGAGAGAGAGACAGGTAGTGGAAAAACATTTCAGGTTGATGTGCGTTAATCTTATGAGGAGGTACCAGGCCTGGGAAAGAATGAAGAAGAGGTTTGTAATTGGCTGGAGGGAATGAATGCTGTTCTCTGTACTCACTAAGAGTTTTAACAACACCAGGTTAAAGTCCAACAGGTTTATTTGGTAGCAAATACCATTAGCTTTCGGAGCGCTGCTCCTTCGTCAGATGGAGACGAAGGAGCAGCGCTCCAAAAGCTAATGGCATTTGCTACCAAATAAACCTGTTGGACTTTAACCTGGTGTTGTTAAAACTCTTACTGTCTGTACTCACTGACAGAGCGGTCAGTGGGAGATACCTGTAGCAGATCCTCTGAGTCCCCTTATCTCACCCAATCATCACCTCCATTGTTTCCTAACCTCCAAGCAGTCAGATTTCCGCTGTCATCACTGTTTTAACACCTGCTGTCCCCTAACTCAGTATCTGCTTAGAAACTGCTCATCCCCAGTGCTGACCAAGTGTCATCATCCTGAAAACTCACCCCAATGTTTCAGCCGCCAGACTGAGCTGCTGACGGGTGTTGAGCTGCTGACGGGTGTTGAGCTGCTGACGGGTGTTGAGCTGCTGACTGCCCCCAGCATCAGCAGTACTTTCCCTTAAAGTGCAATAACTGACCAGCTCAAACAAAGAACAAAGAACAATACAGCACAGGAACAGGCCCTTCGGCCCTCCAAGCCCGCGCCGCTCCCTGGTCCAAACTAGACCATTCTTTTGTATCCCTCCATTCCCACTCCGTTCATATGGCTATCTAGATAAGTCTTAAACATTCCCAGTGTGTCCGCCTCCACCACCTTGCCTGGCAGTGCATTCCAGGCCCCCACCACCCTCTGTGTAAAATACGTCCTTCTGATATCTGTGTTAAACCTCCCCACCCTCACCTTGAACCTATGACCCTCGTGAACATCACCACCGACCTGGGAAAAAGCTTCCCACTGTTCACCCTATCTATGCCTTTCATAATTTTATACACCTCTATTAGGTCACCCCTCATCCCCCGTCTTTCCAGTGAGAACAACCCCAGTTTACCCAATCTCACCTCATAACTAAGCCCCTCCATACCAGGCAACATCCTGGTAAACCTCCTCTGTACTCTCTCCAAAGCCTCCACGTCCTTCTGGTAGTGCGGCGACCAGAACTGGACGCAGTATTCCAAATGCGGCCGAACCAACGTTCTATACATCTGCAACATCAGACCCCAACTTTTATACTCTATGCCCGTCCTATAAAGGCAAGCATGCCATATGCCTTATTCACTACCTTCTCCAAGGGTGATCATCCCAATGGGGGGACCACAACTATATTGTCCAAAAATATCCATCAGCAAACTGAAGAGGGTCAGGGCGGAGGGAACTCTGTCCCGTCAGAGGGTCAGTGCTGAAGGAATTCTGCCCGGCAGCGCAGCGCTTGCTCTGTCCTGCCATTTTCATAGAATCCCTGCAGTGCAGAAGGAGGCCATTCGGCCCAGAGTCTGCACTGACCACAATCCCACCCAGGCCCTATCCCCGCAACCCCACTGTATTTACCCTTTTAATCCCTTGACACAAAGGGGCAATTTAGCATGGCCAATCCATCTAACCTGCACATCTTTGGACTGTGGGAGGAAACTGGAGCACCCGGAGGAAACCCACGCAGACATGGGGAGAACATGCAGACTCTGCAGACAGTGTAAAGAGGCTGGAATGGAACCCGGACCCCTGGCGCTGTGAGGCAGTGCTAACCACTGTGCCACCCCTTTAATAGCAGTGATGCTTTCGTACTTAAATTTTTTGGTGTCACGGGCATTTAATTGGAAAGGGCAAAGAAATGGAGTACTGAATGGTGGAGCAGGCTCGATGGGTCATATGGTGCACTCATGTTAATACATAGTGTTCTTGTGACCCTCCAACCACATGGAGCATCCTGAGTGTCTACCTTGCGGCCTCGTGCTGTTGCCTCAGTGCCGATCTCGCAACAATGCAGTACTTCCTCGTATTGAGCCGCCACCAATTCAAAGAAGGATTTCAGCTTAAATTCCCTGGGGTTTTTGACCAGGAGGAGTGAGAAGTTCAGGAACATCATCACTATCCAATGATACATTAAACATCTTCAAACCACGATTCCCCGGGGTAGGAAGCGTAAAGGACAACATGCCCCTGTCTACATCAGTGTGGACAAAGTAGAAAGGGTCGAGAGCTTCAGGTTTTAGGTGTCCAGATCACCAACAACCTGTCCTGGTCCCCCCATGCTGACACTATAGTTAAGAAAGCCCACCAATGCCTCTACTTTCTCAGAAGACTAAGGAAATTTGGCATGTCAGCTATGACTCTCACCAGCTTTTACAGATGCATCATAGAAAGCATTATTTCTGGTTGTATCACAGCTTGGTATGGGGCTCCTGCTCTGCCCAAGACTGCAACGAACTACAAAAGATCGTGAATGTAGCCCAATCCATCACACAAACCAGCCTCCCATCCATTGGCTCTGTCTACACTTCCCGCTGCTTCGGCAAAGCAGCCAGCATAATTAAGGACCCCACGCACATTCTCCCTTCCACCTTCTTCCGTCAGGAAAAAAATACAAAAGTCTGAGGTCACGTACCAACCGACTCAAGAACAGCTTCTTCCCTGCTGCTGTCAGACTTTTGAACCTTGTACTAAGTTGATGTTTCTCTACACCATAGCTATGACTGTAACACTACATTCTGCACTCTCTCCTTTCCTTCTCTATGAACGGTATGCTTTGTCTGTATAGTGCGCAAGAAACAATACTTTTCACTGTGTGTTAATACACGTGACAAGGATAAAATCAAAATTCTCCTATGAATATGCTTGTGGTTCTGCTGCAGATCATGGCTCCATCTCTCCTCAGTAAGCACACCGCCCAGCTGAACTGCACCACTCTGCAACTCCAACTGTTACTGCATCAATGGATATCATGGTTTCCTGTCAGAAAAAACAAGCTGAGGAATTTATGAGAAGAATTCCTCTTGTGCAAGGTTACTGAGCGACCCTGTTCCGCATCCGAAACCACAACCAGGAGGTGGAAGTTGAAACAAAAGCGAAAGCTAAGCTTGTTCTCGTGTGGTTCTTCAATGTTGCTTTGTCATGTCTGGTCCAAGAATAAAAGGATGAGGCCATTCAGCCCATTGAGCCTGTGACATCATTTAAATTAGGTAATGGAGGAAGTGCATGTTGATTCCATCTACCTTACCCTGAATATTCCTGCCAAAAGGGCGGCATGGTGGCACAGAGCACCAGGGACCCGGGTTCAATTCCTGGCTTGGGTCACTGTCTGTGCCGGGTCTGCGTGGGTTTCCTCCGGGTGCTCCAGTTTCTTTCCACACTCCAAAAATGTGCGGGTTAGATGGATTGCCCCTTAGTGTCAGGGGGACTAGCTAGGGTAAATGCATGGGGTTATGGGGATAGGGCCTGGGTGGGATTGTGGTCGGTACAGACTCGATGGGCTGAATGGCCTCCTTCTGCACTGTAGGGATTCTATGAAACAAAAATCTATCCAGCTCTGTTTCGACATTTCAAGTGACCACCCGTCAACACCAGCTGATTTTTCAGAAAGAATTAAACTTTTCCATGACCCTGTGTGTATTTGAAGAAGCATTTTCTCAGTCTAGCTAGAATTGTAACGTGATGCCACCTTCTCCCGGACTCTGGTTCCTGCAATAATCGTTTTAACAACACCAGGTTAAAGTCCAACAGGTTTATTTGGTAGCAAATACCATTAGCTTTCGGAGCGCTGCTCCTTCGTCAGGAGACGAAGGAGCAGCGCTCCGAAAGCTAATGGTATTTGCTACCAAATAAACCTGTTGGACTTTAACCTGGTGTTGTTAAAACTGTTACTGTGTTTACCCCAGTCCAACGCCGGCATCTCCACATCCTGCAGTAATGGCCATGCCTCGTCAACATATTGATGTGGGTCCAGACACAGACCACATAAGGACGGCAGATTCCCTTCCCTGAAGGACATGAGTGAAGTGGTCGTGTTTTTAACCACAATCCGGTAATTTCAACCATTAAACTGGCTTGTGGGGATGAAGATTTAACTGCGATTGAGAAGCTGAGCTCCCATCAGCAGTAGACAGCGAGACAGAAAGAACATTTAATTCAAAAGGTAAGATTGTAAACTTTCCAAGAAGCTGGAACTGAGTTTTTGTTCTCCCAAAAGTAATTATTTAAGTATTAGCGACTAGATCAGAAACTCCAAGGCATGTTATGAAGTTAGCATAGACCCCTTTTTTTTTTTGACATTGGTGTGATCATGTTTCACTCCAGGTGTAATTCTGTTAACACACTAGGAAGCTTTTACCAAAACAAACTTTACATAACAATACAGTTTAACTGAAATAAAAAGAATTGGCGTAACTTTTACCAGTTAAAATACTCAACCATGACAAGATTCAAAACTGCAAACCTATCTCTATTGGTTCCAATTTAAGCAATATTCCATATTTCTTCAACACCTGATGAAGGAGCAGCACTCCAAAAGTTCATGATCCCAAATAAACCTATTGGACTTTCATCTGGTGTTGTTAAGACTTCTTACTGTGCCTACCCCAGTCCAACGCCAGCATCTCCACATCAAAATCAGTTAGCAAACAGACTTATGTGCTGATATGCGGGCTGCTAATACGCAAACCTCCAGAACACCTCGAGAGAAAGAGAGAGATGCCCATTTTCGAGCAGGTTCCAGACTTCAATCTCCAGAGAGAGAAGGGCTGCTGCTCCTTTCAAATCCAAGCAGAAACTGCCTGCTTTCTCCCACTGTAAGTATAGCTCCACCCATTAACATGCTCTTGTCAATCAACATAATTAAAGCCCACTATAAAACCCAGGGGACAGCACAAAAATAAACAAAACTGCATTAAGTCAGATTAAAACAAAAACCACAATATCTAGGATCAATTATCCTTCTATATTCTCAGCATGTGGGCTGCCTGGAACAGAGAAATCAGCACCATAATCAGAGCTGAATTATAAAACATTCCATTCACAAGAGACAAAATACAAATGCATATCTTAGAGACACAGTATCATCACAGAAGGTAACCCGCAGAGTTTACGAATCCATGAGGTAAAAACGTTGTGAACTATACATTGAGCAGCAAATATCAGTAACAGGCATAGATATTTTCAATTGCACCCAACAATTGAGGGAGTGCTGCACTGTCAGAGGGTCAGTACTGAGGGAGTGCCGCACTGTCAGAGGGTCAGTACTGAGGGAGTGCCGCACTGTCAGAGGGTCAGTACTGAGGGAGTGCCGCATTGTCAGGGGGTCAGTACTGAGGGAGCGCTGCACTGTCAGAGGATCAGTGCTGAGGGAGTGCCGCACTGTCAGAGGGTCAGTACTGAGGGAGTGCCGCACTGTCAGAGGGTCAGTACTGAGAGTGCCGCACTGTCAGAGGGTCAGTACTGAGGGAGTGCCGCACTGTCAGATGGTCAGTGCTGAGGGAGTGCCGCACTGTCAGATGGTCAGTGCTGAGGGAGTGCCGCACTGTCAGAGGGTCAGTACAGACTGAGTGCCGCACTGTCAGAGGGTCAGTGCTGAGGGAGTGCCGCACTGTCAGAGGATCAGTGCTGAGGGAGTGCCGCACTGTCAGAGGATCAGTACTGAGGGAGTGCCGCACTGTCAGAGGGTCAGTGCTGAGGGAGTGCTGCACTGTCAGAGGGTCAGAACTGAGGGAGTGCAGCACTGTCAGATGGTCAGAACTGAGGGAGTGCTGCACTGTCAGAGGATCAGTACTGAGGGAGTGCTGCACTGTCAGAGGATCAGTGCTGAGGGAGTGCTGCACTGTCAGAGGGTCAGTGCTGAGGGAGTGCCGCACTGTCAGAGGATCAGTACTGAGGGAGTGCTGCACTGTCAGAGGATCAGTGCTGAGGGAGTGCTGCACTGTCAGAGGGTCAGTACTGAGGGAGTGCCGCACTGTCAGAGGGTCAGTACTGAGGGAGTTCCGCACTGTCAGAGGGTCAGTACTGAGGGAGTGCCGCACTGTCAGAGGGTCAGTACTGAGGGAGTGCCGCACTGTCAGAGGGTCAGTACTGAGGGAGTGCCGCACTGTCAGAGGGTCAGTACTGAGGGAGTGCCGCACTGTCAGAGGGTCAGTACTGAGGGAGTGCTGCACTGTCAGAAGGTCAGTGCTGAGGGAGTGCTGCACTGTCAGAGGGTCAGTGCTGAGGGAGTGCCGCACTGTCAGAGGGTCAGTGCTGAGGGAGTGCCGCACTGTCAGAGGATCAGTACTGAGGGAGTGCTGCACTGTCAGAGGATCAGTGCTGAGGGAGTGCCGCACTGTCGGAGGTTTCCAGTCGGTGTGGAGCGGGGTTCTCACCAGGCTCTTCCCCAGCAGGGTGTCGGTGTAGCGGACTCCCAGCCGGAACTCCCCGGGCCGCTCCATACTCAGCTGCAGGCGGAGCGCCGAGTGCTCCCCGCCGGCCGCCGCCGCTTCGGGGCCTCCGCCCGCTCCCTCCGACACCCGACACGACATCAGCACCGTGACCTGCTGAGGGGCCAGCCCAAGGCCCCGCGCCTCGCTCGCCGCCATCCCGCGGAGCAGCGCCAGGCGGACTGCTATCGCTGTGATCCCCTCTCACTGGGATCTGCGCACCTCACCCAGAGACCGGGCGGCCAACAGGCTCCACACAGAGGTTCCTACCCCCAGCTCAGTGTCTGGCATATCCCAGCACCTGGGCATGAAACTCAATCATTGTCAACACCTTAAATCAGTCCTCTGAAAATATAACTCTGCTTGGTTTAATTGCATTATGGTACTATTGTGGAACAGGACCAATAATCTGTACAATCTAGGCAAATCCAAATCCCTGCAGGCCATGATATCAAAGCAAAATGCTGCAAATCTGAAATGGAATATGTGTTCAATACACAGCAGGTCTGGAAAGAAATAGGAAATGATGTGGAGATGCCGGCGTTGGACTGGGGTAAACACAGTAAGAAGTTTAACAACACCAGGTTAAAGTCCAACAGGTCTGTTGGACTTTAACCTGGTGTTGTTAAACTTCTTACCAAGAAATAGGAAAACCAGAATTGATGTTTCAAGTTTTCTCAGTTCTGTTTTGATATTGCGAGGCCACTGATCCAGTATTTCCAGCATGTTACAATCTCCAAGAAGAACCTAATATCTTTACACGACAGTAAGAAGTCTCACAACACCAGGTTAAAGTCCAACAGGTTTATTTGGTAGCACAAGCCACAAGCTTTCGGAGCGCTGCCCCTTCATCAGGTGAGTGGAGAGTTGTGTTCACAAACAGGGCACATATAGACACAGACTCAATTACAAGATAATGGTTGGAATGTGAGTCTTTGTAGAAACTTGATGTCTGTGTCAATATGCGCAACCTTCTAGGAGACCCTCCACTTTGGGCCGGCAGTTTGCGGTGTCAGTGGTATTGTATGTATCTTGTAATTGAATCTGTGTCTATGTATGCCTTGTTTGTGAACCCAGCTCTCCACTCACCTGATGAAGGGGCAGCGCTCTGAAAGCTCGTGCTACCAAATAAACCTGTTGGACTCTAACCTGGTGTTGTGAGACTACTTACTGTGCCTACCCAATCCAACATCGGCACCTCCACATCATCTTTTAAAAAGCAATTTGAAGTTACTTTAGTTGAAAGGATGACTTCAGCAATTCAAGTTTCAAAAACTCTCACTGCATCAAATAACTTATTAAAGAACAATATCTACTAAATACAATTTTTTTCTTGTGGGCAATTTATACTTCGTAGAGCAACAAAGCTGGTGAAGGGACATCCAGACTCGAAACGTTGGCTCTATTCTCTCTCCATAGATGCTGTCAGGCCAGCTGAGATTTTCCAGCATTTTCTGTTTTTGTTTCAGATTCAAGCATCTGCAATATTTTGCGTTTATCTTATACTTTAAACTGCGGCCTTGTAACTTGTCACACATTGCACTCTCCATGGAGTTACATTTCATGTAGGAAATAGTTCATTGTTGCTCCCAGTTACCAACAAAGCTTTTCCTTTTAGTTTTCCCAGGTTACTTCACATCGCTGAACTACCTCTCACTCAGAGGATCATCCTGTTGATTACTTCCTCTAGCTCCGAGCTAGGCAAATATTTTGGTCCTTTTTACTCTTCACAGACTCAAGTTTTCAAATAGAGTGAGTTTCCACCCACGTTCTACACACGGAGTGGTAAAGTCAGCATTTTCCCTGCTTATCTGACAGTGCGGAACTCCCTCAGTACCGACCCTCTGACGGTGCAGCTCTCCCTCAGTACTGACCCTCTGACAGTGCGGCACTCCCTCAGCACTGACCCTCTGACAGTGCAGCACTCCCTCAGCACTGACCCTCTGACAGTGCGACACTCCCTCAGTACTGACCCTCTGACAGTGCGGCACTCCCTCAGCACTGACCCTCTGACAGTGCAGCACTCCCTCAGTACTGACCCTCTGACAGTGTGGCACTCCCTCAGTACTGACCCTCTGACATTGCGGCACTCCCTCAGCACTGACCCTCTGACAGTGCGGCACTCCCTCAGTACTGACCCTCTGACATTGCGGCACTCCCTCAGTACTGACCCTCTGACATTGCGGCACTCCCTCAGCACTGACCCTCTGACAGTGCGGCACTCCCTCAGTACTGACCCTCTGACATTGCGGCACTCCCTCAGTACTCACCCTCTAACAGTGCGGCACTCCCTCAGTACTGACCCTCTGACTATGCGGCACTCCCTCAGTACTGACTCTCTGACAGTGCGGCACTCCCTCAGTACTGACCCTCTGACATTGCGGCACTCCCTCAGTACTGACCCTCTGACAGTGCAACACTCCCTCAGTACTGACCCTCTGACAGTGCAGCTCTCCCTCAGTACCGACCCTCTGACAGTGCAGCTCTCTCTCAGCACTGACCCTCTGACAGTGCAACACTCCCTCAGTACTGACCCTGTGACAGTGCAGCACTCCCTCAGTACTGACCCTCTGACAGTGCGGCACTCCCTCAGAACTGACCCTCTGACAGTGCGGCACTCAGTACCGACCCTCTGACAGTGCAGCTCTCAGTACTGACCTTCTGACAGTGCAACACTCCCTCAGTACTGACCCTCTGACAGTGCGGCACTCCCTCAGTACTGACCCTCTGACAGTGCAGCACTCCCTCAGTACTGACCCTCTGACAGTGCGGCACTCCCTCAGTACTGACCCTCTGACAGTGCAGCACTCCCTC
Source organism: Mustelus asterias (assembly GCF_964213995.1). Lineage (NCBI taxonomy): Eukaryota > Metazoa > Chordata > Chondrichthyes > Carcharhiniformes > Triakidae > Mustelus > Mustelus asterias. The sequence goes on along the minus strand of NC_135802.1, from coordinate 4,042,767 downwards.
AGTACTGACCCTCTGACAGTGCAGCACTCCCTCAGTACTGACCCTCTGACAGTGCGGTACTCCCTCAGCACTGACCCTCTGACAGTGCAGCACTCACTCAGTACTGACCCTCTGACAGTGCAGCACTCCCTCAGCACTGACCCTCTGACAGTGCGGCACTCAGTACCGGCCCTCTGACAGTGCAGCTCTCTCTCAGCACTGACCCTCTGACAGTGCGGCACTCCCTCAGCACTGACCCTCTGACAGTGCAGCTCTCTCTCAGCACTGACCCTCTGACAGTGCGGCACTCCCTCAGTACTGACCCTCTGACAGTGCAGCACTCCCTCAGTACTGACCCTCTGACAGTGCGGCACTCCCTCAGTACTGACCCTCTGACAGTGCAGCACTCCCTCAGTACTGACCCTCTGACAGTGCAGCACTCCCTCAGTACTGACCCTCTGACAGTGCGGCACTCCCTCAGCACTGACCCTCTGACAGTGCAGCACTCACTCAGTACTGACCCTCTGACAGTGCAGCACTCCCTCAGCACTGACCCTCTGACAGTGCGGCACTCAGTACCGACCCTCTGACAGTGCAGCTCTCTCTCAGCACTGACGCTCTGACAGTGCGGCACTCCCTCAGCACTGACCCTCTGACAGTGCGGCACTCCCTCAGTACTGACCCTCTGACAGTGCGGCACTCCCTCAGTACTGACCCTCTGACATTGCGGTACTCCCTCAGTACTCACCCTCTGACAGTGCAGCACTCTCTCAGTACTGACTCTCTGACAGTGCAGCACCCCCTCAATAATGACCTTGTGACAATGCGGAACTCCCTCAGTACCGACCCTCTGACAGTGCGGCACTCCTTCAGTACTGACCCTCTGACAGTGTGGCACACTCTCAGTACTGACCCTCTGACAGTGCGGCACACTCTCAGTACTGACCCTCTGACAGTGTGGCACACTCTCAGTACTGACCCTCTGACAGTGCGGCACTCCCTCAGCACCGACCCTCTGACAGTGCAGCACTCACTCAGTACTGACCCTCTGACAGTGCAGCACTCCCTCAGTACTGACCCTCTGACAGTGCGGCACTCCGTACTGACCCTCTGACAGTGCGGCACTCCCTCAGTACTGACCCTCTGACAGTGCAGCACTCCCTCAGCACTGACCCTCTGACAGTGCGACACTCCCTCAGTACTGACCCTCTGACAGTGCGGCACTCCCTCAGCACTTACCCTCTGACAGTGCGACACACCCTCAGTACTGACCCTCTGACAGTGCGGCACTCCCTCAGTACTGACTCTCTGACAGTGCGGCATTCCCTCAGTACTGACCCTCTGACAGTGCAGCACTCCCTCAGCACCGACCCTCTGACAGTGCGACACTCCCTCAGCACTGACCCTCTGACAGTGCGGCACTCCCTCAGCGCTGACCTCTGACAGTGCGGCACTCCCTCAGTACTGACCCTCTGACAGTGCAGCACTCCCTCAGTACTGACCCTCTGACAGTGCAGCACCCCCTCAGTACTGACCCTCTGACAGTGCGGCATTCCCTCAGTACTGACCCTCTGACAGTGCAGCACTCCCTCAGCACCGACCCTCTGACAGTGCGACACTCCCTCAGCACTTACCCTCTGACAGTGCGACACTCCCTCAGTACTGACCCTCTGACAGTGCAGCACTCCCTCAGTACTGACCCTCTGACAGTGCGACACTCCCTCAGTACTGACCCTCTGACAGTGCGGCACTCCCTCAGCACTGACCATCTGACAGTGCGGCACTCCCTCAGTACTGACCCTCTGACAGTGCGGCACTCCCTCAGTACTGACCCTCTGACAGTGCGGCACTCCCTCAGTACTGACCCTCTGACAGTGCGACACTCCCTCAGTACTGACCCTCTGACAGTGCGACACTCCCTCAGTACTGACCCTCTGACAGTGCAGCACTCCCTCAGCACTTACCCTCTGACAATCTGACTGACTCTAATCTTTACTCTCTTCCTTTCAGTTGGCTGCGACCACATGAGATAAAACCTGCAACTGTTTCCTGTCTGTGATACATCTGGATATAGGGAAGCCTGAAACCTGATTTCAAAATGGTTTCCTCTCTCTTCTTCATGCCAATGGGAAACATATTAACTGATATATGATGGGAAACGCATGATGATAAGTTCTCTTTCATCTTAATTTCCTTTCATCTTAAAAGTAAAGGTATAATTTACAGCACAGTTGTTCACAATGTGATATTTGTAACAGTTTGCTGGACTCCGGGAGACCAATGGACTTCTTATTGTAAATTAGAAATAGCTGTCATCGTCCCCAGCGAGTGTAGGCCTAAACTGTTCAATCTCTCTTTATAAGAGAAGTCATTCATCCCTGGAATCAACCTCGTGAATATTCTCTGAACTGCCTCCAATGCAGTTATATCCTTCCTTAAGTAAAGGGAAGTAAACTGCACGCAGTTCTCCAGATGTGGTCTCACCAATGCCTTATACAGTTGCAACAGCACCTCCCTACTTTTATACTTATACTCTATTTCATGAGCAATAAATGCCAAAATTCCAGTTGCCTTCCTTATTCCCTGCTGTACCTGTGTACTAATTTTCTGCAACTCATGCACAAGGTCACCCAGATCCCTCTGAACGGGAGCACTTTAATGTTTCTCTCCATTTAGAGAATAAGTTGCCTGTTTATTTCTCTGACCAAAATGGATAACCTCACACTTATCCACGTTAAATTCCATCTGCCAAATTTTGGCCCACTCACCTAACCTATCCATATCCATTTGTAAATTTCTCTAAAATTTACTATCCCAACTATTTTAGTGTCATCTCCATATTTGGCTGTTTTTCAAGTCTATCCTTGCATGCAACTCATTAATATAGATTGTAAATAATTGGGGCCCAAGGACTGAACATATGCCACCCACGAGTTACACCTTGCCAACCAGAAAAAGACCCATTTATCCTGACTCTCTGCCTTCTGTCAATTAGCCAGTCTTCTATCCAAACTAATACATTCCAGCCAACCCTGTGGAATCTTACCTTGTGTATTATCTTTTTGTGTGGCACCTTACCAAATGCTTTCTGGAAGTCCAGATATACTACATCTACGGAATCCCCATTATCCACCTTGTTTGTTACAACTTTGAAGAATTTTAGCAAATTAGTCAAACATGATTTACCCTTCAAAATGTCATGCTGAGTTTGATGGATTGCGTTTTGACTTTCCAAGGGCTTTGAATATAAAATTATCAGAGGCATAGATAGAGTAGATCGTAAGCATCTTTCCCCATGGCAGAGGTGTCTAAGACCAGAGGGCATAGGTTTCAGGTGAGGAGTAAATGGTTCAGAGGGGATCTAAGGAAAACATTTTTCACCCAGCGAGTGGTGGAAATATGGAAGGGTGGTAGGGGTAGGTGCTCCGCAACATTTAAGAAGCATCTGAATGATGCCAAGGCATAGCAGGCCATGGACCAAATACTGGTAAATGCATTTAGTATAGATTCCTATTTGATGATTGGCATTAATATGGTGGGCTGAAGGGCCTGTTTCTGTGCGGTATGACTCTATGAGCGGGCTTTTTGGGCTGCGCTCGCCCCAAGGCTGGAAAATCCCACCTGAGGTCAACACATTTGCATGCACCTTCCCCCTCCACCCGCCGCCCCCCCCCCCACCCTCCCTCTCCCCCCCCCCCCCCCCCCCCCCACCACAATTCCTGTGGTGGGCGGGATGGAAAATTCTGCCCTATGACTCTATGACAATCATGAGAACATTAAAACCAAGATGTGGCTTGACTGGGAGTCAAGTAAGTCAACACGGGGCGGCATGGTGGCACAGTGGTTAGCACTGCTGCCTCACAGCACCAGGGACCTGGGTTCAATTCCAGCCTCGGGTCACTGTCTGTGTGGAGTTTGTACATTCTCCCCGTGTCTGCGTGGGTTTCCTCCTACAGTCCAAAGATGTGTGGGTTAGGTGGATTGGCCATGCTAAATTGCCCCTTAGTGTCGGGGGACTAGTTAGGGTAAATGCATGGGGTTATGGGGATAGGGCCTGGGTGGGATTGTGATCGGTGCAGACTTGATGGGCCGAATAGTCCCTTCTGCCCTGTAGGTTTCTATGATTCAATGAACATGCACAGGGGGAGTGGGACTTGCTGCAAGGCACGACAGGAGCAGTAAAATTTTAGATGACTTCAAGTTTATGAAGGTTACAGTTCAGTCAGGAGTGGGTTAGAATAAGAACAGAAAGTGAATCAAACGGACTCGAAACATTAACTCTGTTTCTTTCTCCACACATGCTGCCAAAGCAGCTGAGTTGTTGCAGCATTTTCTGTTTTTATCTCTAATCTCCAGTATCTGTAGGATCTTGTCTTTAATCTACTGCATTAGAATTTTCAACGCAAGAGGTAATGAGGTAATAATCTGCAATCTCTACCAACTAGAGGGACAAGGGCAGCAGACACTTTCGGCTGTTCCTTCACTGTCGCTGGGTCCAATCTGGAGCTCCCGACCAAACAGCACTGTACCTACACCGCATGGACTGTATTGCAATTACACGGGGGCACAGGTTCAAGGTGAGAGGGGGAATGTTTCTAAGGGAGATGTGCGGGGGAGGTTTCTCACACAGAGAGTGGTGGGTGCCTGGAAGGCGCTGCCAGAGGAGGTGGTGGAAGCAGGCACATTAGCAACATTTAAGAGACATCTGGAAGGGTGCATGAATAGGGAGCGAATAGAGGGATACGGACCGAGTAAGGACAGAAGGATTTTTTTTTTAGTTTAGTTCGTGCATCATGATTGGCACAGGGTTGGAGGGCCGAAGAGCCTGTTCCTGTGCTGTACTTTGCTTTGTTCTTTGTAACAGTTCAAGAAGGCAGCTCACCACCTACAGCGCAGAAGGGACTATTCTGCCCATCGAGTCTGCACCGACCACAATCCTACCCAGGCCCTATCCCCGTAACCCCATGCATTTACCCTAACTAGTCCCCTTGACACTAAGGGGCAATTTAGCATGGCCAATCCACCTAACCCGCACATCTTTGAACTGTGGGAGGAACCCCACGCAGACACGGGGAGAATGTACAAACTCCACACAGACAGTGACCCGAGGCTGGAATCGAACCCGGGTCCCTGGCGCTGTGAGGCAGCAGTGCTAACCACTGTGTCACCGTGCTGCCCGTGTTGACTTACTTGACTCCCAGTCAATTAGGCAATTAGGAATGGGCAATAAATACTGGTCTAGCCAGCGATGCCCACAACTTGTGAACAAATAAACGCCTCTACTTTCTCAGAAGATGAAGGAAATTTGGCATGTCAGCTACAACTCTCACCAACATTTACAGATGCACCATAGAAAGCATTCTTTCTGGATGTATCACAGCTTGGTATGGCTCCTGCTCTGCCCAAGACCGCAAGGAACTACAAAAGGTTGTGAATGTAGCCCAATCCATCACGCAAACCAGCCTCCCATCCATTGACTCTGTCTACACTTCCCGCTGCCTCGGAAAAGCAGCCAGCATAATTGAGGACCCCACGCACCCCGGACATTCTCTCTTCCACCTTCTTCCTTCGGGAAAAAAGTATAAAAGTCTGAGGTCACGTACCAACCGACTCAAGAACAGCTTCTTCCCTGCTGTGGTCAGACTTTTGAATGGACCTACCTCGCATTAAGTTGATCTTTCTCTACACCCTAGCTATGACTGTAACACTACATTCTGCACACTCTTGTTTCCTTCTCTATGCACGGTATGTTTTGTCTGTATAGCGTGCAAGAAACAATACTTTTCATTGTATACTAATACACGTGACAATAATAAATCAAATCAAATCAAATTAAAATTATAAAACGCTTGGGGTGAAGCATTGCATGATCCCGTTAAAAGGTGGTGCTTTTTCTGTGCTTAGAGATTTAAAAATGCAAGTACACAGAGAGCCCAAACTGAAACATTTGTAATGAAAGGCCAAGCAGCAGTGTTACCAAGACAACAGGCTTTTGAATTTAGCCAATCAATTTGAATCAGGCACTTAGATACCACAAACCTATTAAATTTAAATCTGATGGTTTTGACAACATAGGACCAATCCTACTGTGGGAAATATTGATATGTCACCACAGGTATAAAAAAAAGGGGGCAGTGGGACAAAAAGGAAGAGCAACTTCCACCTGCCAGAGATAACAGCTCTCAACTCGAGAGAGAGAGAGAATCGCTGGCTCTCATAGCTTCATCTATGTCTTAGATAAGCACCATCGAGATAGCAAAGGTCCCAAAGAAGAAATAAGTACCAGACAGAAGAATCAACAGAGAAGGCCCAGAATATTCCAGAAGACACAAAACCTGGTTGTAATTTTGAGAGTGACTAAATTCTATTTTTGTTAATAAGTGGGAATTGTATTTATTTGAACAGTGTACCATTAGAATCTTGTTTTATTTGGGAATAGTTAATAGTTAGAAGGGATTTATTCGGTTTGTTAATAGTTTAGTTAATTTGTTCACTGTTAGTTAGATAAATAAATTGTGTTGATTTTAGAGTGAGTGTCAGGGATTTATTTTTAACCACTAGAAGTTGCTGAAGAGCAGGTCACACCACTTCACACACACCTTTTACAGATTATAGGGCGAGGTACTCCTCTTTGGGGGTTTTGGTGTTAGTTCTCCGAGGGGTGATCAACCTTCGCTTTATAACAATTATAATTGGTACTGTTACTCTAATCACTCGGTCAGCAGCTGAGCCACGAGGTGAGGTCGCTTCCTGAGGTTTGAATCCTCCCTAATGTTGGGTAAGCAGATTTCAGTTATGCCTGGTTCCTGCCCCTGGTGACCATCCAGCAGTCGCAGTTATGATTGGATGGCAGGCGTGAATGGGAACAACTGTGATGCCTCCCCCTCCCAAAGTCAAGGAGGTTACAGACACTGTTAACGGTCACATGTAAACAGTGTACAGGTGGACAGGTCAACAGCTGTTCCCATCGAAAGTTTTGGGCGTCACGGTGGCACAGTGATTAGCACTGCTGCCTCACAGCGCCAGGGACCTGGGTTCAATTCCGGCCTTGGGTCACTGTCTGTGTGGAGTCTGCATGTTCTCCCCGTGTCTGCATGGGTTTCGTCCGGGTGCTCTGGTTTCCTCCCACAGTCCAATGATGTGCGGGTTGATTGGCAATGCTTAAATTGACCCTAGTGTCAGGGGGACCAGCAGGGTTAATATGTGGGGTTACAGGAGTAGGGCCTGGGTGGGATTATGGTTGGTATAGACTCGATAGGCCGAATGGCCTCCTTCTGTACTGTAGGGAATCTATGATTCTATAAAGTTTATTTATTAGTCACAAGTAAGGCTTACATTAACACTGCAATGAAGTTACTGTGAAATTCTCTCAGTTGCCACACTTGTTCGGGTCAATGCACCTAACCAGCACGTCTTTCAGAATGTGGGAGGAAACCGGAGCACCCGAAGGAAACCCACGCAGACACGGGGAGAATGTGAAAACTCCACACAGACAGTGACCCAAGCTGGGAATCGAACCCGGGTCCCTGGCGCTGTGAGGCATGAGGACGGCCTCAACCGGGATCTTGGGTTCATGTCACACTATCTGTAACCCCCACAACTTGCCTGGGCTTGCAAAATCTCACGAACTGTCCTGGCTGGAGACAATACACATCTCTTTAACCTGTGCTTAACACTCTCTCCACTCGCATTGTCTATACCTGTAAAGACTTGATTACCTGTAAAGACTCGCATTCCAACCATTATCTTGTAAATTGAGTTTGTGTCTTTATATGCCCTGTTTGTGAACACAAGTCCTCACTCACCTGATGAAGGGGCAGCGCTCCGAAAGCTTGTGCTGCCAAATAAACCTTTTGGACTTTAACCTGGTGTTGTGAGACTTCTTATTGCGTTGTGAGGCAGCAGTGCTAACCACTGTGCCACTGTGTCGCCCGCAATTAGTCAAGGAGAGAAGGATGAGGGGAATGAAAGAAAGAGGAGAAAAAGGTAAACCAAGAAGAGAAGGGGAAGGTGAGCAGAAAGATATTTCTCTGTGCTGTGATCACAATCTTTCTGACCTAGGCATTGTCGTCACTATGGTCAGAGATCCACTGAACCTTCTGTTAGCTCCAGTTTGAAACATATGATAAGAAACACTTCTACCAATGAGGAAACAATGAGTAATTGAACCATTTCCTACTCCACATCATTCATTTCACAGAACCGCCAAGATCCTCATCTTCCTCAGTCTGTACTTTCAGCTCCACTGCTTTGAAAAGGAAGTTCGCTATTAACTCATCTGCACTTCCTCATTTACTTTGTATTCTCTATTAACTTGTTCAACTAGGAATGACAATGACTTTTATTTACATAGGGCCTTTTAATGTTTTCAAGCACTAGGGGGTTAGGCAGCAATCTAGTGGTAATCAGAGCCCCAAGCTAATGGGGACACAGGTTCAAATCCCACCACGGCAGCTGGTGAATTTAAATTCAATTCAAAGATCTGGATGGGCGTCACGATGGCACAGTGGTTAGCACTGCTGCCTCACAGTGCCACAGACCCGGGTTTAATTCTGGCCTTGGGTCACTGTCTGTGTGGAGTCTGCACGTTCTCCCCGTGTCTGCGAGAGTTTCCTCCGGGTGCTCCAGTTTCCTCCCACACTCCAAAGATGAATTGGCCATGCTAAATTGCCCCTTAGTGAAAGGGAATTAACAGGGTAAATATGTGGGGTTACGGGGATAGGGCCTGGGTAGGATTGCTGTTGGTGAAGGCTCGATGGACTGAATGGTCACCTTCTGCACTGTAGGGATTGTATGATTCTCTGGAATATAACCTCAGCAATGGTGACTATGTTTAAGTTTATTTATTAGTATCACAAGTAAGGCTCACATTTACATTGCATTGACGTTACTGTGAAAATCCTCTAGTCGCCACACTCCGGTGCCTGTTCAGGTACACTGAGGGAGAATTTAACATGGCCAATGCACCTAACCAGCACGACTTTCGGACTGTGGGAGGAAACCGGAGCACCCAGAGGAAACCCACACAGACATGGGGAGAACGTGCAGACTCCACACAGACAGTGACCCAAGCCGGGAATTGAACCCGGGTCCCTGGTGCTGTGAGGCAGCAGTGCCAACCACTGTGCCAACGTGCCACCCTGGCATATATGAAACTATCATCGACTGCTGTAAAAACCCATCTGGTTCACTGATGTCCTTTAGTGAAGGAAATCTGCCATCCTTACCTGGTCTGGCCTACACGTGACTCCAGAGCCACAGCAATGTGGTTGACTCTTAACTGTCCTCTGGAATGGCCAATCAAGCCACTCAGTTCAATTAGGGATGGGAAATAAATGCTGGTGCAGCCAACGATGCCCACATCCCAGGAATGAATAAAAGAATTGATGGTAATGTCACTGTACAGGTAATCCACAGGTCCAGACAATAAAGGTCCCAGAGCACCTCGTGGAAGTGACTTCCAGATGAAATCTGACACTCAGCTACACAAGGAGCTGTTTGAACAGATGACCGAAAGCTGGGTCAAAGAGTAGATTATAAGGAGCCTTAAAGGAGGAGAGGTTTTATTTGATTTGATTTATTATTGTCATATGTATTGGGATACAATGAAAAGTATTGTTTCTTGCACGCTATACACACAAAGCATACTTTACATTTAACACCATTATTCCTAGTGACTCATCTCCAAACTTTGTGACCAGGGCCTCGGCTCCTCCCTCTGCAGCTGGATCCTAGACTTCCTAACCCACAGACCACAATCAATAAGGATAGACAACAACACCTCCTCGACGATCATCCCCACAAGTCTGTGTTCTCAGCCCCGACTATACTCTTTATACACCTATGACTGCGTGGCCAAATTCCCTCTGACTCGATTTTCAAGTTTGCTGATGACACCACCGTAGTGGGTCGGATCTCAAACAATGATGAGACAGAGTACAGGAATGAGAGAGAGAATCTGGTGAACTGGTGCGGCAACAATAATCTCTCCCTCAATGTCAACCAAACGAAGGAGATTGTCATCGACTTCAGGAAGCATAAAGGAGAACATGCCCCTGTCTACATCAACAGGGACGAAGTAGGAAGGGTCGAGAGCTTCAGGTTTTTAAGTATCCAGATCACCAACAACCTACATAAGAACATAAGAACATAAGAAATAGGAGCGGGAGTAGGCCATCTAGCCCCTCGAGCCTGCCCCGCCATTCAATAAGATCATGGCTGATCTGACGTGGATCAGTACCACTTACCCGCCTGATCCCCATAACCCTTAATTCCCTTACCGCTCAGGAATCCATCCATCCGCGCTTTAAACATATTCAGCGAGGTAGCCTCCACCACCTCAGTGGGCAGAGAATTCCAGAGATTCACCACCCTCTGGGAGAAGAAGTTCCTCCTCAACTCTGTCTTAAACCGACCCCCCTTTATTTTGAGGCTGTGTCCTCTAGTTTTAACTTCCTTACTAAGTGGAAAGAATCTCTCCGCCTCCACCCTATCCAGCCCCCGCATTATCTTATAAGTCTCCATAAGATCCCCCCTCATCCTTCTAAACTCCAACGAGTACAAACCCAATCTCCTCAGCCTCTCCTCATAATCCAAACCCCTCATCTCCGGTATCAACCTGGTGAACCTTCTCTGCACTCCCTCCAATGCCAATATATCCTTCCTCATATAAGGGGACCAATACTGCACACAGTATTCCAGCTGCGGCCTCACCAATGCCCTGTACAGGTGCATCAAGACATCCCTGCTTTTATATTCTATCCCCCTCGCAATATAGGCCAACATCCCATTTGCCTTCTTGATCACCTGTTGTACCTGCAGACTGGGCTTTTGCGTCTCATGCACAAGGACCCCCAGGTCCCTTTGCACGGTAGCATGTTTTAATTTGTTTCCATTGAGATAGTAATCCCATTTGTTATTATTTCCTCCAAAGTGTATAACCTCGCATTTCTCAACGTTATACTCCATTTGCCATATCCTCGCCCACTCACTCAGCCTGTCCAAATCTCTCCGTCCTCCACACGATTCACTTTTCCACTTATCTTTGTGTCGTCTGCAAACTTCGTTACCCTACACTCCGTCCCCTCCTCCAGATCATCTATATAAATGGTAAACAGTTGCGGCCCGAGTACCGATCCCTGCGGCACGCCACTAGTTACCTTCCTCCAACCAGAAAAACACCCATTTATTCCGACTCTTTGCTTCCTGTCGGATAGCCAGTCCCCAATCCACTTTAACACACTACCCCCAACTCCGTGTGCCCTAATCTTCTTCAGCAGCCTTTTATGGGGCACCTTATCAAACGCCTTTTGGAAATCCAAAAACACCGCATCCACCGGTTCTCCTCCATCAACCGCCCTCGTCACATCTTCATAAAAATCCAACATGTTCGTCAAGCACGACTTTCCCCTCATGAATCCATGCTGCGTCTGATTGATCGAACCATTTCTATCCAGATGCCCTGCTATCTCCTCTTTAATAATGGATTCCAGCATTTTCCCTACTACAGACGTTAAGCTGACCGGCCTATAGTTACCCGCCTTTTGTCTCCTTCCTTTTTTAAACAGCGGCGTAACATTAGCCGTTTTCCAATCAACCGGCACTACCCCAGAATGCAACGAGTTTTGATAAATAATCACTAACGCATCCACTATTACCTCTGACATGTCTTTCAATACCCTGGGATGCATTCCATCCGGACCTGGGGACTTGTCCACCTTCAGTCCCATTAGTCTACCCAGCACTGCCTCTCTGGTAACATTAATCGTATTAAGTATTTCTCCTGCTGCCAACCCTCTATCGTTAATATTTGGCAAACTATTTGTGTCCTCCACCGTGAAGACCGACACAAAAAACTTATTTAAAGACTCAGCCATATCCTCATTTCCCACTATTAACTCCCCCCTCTCGTCCTCCAAGGGTCCAACATTCACTCTAGCCACTCTATTCCTTTTTATATATTTATAAAAACTTTTACTATCATTTTTTATATTAATTGCTAGCCTAGCTTCATAGTCTATCCTTCCTTTCTTTATCGCTTTCTTAGTCTCTCTTTGTTGTTTCTTAAATTTTTCCCAATCACTTGTTTCTCCACTATTTTTGGCCACTCTGTACGCAGCTGTTTTTATTTTAATACTCTCCTTTATTTCCTTCGTTATCCACGGCTGGTTCTCCCTTTTCTTACAATCCTTGTTTTTTGCTGGAATATATTTTTGCTGAGAACTGAAAAGGATCTCCTTAAAAATCCTCCACTGTTCCTCAGCTATCCTACCTGCCAGCCTGCTCTCCCAGTCTACCTTAGCCAATTCATCCCTCATCCTATCATATTTCCCTCTGTTCAAACAGAGGACACTGGTTTGAGACCAAACTTTCTCCTCTTCCATCTGAATCAGAAATTCGACCATATTGTGGTCACTAGACCCAAGAGGGTCCTTCACAATAAGATCCTTAATTCTACCTACCTTGTTACACAATACCAGATCCAAAATAGCTCGTTCCCTCGTCGGTTCCGTAACATGCTGTTCAAGGAAACTATCCCGACAGCATTCTAAGAACTCTTCCTCCATTCCACCCTTACCGACTTGAGTCTGCCAGTCAATGTGCATGTTGAAGTCCCCCATGATTATTGCCGTTCCGTTTTTACACGCATCCCTTATCTGCTTGTTTATAGCCCTCCCTACCTCAACATTATTATTTGGGGGCCTATATACCACACCTACTAGTGTCTTTCTCCCTCTACTATTCCTCATCTCTACCCATAATGATTCCACGTTTTGTTCCTCAGAGCCTATGTCATCCCTCAGTACTACCCTGATATTATCTCTTATTAATAGCGCAACCCCACCACCTTTTCCTTCCTGTCTATTCTTCCTAAACGCCTGATACCCCTGAATATTCATCTCCCAGTCCTGGTCACCTTTCAGCCACGTTTCTGTAATGGCCACTAGATCGTACCCACTTGTGCTGATTTGCACCATCAACTCATTCACCTTGTTCCGAATGCTTCATGCATTCAGGCAAAGTGTCCTTATTCCAGCTTTTATCTGAACCCGCTTTGATGAGTCGCGAACACCCTCTCCCTCTACTCCCTTATCTAAATTACCGCCTTCATTCACTTGCACCCTCTCCTCTACCATTAATTTTGTAATTCCCCTTACCCCTGCATCCTCCCCCCCATCAATTAGTTCCTTGATCCTAGTCAACTCTTCTAGCTCCCCTCCCCCCAACCTATCTAGTTTAAATTCTCCCCAGTAGCCTTAGCCAACCTACCGGCCAGGATATTGGTCCCCGTGTGATTCAAGTTCCACCCGTTTTTTGTATACAGATCACCCCTGCCCCTAAAGAGGTCCCAATGGTCCAGGAACCTGAATCCCTGCCCCCTGCACCAGTCCCTCAGCCACACATTCATCCTCCACCTCACTCCATTCCTGCCCTCACCTTCCCGTGGCACAGGCAGTAATCCTGAGATTACTACCTTTGCTTTCCTCTTTCTCAGCTGTCTCCCTAATTCCCTGTACTCCCTTTTCATGACCCCTTCTCCCTTCCTACCCACATCAGCGGTACCAATATGTACCGCTACCTCAGGCTCCTCTCCCTCCCACCTCAGGATTTCCGGGACGCGACTAGCGACATCCTGGATCCCGGCCCCAGGGAGGCAGACCACCATGCGAGAATCCCGCCTACCTGCGCAGAAACGCCTGTCTGTCCCCTTCACCATCGAGTCCCCGATTAATACCGCCTTCCTCCTCTTTTCCTTAGCCCTCTGAGTTACAGGGCTGGACTCCACTGCGGAGACACGGCCACTGCTGCTTCCCCCAGGCGGGCTGTCCCCCCCAGCAGTACTCAAGCAGGAGTACTTGTTGTGCAGGGGCAAATCCACCGGGGTGCTCTCAACCACCCTAGCCTTACCCTTCCTGGCCGTCACCCACTTGGCCTCTTCCCGTGGCCCTGGTGTGACCACCTGATGATAGCTCTTGTCTATCACCTCCTCATTCTCCCTCATCAGCCTAAGATCCTCGAGCTGTAGTTCCAGCTCCCTAACACGGTCCCTCAGGAACCGCAGCTCGACACACCCCTCACAGATGTGGATGTCCGGGAGGCCAGATGCCTCCAGGACCTCCCACATCCTACACTGGGAACAACACATTGGTTTCACACTCATACTGGCCACTTTATGTCAAGTAAGACAGTGAAAAGTTAATAAGAGTGTAAGGAAACAAAAACTCACCCCTGCTCGTCCAAGCCCTGTGAGCCAAAGCCCTGACAGCTCACTCAACTTCCCACTCACTCTGCTGCCCGCTACGATGCTGCCCGCTGTATACTTTGGTGCACCTGTCCTGGTCCCCCCCATGCCGACACTATAGTTAAGAAAGCCCACAAGCGCCTCTACTTTCTCAGAAGACTAAGGAAATTTGGCATGTCAGCTACGACTCTCGCCAACATTTACAGATGCACCATAGAAAGCATTCTGTCTGGTTGTATCACAGCTTGGCATGGCTCCTGCTCTGCCCAAGACCGCAAGAAACTACAAAAGGTCGTGAATGTAGCCCAATCCATCACGCAAACCAGCCTCCCATCTGTTGACCGTCTACGCTTCCCACTGCCTCGGAAAAACAGCCAGAATAATCAACGACCCCATGCAACTCGGACATTCTCCCTTCCACCTTCTTCCGGCAGGAAAAAGATACAAAAGTCTAAGGTCACTTACCAACCGACTCAAGAACAGCTTCTTCCCTGCTGCTGTCAGACTTTTGAATGGACTTACCTTGCATTAAGTTGATCTTTCTCCACACCCTAGCTATGACTGTAACACCACATTCTGCACACTCTTGTTTCCTTCTCTATGAATGGTATGTTTTGTCTGTATAGCGCGCAAGAAACAATACTTTTCACTGTATGTTAATACATGTGACAATAATAAATCAAATCAAATCAGCACATCTGTGCAAAAGAAAAGGCCGAAGCATTCATGACTATCTTCAGCCAGAAGTGTCGAGTGGATGATGCATCTCGGCCTCCTCCTGAGGTCCCAGCCTCACAGGTGTCAGTCTTCAGACAATTTGACTCACTCCACGTGATATCAAGAAACAGCTGAAGGCACTGGATACTGCAGAGGCAATATTCCGGTAATAGTCCTGGAGACTTGTGATTCAGAACCTAGCCAAGCTCTTCCTGTGCAGCTACAACACTGGCATTTACCCACCAATGTGGAAATTTGCCCAAATATGTCCTGAACACAAAAAGCAGGACAAATCCAGCATAGCCAATTCCTGCCCATCAGCAAAGTGATGGAAGGTGCCATCAAGCAACACTTACTCAGTAGCAACCTGCTCAGTGACGCTCAGTTTGGGTTTTGCCAGAGTCATTCAGCTCTTGACCTCATTACAGTCTTGGTTCAAACATGGACGAAAGAGCTGAATTCCAGAGGTGAGGTGAGAGTGACTGTCCTTGACATCAAGGCAGCATTTGACCAAGGGTGGCATCAAGGAGCCCTAGCGAAACCCACAAACTGAGTACAGTATGGTGAGGTGTGAAGGATGACATTTTCACTTTGGTATGAAAAAGCGGAGCATTTTTCAAATGGTGAGAAACTGGGAAATGTTGGCATTGGGAAGGAGATTGGTAGCTGTGGAACTGTGGAAAGGTTGTAATTCCAGAGTGCTTTTCATGACTCTGGGACATCTCAAAGAGCCTTGCAGCCAACAAGATACTTTTTAAAGTATAGTCACTGTTGGACTGTAGGGAACAAGGCAGCATTTTGCACTCAGCAAACTCCCACAAACAGCAATGCCACAATCATCAAACAATGTGTTTTTTCAGTGATGCTGACTGAGGGATAAACATTGGCCAGGGCACCTGGAAAGCTCCACTGCTTTTCTTCAAGATAATGTGATTGGATCTTTTACATCCAGCCAAACACGCAGATGGAACCTCTGTTCACCATCTCATCTCTGACACTACTGCACCCCCTCAGTATTAGCTTTGATTTCTGTGCTCAATCCCTGGAGTGGAACTCAAAACCAAAGCTTCATGATTCACAGGCAGGCAGGGCCAAAAAGACCGAGCCACACTTGACAAAGCCAGGAAGACAAATTGGTTGCTACACTACCAGAAAGATGTGGAGGCTTTGGAGAGGGTACAGAAAAGATTTGCCGGGATGTTGCCTGGTATGGAGGGCATTAGCTATGAGGAGAGGTTGTAGAAACTTGGTTTGTTCTCACTGGAATGACAGAGGTTGAGGGGCGACCTGATAGAAGTCTACAAGATTATGAGAGGCATGGACAGAGTGGATAGTCAGAAGCTTTTTCCCAAGGTGGAAGAGTCAATTACTAGGGGGCATAGGTTTAAGGTGCGAGGGGCAAGGTCTAAAGGAGATGTACGAGGCAAGTTTTTTACACAGAGGGTGGTGGGTGTCTGGAACCTGCTGCCGGGGGAGGTAGTGGAAACAGATATGATAGGTACTTTTAAGGGGCATCTTGATAGATACATGAATAGGATGGGAATAGAGGGATGTGGTCCCTGGAGGGGTAGGGGGTTTTAGTTAAGTCGGGCAACATGGTCAGTGCAGGCTTGGAGGGCCGAAGGGCCTGTTCCTGTGCTGTAATTTTCTTTGTTCTTTGTTCTAGTACAAAGGGATCTCCTTCTCTAATGTAACGGGTATACTGACACCACAAGTATTGCAGTGAATACAATCATAGAATGGTTACAGCATAGACGGAGACCATTTGACCATCGTGTTGTGTTGGCTCTCTGTGAACGTAACTCAGCTACTCTCACTCCCTTGCCTTTTCCCTGTAGCCATGCCAATCTTTTCTCTTCAGATAATGATCCAAATCTATTTTGAAAACCTCGATTGAATCTGCCTCCATCAACACTCTCAGGCAGCACATTCCAGATCCTAACCACTGAATACATGAAAGTTGTTTTCCACATGTCACCTTTGATTCTTTTACCAATTACCTTAAATCTGTGCCTTCTGGTTCTCAATTTTTCCACCAATGGGAACAGTTTTTCCCTATCTATTCTCTCCACAACCCTCATGATTTGGAACATTTCCATTTCCATAAAAACTCCTCTCAACTTTATTTCTTCTAAGGAGAACAATCCCAGCTTAGAACATAGAACAGTACAGCACAGAACAGGCCCTTCGGCCCACGATGTTGTGCCGAGCTTTATCTGAAACCAAGATCAAGCTATCCCACTCCCTATCATTCTGGTGTGCTCCATGTGCCTATCCAATAACCGCTTAAATGTTCCTAAAGTGTCTGACTCCACTATCACTGCAGGCAGTCTATTCCACACCCCAACCACTCTCTGCGTAAAGAACCTACCTCTGATATCCTTCCTATATCTCCCATCACGAACCCTATAATTATGCCCCCTTGTAATAGCTCCATCCACCCGAGGAAATAGTCTTTGAACGTTCACTCTATCTATCCCCTTCATCATTTTATAAACCTCTATTAAGTCTCCCCTCAGCCTCCTCCGCTCCAGAGAGAACAGCCTAGCTCCCTCAACCTTTCCTCATAAGACCTACCCTCCAAACCAGGCAGCATGCTGGTAAATCTCCTCTGCACTCTTTCCAGCGCTTCCACATCCTTCTTATAGTGAGGTGACCAGAACTGCACACAATATTCCAAATGTGGTCTCACCAAGGTCCTGTACAGTTGCAGCATAACCCCACGGCTCTTAAACTCCAACCCCCTGTTAATAAAAGCTAACACACTAGAGGCCTTCTTCATAGCTCTATCCACTTGAGTGGCAACCTTTAGAGATCTGTGGATATGGACCCCAAGATCTCTCTGTTCCTCCACAGTCTTCAGAACCCTACCTTTGACCCTGTAATCCACATTTAAATTAGTCCTACCAAAATTAATCACCTCACATTTATCAGGGTTAAACTCCATTTGCCATTTTTCAGCCCAGCTTTGCATCCTATCTATGTCTCTTTGCAGCCTACAACAGCCCTCCACCTCATCCACTACTCCACCAATCTTGGTGTCATCAGCAAATTTACTGATCCACCCTTCAGCCCCCTCCTCTAAGTCATTAATAAAAATCACAAAGCCTCTCTAATCTACCTTCATAATGGAAATCTCTCATCCTGGGGACCATCCTTTCTAAAGTGTGGCGCTCAGAATTGGACGCAATACTCCAGGTTGAGGGAGAACCATAAGACCATACGACATAGGAGGAGAATTAGGCCACTCGGCCCATTGAGTCTGCTCTGCCATTCTATCATGGCTGATATTTTTTCTCATCCCCATTCTCCTGCCTTTTCCCCATAACCCCTGATCCCCTTATTAATCAAGGACCTATCTATCTCTGTCTTAAAGACACTCAATGACCTGGCCTCCACAGCCTTCTGCGGCAAAGAGTTCCACAAGTTCACCACTCTCTGGCTGAAGAAATTCCTCCTCATCTCTGTTTTAAAGGATTGTCCCTTTAGCCTGAGGTTGTGCCCTCTGGTTCCAGTGCTTTATAAATGTTCGCCAAACTTCCTTTCTTTTATCAAAGGGTCTTTGACAAAGGGTCATCTGGACTCGAAACATCACCTCTTTTCTCTCCTTACAGATGCTGCCAGACCCGCTGAGATTTTCCAGCGTTTTCTCTTTCGGTTTCAGATTCCAGCATCCGCAGTAATTTACTTTTATTCCTTTCTTTTTTACTCCATACGCCTTTTTAAAAGTACATTTATGGATGTGGGTGTCACTGATTATGTCAGCATTTATTGCCTATCCCTTGAGACTACTTTCTCAACCTGTTCTGCCACATTTAATGACTTATGCATATAATACACACCTGGGTCCCTCTGCTCCTACACCTCTTTCAGAATTGTACCCATTATTTTATACTGTCTTTTATGTCCTTCCTACCAAAACGTATCACTTCACCATATTAAATTTCATCTGCCACATATCAGCCCATTCCACCAAACTACCTATGCCCTCTTGAAGTATATTATTACCCTCCTCAACTGTTCACAATATTTCCAGGTTTTGTATCATCTGCAATTTGAAATTGTGCCCTACACATTCAAGTCTAGGTCATTAATATAGATCAAGAAAAACAGTGGTTCCAGAATCAACCTCAACACAGTCATAGAGTCATAGAGGTTTACCACGTGGAAACAGGCCCTTTGGCACTTGTCCATGCTGCCCAGTTTTTACCATTAACCTAGTCCCAATCAATATTACCATCCTCTTGTCCAAAAAACAACCATTCACCTCTACTCTCCCAACACTCAGCCAATATCCTATCCATGCCTCTACTGTCCCTTTCATTCCATGGGCTTCAACTTTGCTGACAGGCCTGATCTGTGGCACTCCGTCGGAAGCCTTTTAGACAAAACATTCCATTCATAGACAAGGAAAGGAGAGAGTGCAGAATGTAGTGTTACAGTCATAGCTAGGGTGTAGAGAAAGATCAACTTAATGCAAGGTAAGTCCATTCAAAAATCTGACAGCAGCAGGGAAGAAGCTGTTCTTGAGTCGGTTGGTACGTGACCTCAGACTTTTGTATCTTTTTCCCGATGGAAGAAGGTGAAAGACAGAATGTCCGGGGTGTGTGGGGTCCTTAATTATGCTGGCTGCTTTTCCGAGGCAGCAGGAAGTAGACAGAGTCAATGGACGGGAGGCTGGTTTGAGTGATGGATTGGGCTACATTCATGACCTTTTGTAGTTCCTTGTGGTCTTGGGCAGAGCAGGAGCCATACCAAACTGTGATAC
Organism: Mustelus asterias; assembly: GCF_964213995.1. Lineage (NCBI taxonomy): Eukaryota > Metazoa > Chordata > Chondrichthyes > Carcharhiniformes > Triakidae > Mustelus > Mustelus asterias. Next base: position 4,023,061 of record NC_135802.1, on the reverse strand, counting down.
AACCGGAAAGAATGCTTTCTATGGCGCATCTGTAAAGGTTGGTGAGAGTCATAGCTGACATTCCAAATTTCCTTAGTCTTCTGAGAAAGTAGAGGCGTTGGTGGGCTTTCTTAACTATAGTGTCGGCATGGAGCGGGGGGGGGGGGGGGGGGGGGGGCAGGACGGGTTATTGGTGATCTGGACACCTAGAAACTTGAAACTCTTGACCATTTCTACTTCATCCTTATTGATGTTGACAGGTATCGACTATTATCAACTTCCTGAAGTCGATAACAATCTCCTTCGATTTACTGACATTGAGGGAGAGATTATTATCATTGCACTATTTCACCAGATTCTCTATCTCTTTCCTGTACTCTGTCTTGTCATCGTTTGAGATCCAACCCACTACAGTGGTGTCATCAGCAAACTTGAAAATCGAATTGGACGGGAATTTGGCCGCACAGTCATAGGTGTATAAGAAGTATAGTAAGGGGTTGAGAACATAGCCTTGTGGGGCACCAGTGTTGAGGATGATTGTGGAGGAGGTGTTGTTGTCTATCCTTACTGATTGTGGTCTGTGAATTAGGAAGATTGGATTGGCAGGAATTGTTTTCTTTGAAACAGAGGCGATTGAGGGGCAATTTAATTGAGGTGCATAAAACTAGATCCTAGAGAGGTCTTAGAGAGAGTAGCTGGAAGCATTTATCTCTGTTCAACAGCAATGTCCATGACCAGAAGGTGTAGATTTTTCACCCAGAGGGTGGTGGGAATCTGGAACTCACTCCCTGAAAGGGTGGTAGAGGTGGGAATCCTCATAACATTTAAGAAGCATTTAGATGAGTACTTGAAATGCTGTAGCACACAAGGCAATGGACCAGGTGCTGGAAAATGGGATTAGAGTAGATTCGGAAACAGAAAATGCACGAGAATCTCAGCAGGTCTGACAGCATCTGTGGAGAGAGGGAATCGGGTTAACATTTCGAGTCAGGATGACCATCCACATTCCAGCATCCAAAGTAATTTGCTTTTATTTTTCAGCAGTCGCTGAAAATAAACACGCAGGTACAGCAGGGATATGGTAAAGAAGGAAAATGGTATGTTGGCCTTCATAGCGAGAGGATTTGAAGATAGGGACAGGGGTGTTTTGCTGCAATTGTACAGGGCGTTGGTGAGGCCACACCTGGAGTATTGTTCCAGTGTCCTTATCTGAGGAAGGATGTCCTTGCTATAGAGGAAGTACAGTGAACGTTTACCAGGCTGATTTCTGGGATGGCAGGTCTGTCGTATGTGGAGAGACTAAGTCGGTGTGAATATAAGTGAATATGTTCACTGGATTGTAGAAGAGTGAGAGGGGATCAAGGGACATGGAGGAGGGAAAGGGGGGAATCAGGATATTGAATTTGATAATCAGTCATGATCAAATGAATGGCGGGGCAGGCTCGAAGGGCCAAATGGCCTCCTCCTGCTTCTAGTTTCTAATGATGTAGAGATGCCGGCGTTGGACTGGGGTAAACACAGTAAGAAGTTTAACAACACCAGGTTAAAGTCCAACAGGTTCATTTGGTAGCAAAAGCCACACAAGCTTTCGGAGCTCTTAGCCCCTTCTTCAGGTGAGTGGGAATTCTGTTCACAAACAGAGCATATAAAGACACAGACTCAATTTACATGAATAATGGTTGGAATGCGAATACTTACAACTAATCAAGTTGGCTCTCTCTAAGACCTCTCTAGGATCTAATTTTATGCACCTCAATTAAATTGCCCCTCAATCGCCTCTGTTTCAAAGAAAACAATTCCTGCCAATCCAATCTTCCTAATTCACAGACCACAGTCAGTAAGGATAGACAACAACACCTCCTCCACAATCATCCTCAACACTGGTGCCCCACAAGGCTATGTTCTCAACCCCTTACTATACTTCTTATACACCTATGACTATGCGGCCAAATTCCCGTCCAATTCGATTTTCAAGTTTGCTGATGACACCACCGTAGTGGGTTGGATCTCAAACGACAACTAATCAAAGACAACTAATCACACGAGGACGGCCTCAACCGGGATATTGGGTTCATGTCACACTATTTGTAACCCCCACAGTTGCGTGGACCTGCAGAGTTTCACTGGCTGTCTTGTCTGGAGACAATACACATCTTTTTAGCCTGTCTTGATGCTCTCTCCACTCACGTTGTTTTGTTTCTTAAAGACTTGATTAGTTGTAAGTATTCGCATTCCAACCATTATTCATGTAAATTGAGTCTGTGTCTTTATATGCTCTGTTTGTGAACAGAATTCCCACTCACCTGAAGAAGGGGCTTAGAGCTCCGAAAGCTTGTGTGGCTTTTGCTACCAAATAAACCTGTTGGACTTTAATCTGGTGTTGTTAAACTTCTTACTCTAGTTTCTAATACAGAAAAGTAGTCTCACAACACGAGGTTAAAGTCCAACAGGTTTATTTGGCAGCATGAGCTTTCGGAGCACTGCCCCTTCATCAGGTGAGTGTAGGATTTGTTTCACAAACAGGGCATATAAAGACACAAACTCAATTACAGAATAATGGTTGGAATGCGAGTCTTAACAGGTAATCAAGTCTTTACAGGTGCATGTGAGTGGAGAGAGGGTTAAGCACATGTTAAAGAGGTGTGAATTGTCTCCAGCCAGGACAGTTAGTGAGATTTTGCAAGCCCAGGCAAGTCGTGGGGGTTACAGATAGTGTGACATGAACCCAAGATCCTGGTTGAGGTCATCCTCATGTGTGCGGAACTTGGCTATCAGTTTCTGCTCAGCGATTCTGCGCTGTGGTGTGTCGTGAAGGCCGCCTTGGAGAACGCTTACCCGAAGATCAGAGACTGAATGCCCTTGACTGCTGAAATGTTCCCCAACAGGAAGGGAACGCTCCTGTCTGGTGTTTGTCGAGCTGTGTCTGTTCATCCATTGTCGTAGCGTCAGCATAGTCTGTCAGGAGATGCGTCAATGCCAGATTCATCAGCCGCACTCACAGGACAGCCCCGAACGTCACCCCAGCACAACGCAACGCCATCCGCGCTCTCAAGACCAACTGCAACATTGTCATCAAACCAGCAAAGGAGGGGTCACTGGCATACTAAACAGATTGGCGGATTGGAAAACGGCTAATGTTACGCCGCTGTTTAAAAAAAGAAATAGACAAAAGGCGGGTAACTACAGGCCAGTTAGCTTAACGTCTGTAGTTGGGAAAATGCTGGAATCCATCATTAAAAAAGAAATAGCAGGCCATCTGGATAAGAATGGTTCGATAAAGCAGACGCAGCATGGATTCATGAAGGGAAAGTCGTGCTTGACGAACTTGTTGGATTTTTATGAAGATGTGACTAGTACGGTTGACGGAGGGGAACCGGTGGATGTGGTGTTTTTGGATTTCCAAAAGGCATTTGATATGGTGCCTCACAAAAGGTCGCTGAAGAAGATTGGGTCACACGGAGTTGGGGGTAGGGTGTTAGCGTGGATTGGGGATTGGCTATCCGACAGGAAGCAGAGAGTTGGAATAAATGGGTGCTTTTCTGGTTGGTGGATAGTAACTAGTGGCGTGCCGCAGGGATCGGTACTGGGGCCTCAACTATTTACCATTTATATAGACGATCTGGAGGAGGGGACTGAGTGTAGGGTAACAAAGTTTGCAGACGACACAAAGATAAGTGGAAAAGTGAATCGTGTGGAGGGCGTAGAAGGTCTGCAGAGAGATTTGGACAGGCTGAGTGAGTGGGCGAGGATCTGGCAGATGGAATATAACGTTGACAAATGTGAGGTTATTCACTTTGCAGGAAATAATAGCAAATTGGATTATTATCTAAATGGAAAAAAATTACAACATGCTACTGTGCAAAGGGACCTGGGGGTGCTTGTGCATGAGACGCAAAAACCCAGTCTGCAGGTGCAACAGGTGATCAAGAAGGCAAATGGGATGTTGGCCTATATCGCAAGGGAGATAGAATATAAAAGCAGAGATGTCCTGCTGCATCTGTACAGGGCATTGGTGAGGCCGCAGCTGGAATACTGTGTGCAGTATTGGTCCCCTTATTTGCGGAAGGATATATTGGCCTTGGAGGGAGTGCAGAGAAGGTTCACCAGGTTGATACGAGAGATGAGGGGTGTTGATTATGAGGAGAGACTGAGCAGATTGGGTTTGTACTCGTTGGAATTATAGAGACCTATAAGATAATGAAGGGGCTGGATAGGGTAGAGGTGGAGAGATTCTTTCCACTTAGAAAGGAAGCTAGAACTAGAGGGCACAGCCTCAAAATAAAGGGGGGTCAGTTTAGGACAGAGTTGAGGAGGAACTTCTTCTCTCAGAGGGTGGCGAATCTCTGGAATTCTCTGCCCACTGAAATAGAACATAGAACATAGAACATTACAGCGCAGAACAGGCCCTTCGGCCCACGATGTTGCACCGACCAGTTAAAAAAAAAACTGTGACCCTCCAACCTAAACCAATTTCTTTTCGTCCATGAACCTATCTACGGATCTCTTAAACGCCCCCAAACTAGGCGCATTTACTACTGATGCTGGCAGGGCATTCCAATCCCTCACCACCCTCTGGGTAAAGAACCTACCCCTGACATCGGTTCTATAACTACCCCCCCTCAATTTAAAGCCATGCCCCCTCGTGCTGGATTTCTCCATCAGAGGAAAAAGGCTATCACTATCCACCCTATCTAAACCTCTAATCATCTTATATGTTTCAATAAGATCCCCTCTTAGCCGCCGCCTTTCCAGCGAAAACAATCCCAAATCCCTCAGCCTCTCCTCATAGGATCTCCCCTCCATACCAGGCAACATCCTGGTAAACCTCCTCTGCACCCTCTCCAAAGCCTCCACATCCTTCCTGTAATGTGGGGACCAGAACTGCACACAGTACTCCAAGTGCGGCCGCACCAGAGTTGTGTACAGTTGCAACATAACGCTACGACTCCTAAATTCAATCCCCCTACCAATAAACGCCAAGACACCATATGCCTTCTTAACAACCTTATCTACTTGATTCCCAACTTTCAGGGATCTATGCACACATACACCTAGATCCCTCTGCTCCTCCACACTATTCAAAGTCCTCCCGTTAGCCCTATACTCAACACATCTGTTATTCCTACCAAAGTGAATTACCTCACACTTCTCCGCATTAAACTCCATCCGCCACCTCTCGGCCCAACTTTGCAACCTGTCTAAGTCTTCCTGCAAACTACGACACCCTTCCTCACTGTCTACCACACCACCGACTTTGGTGTCATCAGCAAATTTGCTAATCCACCCAACTATACCCTCATCCAGATCATTAATAAATATTACAAACAGCAGTGGCCCCAAAACAGATCCCTGAGGTACACCACTTGTAACCGCACTCCATGATGAATATTTACTATCAACCACCACCCTCTGTTTCCTATCCGCTAGCCAATTCCTGATCCAATTTCCTAGATCACCCCCAATCCCATACATCTGCATTTTCTGCAGAAGCCTACCATGGTGAACCTTATCAAACGCCTTACTAAAATCCATATATACCACGTCCACTGCCTTGCCCCCATCCACCTCCTTGGTCACTTTCTCAAAAAACTCAATAAGGTTAGTAAGGCACGACCTACCTGCCACAAAACCATGCTGACTATCACCTATCAATTCATTACTCTCCAAATAACTATAAATCCTATCCCTTATAATTTTTTCCAACATCTTGCCGACAACAGAAGTGAGACTCACCGGTCTATAATTCCCGGGGAAGTCTCTGTTCCCCTTCTTAAACAATGGGACAACATTCGCTAACCTCCAATCTTCTGGTACTATACCAGAGGCCAATGACGACCTGAAGATCAGAGCCAGAGGCTCTGCAATCACTTCTCTTGCCTCCCAGAGAATCCTTGGATAAATCCCATCCGGACCAGGGGATTTATCTATTTTCAGACCCTCCAGAATATCCTGCACATCCTCCTTATCAACTGTAATACTGTCTATTCTACTCCCTTGCAACCCAGTGTCCTCCTCAGCTATATTCATGTCCCCTTGCGTGAACACCGAAGAGAAATATTGGTTCAATGCTTCACCAATCTCCTCCGGTTCCACACATAACTTCCCTCTGCCATCTATAACTGGCCCTAAACTTGCCCTAACCAACCTTCTGTTCTTGACATACCTATAGAACGCCTTAGGATTCTCTTTAACCCTATCCGCCAAAGTCTTCTCATGTCCCCTTTTAGCCCTTCTAAGCTCGCTCTTCAACTCCCTCTTAGCCAATCTAAAGCTTTCTAGTGCACTACCCGAGTGCTCACGTCTCATCCGAACATAAGCCTCCTTTTTCTTTTTAACCAACAAAGAAACTTTTTTGGTGCACCACGGTTCCCTAGCCCTACCAATTCCTCCTTGCCTGACAGGGACATACCTATCACAGACTCGCAGTAGCTGCTCCTTGAAAAAACTCCACATGTCGGACGTTCCCAGTCCCTGTAATCTCCTAGTCCAACCTATGTTTCCTAATTCTCTCCTAATAGCCTCATAATTACCCTTCCCCCAGCTAAAACCACTGGCCCGAGGTTCATGCCTATCCCTTTCCATCACTAAGGTGAACGTAACCGAATTGTGGTCACTATCACCAAAATGCACACCAACTTCCAAGTCTAGCACCTGGTCTGGCTCATTTCCCAGCACCAGATCCAATATAGCCTCACCTCTAGTTGGCCTGTCTACATACTGAGTCAAAAAACCTTCCTGCACGCTTTGAACAAAAACTGACCCCTCTAACGAGCTAGAGCTATAACAATTCCAGTCAATATTAGTCAAGTTAAAATCCCCCATAACAATTGCCCTATTACTTTCACTCCTAAGCAGGATTGACTCCGCAATCCTTTCCTCAACCTCTCTAGAACTTTTAGGAGGTCTATAAAAGACTCCCAACAGGGTGACCTCTCCTCTCCTATTTCTAATCTCCGCCCATACTACCTCAACAGATAAGTCCTCATCAAACCTCCTCTCTGACACTGTGATACAATCTCTGACCAATAATGCTACCCCTCCCCCTCTTCTACCTCCTTCCCTACTTCGACTAAAACATTTGAACCCCGGGACCTGCAGCATCCATTCCTGCCCCTGCTCTATCCATGTCTCTGAAATAGCCACAACATCGAAGTCCCAGGTACTGATCCACGCTGCAAGTTCACCCACTTTATTGCGAATACTCCTGGCATTGAAGTATACACATTTCAAACCCTGCTCCACCCCACCTCTGCAATGCCGTGCATTGCAGTCCCCATCCATGCATCCCTCACTTTCAGCCCCACTACTCAGGATCCCTCCCCCCCCCCGAATCAGTTTAAACCTCCCTGCATGGCCTTAGCAAATTTACCCCCCAGGATATTGGTCCCCTTCTGATTAAGGTGTAGACCATCCTTCTCATAGAGGTCACACCTTCCCCAGTACGAGCCCCAATTGCTTAAGTACCTGAATGGTGGAGGCTACCTCGTTGAATATGTTAAATCACGGATAGATGGATTCCTGATCGGTCAGGGAATTAGGGGTTATAGGGATCAGGCGGGTAAGTGGAACTGATCCACTTCAGATCAGCCTTTATCTTATTGAATGGCGGGGCAAGCTCGAGGGGCTAGATGGCCTACTCCTGCTCCTATTTCTTATGTTCTTATGTTCTTTAGAACGGATTACTACAAAGAAGTGTACCGACAACTGAACAACGAGGAACACTACAGACAGTTACCCACAGAACCGACCAAAGAACACACCTGTCAACTCAACAGACTGATCAAGATCTTTGATCCGGACCTTCAGAGCACCATCCATGCTCTCATCCCACGTACTCCTCACGTTGGAGATCTTTACTGTCTCCTGAAGATACACAAGGCCAATACACCTGGCCGTCGTATCGTATCAGGCAATGGGACCCTGTGTGAGAACCTCTCTGGCCACGTTGAGGGCATCCTGAAACCTATCGTACAAAGAACCCCCAGCTTCTGTCGCGACACTACGGACTTCTCACAGAAACTCAGCACACATAGAGCAGTTGAACCAGGAACACTCCTTGTCACAGTGGATGTCTCGGCACTCTATACCAGCATCCCCCACTACGACGGCATTGCTGCAACTGCCTCAGTACTCAATGCCAACAACTGCCAATCTCCAGTTGTTCGCAATTCTACAACTCATCCGCTTCATCCTGGACCACAATGTCTTCACCTTCAAAAACCAGTCCTTCATCCAGACACATGGAACAGCCATGGGGACCAAATTTGCACCTCAATATGCCAACATCTTCATGCACAGGTTCGAACAAGACCTCTTCACCGCCCAGGATCTTCAACCGATGCTATACACTAGATACATCGATGACATTTTCTTCCTTTGGACTCATGGTGAACAATCACTGAAACAACTACATGATGACATCAACCAGTTCCATCCCACCATCAGACTCACCATGGACTCCTCTCCGGAATCGGTTGCATTCTTGGACACACACATCTCCATCAAGGACGGTCACCTCAGCACTTCACTGTACCGCAAGCGCCTGGATAACCTCACGATGCTCCATTTCTCCAGCTTCCAGCCTAAACACATTAAAGAAGCCATCCCCTACAACCTCTCCATATACACAGGATCTGCTCAGATGAGGAGGACACTACAGACACCTACAGACGCGGAAAGACGCCCTCGTAAGAACAGGATATGGCGCCCAACTCATTGATCCACAGTTCCACCACGCCACAGCGAAAAACCGTACCGACCTCCTCAGAAGACAAACACAGGACATGACAGACAGAGTACCCTTCGTCGTCCAGTATTTCCCCGGAGCGGAGAAGCTATGACATCTTCTCTGGAGTCTTCAACGTGTCATCGATGAAGACGAACATCTTGCCAAGAACATGCCCACACCCCCACTACTTGGCTTCAAACAACCGCGCAACCTCAGACTATTGTACGCAGCAAACTACCCAGCCTTCAGGAGAACAGTGACCACAACACCACACAACCCTGCCACAGCAACCTCTGCAAGACGTGCTGGATCATTGACACGGATGCCATCATCTCACGTGAGAACACCATCCACCAGGTACACGGTACATACTCTTGTGACTCGGCCAACATTGTCTACCTGATATGCTGCAGGAAAGGATGTCCCGAGGCTTGGTACATTGGGGAGACCATGCAGACGCTACGACAATGGATGAATGGACACAGCTCGACAATCACCAGGCAGGTGACAATCACCTTCCTGTCGGGGAAAACATCGTAAGAAGTTTAACAACACCAGGTTAAAGTCCAACAGGTTTATTTGGTAGCAAAAGCCACACAAGCTTTCGGAGCTCCAAGCCCCTTCTTCAGGTGAGTGTATAATGGTCATAATGACACTCACCTGAAGAAGGGGCTTGGAGCTCCGAAAGCTTGTGTGGCTTTTGCTACCAAATAAACCTGTTGGACTTTAACCTGGTGTTGTTAAACTTCTTACTGTGTTTACCCCAGTCCAACGCCGGCATCTCCACACGGGGAAAACTTCAGCAGTCAAGGGCATTCAGCCTCTGATCTTTGGGTAAGCGTTCTCCAAGGCGGCCTTCACAACACACGACAATGCAGAATCACTGAGCAGAAACTGGTAGCCAAGTTCCGCACACAAGAGGACGGCCTCACCCGGGATCTTGGGCTCATGTCACACTATCTGTAACCTCCGCGACTTGCCTGGGCTTGCAAAATCTCACTAACTGTCCTGGCTGGAGACAATACACTTCTCTTTAACCTGTGCTTAACACCCTCTCCACTCGTATTGTTTTACCTGTAAAGACTTGATTACCTGTTAAGATTCCCATTCCAACCATTATCTTGTAATTGAGTTTGTGTCTTTATATGCCCTGTTTCTGAAACAAATCCTACACTCACCTGATGCATTTTGGAGGATCTAATACAGATAGGAAATATACAGTAAATGGAAGAACCCTTAGGAGTATTGATAGGCAAAGGGATCTGGGTGTACAGGTACACAGGTCACTGAAAGTGGCAATGCAGGTGGAGAAGGTAGTCAAGAAGGCATATGCCATGCTTGCCTTCATCGGCCGGGGTATTGAATTAAAAAATTGGCAAGTCATGTTGACGCTTTATAGAACCTTAGTGAGACCGCACTTGGAATATAGTGTTCAATTCTGGTTGCCACACTACCAGAAGGATGTGGAGGCTTTGGAGAGGGTACAGAAAAGATTTACCAGGATGTTGCCTGGTATGGAGGGCATTAGCTATGAGGAGAGGTTGGAGAAACTTGGTTTGTTCTCACTGGAGCGATGGAGGTTGAGGGGAGACCTGATAGAAGTCGACAAGATTATGAGAGGCATGGACACAGTGGATAGTCAGAAGCTTTTTCCCAGGGTGGAAGAGTCAATTACTGGGGGGCATAGGTTTAAGGTGTGAGGGGCAAGTGTTAATAGAGATGTACGAGGCAGATGTTTTACACAGAGAGTGGTGGGTGCCTGGAACTTGTTGCCGGGGGAGGTAGTGGAAGCGGATACGGTAGTGGCTTTTAAGGGGCGTCTTGATAAGTACATGAATCAGAATCAGAATCCTACAGTGCAGAAAGAGGCCATTCGGCCCATCGAGTCTGCACCAACCACAATCCCACCCAACCCCTATCCCTACATATTTTACCCAATAATCCCTCTAACCTATGCATCCCAGGACACTAAGGGGCAATTTAGAATGGCCAATCAACCTGGCTCGCACATCTTTGGACTGTGGGAGGAAACCGGAGCACCCGGAGGAAACCCACGCAGACACAGGGAGAATGTGCAAACTCCACACAGACAGTGACCCGAGCCGGGATTCGAATCCAGGTGCCTGGAGCTGTGAAGCAGCAGTGCTAACCATTGTGCTACCGTGCCTCGCGTGCGAATGAGATGGGAATAGAGGGATATGGTCCCCGGAAGGGTCGGGGGTTTTAGTTAAGTCAGGCAGCATGGTCTGTGCAGGCTTGGAGGGCCAAAGAGCCTGTTTCTGTGCTGATGAAGGGGCACGGTTCCGAAAGCTGACGCTACCAAATAAACCTATTGGGCTTTAACCTGGTGATTGTGAGATACTTACTTTTCTGTGCCTACCCCAGTCCAACGGCCGGCATCTCCACATCATTAATGCTGAAAATGCTGGACGATCTGACAGCATCCGTGGGGAGAGAATAGAGTATGAAGTCTTAGTGTGACTTCTTACTGTGCTCACCCCAGTCCAACCCCCGCATCTCCACATCATACAGCCAACGTTTGGGGTCTGGATGACCCTGTGTTTGAGCTGTCAGACCTGCTGAGATTTTCCAGCATTTTGTTTCTATTTCAGATTCCAGCATCCACAGTATTTTATTTTTATTCTAGTTTCTAATAGGTAGGTGTTTGAGGGACGTCACACACTTGGATGGGCTGAACGGTCTCTTTCTGTGCTAGCACGAACAAAATGGACCGAGCGGACTGTTTATTTTCCACGACTTTTGAAGCGGTGCACCTTGTATATGTGTGTGTGGAGGTTGTTTGGAGGCTCTGTACTCACTAATCCATTGGGAAGGAGCTGTGTGAGTCTGGATGTTTTTCTGGATTAACTGTCCATCCGCCCCCTCCGCAACACCCACACAGCGGAGTGCCTGTGATTGACAGCGTCCTCAGCCAGTCAAAGGCGAGATAGCCATGTCAATCACAACAACTGGGGGCGGGCTCGGAGCCGCTAACCAATCGCCTCGTTGGGATCGACATAATGAGATGCAGTGGGCGTGGCTAACGGGCGTTGCGCGTGAGCGAATTCAAATACCCGCCTCGTCAACGGCCACCCGGGACCCCTGACTGACAGCTCTCCCAGCCAATGGGAGCCAAGCCCCGCTCCCATTCGCCCTGACCGACAGCTCTCCCAGCCAATGGGAGCCAATCCCCGCCCCCATTCACCTTGAGTGACGGCACTCCTGCCCAGTTAGCAGGCGGAGGGAAGGTGGGCCTCGCCGCCATTGGGTGGGGTGGGGTTGATGGTAACCGCCCTCTGTCTATAAAGGTGGGACAGCGGCTGGGGGTCGGAGAGGCCGATCGATCGGGATCGGTTTGAAGAGGGTTGTGAGGAGGAAAGGAAAGCGGAGGGAGAAGCAGCAGCAGCAGCAGCGGCACTCGCAGCAGCAGGGTTCGGTGATTGTGTGTGGAAGCTCGGGCTGTGATGGTTCCCCAGGCCGCTCCCCGTTCCCGCCGCCCGGCCTCTTCGTGTCGCTGCGCCCCGCGCTCGCTCTGTTTCCACCCGCGGCACTTCATCATCATCAGCAGCAGCAGCAACTCGAGAACGGCGGCCACCGCCTTACCCTGCAGAGACGGCGCTTCGAGTAGGCCCTCCTCCGCCTGAAGAGAGCCCCAGGACACCGAGAGAGAGAGAGAGACAGACAACAGAGACCCCGACCAGGGAGGAGGCCCAGGCCGGCCCTGCCACTGCAACCCTTCAGGGTCCGCCAGGTAAGGAGCCCCCCCCAGCCCCGCAGAGCCTCAGTGAGGAGCCCGGGGCGCAGACACTGCCCCCTCTGTCTGTCAGGGACTGTTTACAATGACACTGATAGAGGGGTATCTACAGGGGGTGGGGGGAGGCTGCAGCATACAGCAGGAGGCCATTCGGCCCATCCAGTCTGCACTGACTCTGACAGAGTATTTTAGCCAGCCTGCACATTCACCATGACTAATCTAATCCAATCTGCAGATAAAGGCAATTACTCTTTGGGTGCAGGAATCTGAAACCAAAACAGAAAATGCTGGCGAAACAGCCAGGGAACTGGGGTTTGATTCCAGCCTTGGGTGACTGTGCGAGCTCTGAACAGACCAGCGTTGTCATATATATTAATATACAGTGAAAAATATTGTTTCTTGTGTACTATACAGAAAAAGTGTACTGTTCATAGAGAGGGAAAGGATAGGGTGTAGAATGTACTGTTAGTCATAGCTAGGGTGTAGAGAAAGATCAACTTAATGTGAGGTAGATCCATTCAAAAGTCTGACAGCAGCAGGGAAGAAGCTGTTCTTGAGTCGGGTGGCATGTGACCTCAGATATTTGTATCTTTTCCCCGAAGGAAGTAGGTGGAAGAGTCCGGGTGCGTGGGTTCCTTTAATTATGCTGGCTGTTTTGCCGAGGCAGTGGGAAGTGTGGACAGAGGCAATGGATGGGAGGCTGGTTTACTTGATGGATTGGGCTACATTCATGACCTTTTGTAGTTCCTTGAGGTCTTGGGCAGAGCAGGAGCTATAGTCAGTTGTGATACAACCAGAAAGAAAACTTTCTATGGTGCATCTGAAAGTTGGTGAGAGTCGTAGCTGACATGCCACATTTCCTTAGTCTTCTGAGAAAGTTGAGGCGTTAGTGGGCTTTCTTAACTGTGGTGTCGGCATGGGGGGACCAAGACAGGTTGTTGGTGATCTGGACACCTAAAAACCTGAAGCTCTCGACCCTTTCTACTTCGTCCCCTTTGTCAGCAAGGGCATGTTCGCCACTACGCTTCCTGAAGTCGATGATAATCTCCTTCGTTTTGTTGACATTCTTTGTGTGGGTTTCCCCTGGGTGCTCCAGTTTCCTCCCACGGATGAGAGTTAGGTTGATTGGCCATGCTAAATTGCCCCTTAGTGTCAGGGGGGTTAGCGGGGTAAATTGTTGGGGTCTGACAACATCTGAGGAGAGAGAATAGAGTCAATATTTCAAGTCAGGATGACCCATCAGAGCCTTTTTCTTGGGTCATCCTGACTTGAAACATTGGCTCTATTCTCTCTCAGATGCTGTCAGACCCAAGACCATAAGACATTGGAGCAGATTTAGGCCACCCTCAGCCCATCAAGGGCTCTGCCATTCAATCATGGCTGATCTTTTTCTCATCCCCATTCTCCTGCCTTTTCCCCATTACCCCTGATACCCTTATTAATCAAGAACCTATCTATCTCTGCCTTAAAGACACTCAATGACCTGGCCTCCACAGCCTTCTGCAGCAAAGAGTTCCACAGATTCACCACTCTCTGGCTGACCTGAGTTTCTCCAGCATTTTCTGTTTTCCGTTTAACCTGTACATCTTTGGAGTGGGAAGAAACTGGAGCACCTGGAGGAAACCCATGCAGACATGGGGAGAAGGCTGGAATTGAACCTGGGTCCCAGGTGCTGAAAGGCAGCAGTGATACCCATTGCTGCCAATGTGTGGCAGGGGGGTGGGGGAGATGTGATGTGCAGGCAGGTTAGAGGTTGATGAATAAAGAACTAAGTTTATTTATTAGTGTCACAAGTAGGCTTACATTAACACTGCAATGAAGTTGCTGTGAAAATCCCCTAGTCTCCACACTCTGGTGCCTGTTCGGGTACACTGAGGGAGAATTTAGCATGGCCAGTGCACTTAACAAGCATGTCTTTCAGACTGGGAGGAAACCGGAGCACCCGGAGGAAACCCACGCAGACACAGGGAGAATGTGCAGACTCCACACACAGTGACCCACTGTGCCACCGTGCTGCCCCTAGCTAGTAATGATTTTGCTGTTTGTACACAATACAATGATTAGTGTTGGTGATCCCAAACCAAGAAAACTCTATTGGTCGTGGTCAATTGATTTGAGATGTGTTTGGGTCTCCCCAGATGGTTTTGAATTCTGCTGACTGCACTTTGCCTGATTTTTAACCTCCCGTCTGCAGAATAAATTGCTGATTAAGTTGAATAAGCCCATGTAAACAAATATAAACGAGCAAAACTGCTGTTGGAAATCTGGAATTGAAAAATGAACAAACAACTCAGCAGATTAAGTAAAATGCAGAGAATAGAAGGGTTAATATTTCAGAAATTGCTGACAATGACAGGAACTCCAATGGTGTCTGGAGACCTTGAACAAAAATAGGAACTGTCAGTAACACTTATTGTCAGTGTTTGGAGTTTTAACAAGCACTTGTAGAAATACTGTAAAGGTAAGTGAATATTCGTCACAAACTGCAGCTAATTGTGGGCCACGAATAACTGGACTGAACATCAAACTGCAAGTCTGGCAAGCCTGCATCATCTTCACACTCTACAGTGGGGAGACCTGGATATGTGCTAAGTGGGAGAAAAGGTTGATCAGTTTCTGCCTTGCTGTCTCAGATATATCCTTGACATCTTTAGTGGGAGAAGGTCACCAGCTAAAGTCCTGGAGCATGCAGATTCTACCAGTGTACAATCCTTGCTAGGCTCTTTGGATGATGGCTACACACACAGACCTCTTGTACAGTGAAGTGGCCAGTGGGCTATGACCTCCAGGGTGTTCACACCTCCAGTGCAAAGATACCTGCAAGCAAGATATGAAGATGGTGGACATTGAGACCAGTAACTGCCAAACAATTGTTGATGGCTAAGACCTCAGCAGGCTGGTGAGATATTGGAAGAGGCAAGCAGAAACAGAAGCTCACCTTTCCAAGAAGATGACCCAGTGAAAATATGCCTGCACAACCTTGCCCCATAATTTGATTTATTATTGTCACATGTATTGCTATACAGTGAAAAGTATGGTTTCTTGCGCACTATATAATCAAAGCATACCATTCATAGAGAAGGAAAGAGCAGAATGTAGTGTTATAGCTAGGATGTAGAGAAAGGTCAGCTTAATGCAAGGTAGGTCTGTTTAGAAGTCTGGCAGCAAGGAAGAAGCTGAGTCAGTTGGTACGTGATCTCAGACTTTCGTATCTTTTCCTGATGGAAGAAGGTGGAAGAGTGTATATCCAGGGTGTGTGGGGGACCTTGATTATCCTGACTGCTTTTCCAAGGCAGCGGGAAGTGTAGACGGAGTCAATGGATGGGAGGCTGGATTGCGTGATGGACTGGGCTGCATTCAGAGCCCTTTGTAGTTTCTTGGCGTCTTGGTCAGAGCAGGAGCCATAACAAGCTGTGATATATCCAGAAAGGATGCGGTCTATGGTGCATCTATAGAAGTTGGTGAGAGTTGTAGCGGACGTGCTGAATTTCTTGGCCTCCTGAGAGAGAGATGTTGGTGAGCTTTCTTAACTGTCATGTGGAGGGACCAGGACAGGTTGCAGGTGATCTGGACACCTAATCTTGAAGCTCTCGACCATTTCTACTTCATCCGTGTTGATGTATATAGGGGCATGTCCTCCTCTCAACTTCCTGAAGTCAATGATTATCTCCTTCATTTTACTGACATTGAGGGGAGAGATTGTCATCGCACCAGTTCATCAGCTTCTCTCTCTCTTTCTGAACTCTGCCTCATTGTTTGAGATCCGACCCACTGCAGCGTGTCATCAGAAAATCGAGTTGGAGGGAAATTTGGTCACAGTCATAGGTGTATAAGAGTATAGTAAGGGGCTGAGGGCACAGCCTTGTTGGGCTCCAGTATTGATGATCATGGAGGAGGTGTTGCCTATCCTTACTGATTGAAGTCTGTGGCTTAGTAAGTCCAGGCTCCAGAACTGGGGGTCATAGTTTGAGGATAAGGGGTAAACTTTTTAGAACTGAGGTGAGGAGAAATTTCTTCACCCAGAGGGTGGTGAGTGTGTGGAATTCACTGCCACAGAATGAAGTTGAGGCTAAAATGTTGTCTGATTTCAAGAAGAAATTAGATATAGCTCTTTAGGTTAGTGATATGGGAGGAAGGCGGATCAGGATATTGAATTTGATCTGCCATGATCAAAATGAATTGCAGAGGAGGTGCGAAGGGCTGAATGGCCTGCTCCTGCTTCTAGTCTCTATGTTGTCTACACATAACACCCCCACAATAATATGCCTTCCCAGTCCACTGTCTTGTGCAGCAGAGAATGCATGAGTGGGGCTCCTGAGTGAGACACAGGCAATGCTTAACGCAGAGTTTGTTGTTTTGCAAGATGGAAAGCTTTCCTAGGTAGAAATACTGAGTAAAATATTCATGATCCTGGCTCTGAATGTTTGGGATTTTTATCTAGATTAACAAACGCTAGGGTATGATTGTAATGCTGTCATACACAGCCTTGACCAGAGCTGAAAGCAGTGTTTTCTAGTGTGAAGGTGTTAATAATTAAACCACCAGGGAACGAATGTTAGCAGAAGCTGTTTGATCTGATCGTGCATTAATAGGAGGTGGTTGTAATTCTGTTGAAAAATGAAAACCATCACATTAAAAGTGGGCAATGATAATCAACAGGTGCTGAGATAATGTTCCTACAGGACATGCATTTATAGCGACTAATAATACTGTTTGGGGGGGGGGAAGGACAAGCAGTGATGTCTCCAGTGGCTTTGGGGCAGTAGTACGTTCGTAAATGTTCTGAAATTGTTATCAGAAGCTGGTACTTAGCTATTCTTGGCACAGTACTGCTGAGAATGACAGCAATAAAACAATAAATGAAGTGCAAGTGTAGTCCTTGATATGTTCCTGCAAGTGTATCAGTAGGTGCAGTCGGTTTAGCTCAGTTGGCTGGATTGCTGGTTTGTGATGCAGTGACATGGGTTCAATTCCCATACTGGCTGAGGTTATTTGTGAAGGCTCTGCCTTCTCAACCTTGTCCCTCACCTGAGGTGTGGTAATCCATGGGTTAAATTACCACCTGTCACAGACAATGGTCCTCTGGGACTTTGCAGCCCTATAAAGCTGCAGTGATTGGGGCTATAGTTCAGCTGATAAGGTGCATGGAATCCACGGTAATGACAGTAAGATTTTATTACTTGCTCTCTATTTGACTGACAGTTGGTATCGCTATACCCCTTCGCATTTGTGTTGACCTGCCCACTGAATATTTGAAATGATCTGAATACAAAGAATTATTCTTGTGTATTGTTGAAGCTTCTTGTTTTGCACTCATCAAGACAGGCAAAAAGGATGCTGATCAATTGAGAAGTCAACTGCTTGCATTGCCATGAAGACCACATGCGTTTCCCAAGTTCCTGGGTAATTCAAAGAAGGTGCAAGACTTATTCCTTTTGGTGGCAGAGAACCCTGCAGATGTCTTTTCCAGCATGTGTTAATGAGCGTGTTACAAACGCGACTGATTATCAGTTAATGGAGCTATTACACACCCAGGATTGGTTCAAGTGCCGTCCAATCCTGGAATCATATCTAATAAGACTCTGACCTGGTGGTGACCCAGTGGACCCCAACACACAGACCCAGCCACCGGCTCATTTGTGACCACAACCACAGGGATGTCATCCACTTACCGGCCTTTGACCTGTCCATGCCAGAGCATGGTCTGGGTATCCACCAACTGGCAAAGCCAAACCGCAGTCCAACAGCGACCCGGAATACCTGACCGTGCAGACCCATCTACCGACGCAGGAACCACAAGCAAAGCAACAAATCCTCCATCCACACACTGACCAGAGCAAATAACTTCAGTGGACACAACTATACCTTAACACAAACTACTCTCTCCGTCTCCCAGGCTCAAAAAAGCAGTCGCTCCAGGAAACATGGAGAATGTGCAGACCTGCACACAGTCCCAAAGTCCCCCTCCCCAGCTTGCTGCTTGCAAATGTCCACTCTCTGGCTAGACAGATTTATAGCCAAACTCACTTTCCAGTGGATAACCATCCAATATGCCATCTGAAGTTAAGTTTTTTTGTGATATTACACTGAGGAAGCATGGGAAAATATTTGGAACAGAAAGTATTTTCCCACACTTTGTTCTATTTACAAGCTGCAGAGACCTCCATGGGGACAAAAGATTCAGCACAATCTCCAAAGTATTTTAGTCTTATCAAGCCTCTGGGCTCTTGGTTACAGAGCTTGCAAACACCAAGGAACTACCATCTTCGGGATAACTGCCATGTAATGATATGCCATTGCTTGCCGACAGTTTTGTACACTGAGCTATTTTGCTGTAATGTGAGGTGGTGATTTTCTGTAAATGCTTCCTAATCCTAGCCTCCAATGCCAAAGCAAAATACTACAGTTGTTGGAAATCTGATCTCTAAGAAACAAATGTTGGCAATACTGAAATCAAAATAAAAACTGCTGGATAAACTCAGCAGGTATGGTAGTATCTGTGGAGAATCAAAGATATCCTTCTACGCAGTCTGGAGTCACATGAGTTAGTCCAAATTTCCAGCAACCGCAGTATTTGGCTTTTATTTTCGATGGCAATACTGAGCAGTTAAAGCAGCATCTGTGGAGTGGAGAGAAAAACGTTACCAGTTCATCAATAGTCATGGGTGAGGTACCTGAAGATTGGAGAGTGGCAAAAGTTGTGCCTTTGTCTGAAAAGGGCTGCAGGGAAAAGCCTGGGAACTACAGGCCAGTGAGCCTCACATCTGTGGTGGGTCAGTTGTTGGAAGGTATTTTGCGAGATAGGATCTACAGGCATTTAGAGACGCAAGGACTGATTAAGGACAGTCAGCATGGCTTTGAGAGTGGAAAATCATGTCTCTCAAATTTCATTGAATTTTTGAAGGGGTAACCAAGAAGGTAGATGAGGGCAGTGCAGTTGATGTTGTCTACATGGACATTAGCAAGGCCTTTGACAAGGTACCGCATGGTACGTTGTTGCATAAGGTTAAATCTCACGGGACCCAGGGTGAGGTATCTAAATGGATACAAAATTAGCTTCTTGACAGAAGCCAGAGGGTGGTTGTAGAGAATTGTTTTTCAAACTGGAGGCCTGTGACCAGCGGTGAGCCTCAGGGATCAGTGCTGGGTCCACTGTTTGTCATTTATATTAATGATTTGGATGAGAATATAGGAGGCATGGTTAGTAAGTTTGCAGATGACACCAAGATTGGTGGCATAGTGGACAGTGAAGAAAGTTATCTCTGATTGCAACGAGATCTTGATCAATTGGACCAGTGGGCTGACGAATGGCAGATGGAGTTTAATTTAGACAAATGCGAGGTGATGCATTTTGGTAGATTGAACCAGGGCAGGACTTGGGTTAATGGTAGGGTGTTGGGAGAGTTACAGAACAAAGAGATTTAGGGGTACATGTTCATAGCTCCTTGAAAGTGGTGTCACAGGTGGACAGAGTGGTGAAGAAGGCATTCTTCACCAAGCATGCTTGGTTTTATCGGTCAGAACATTGAATACAGGAGTTGGGACGTCTTGTTAAAGTTGTACAAGACATCGGTAAGGCCACACTTGGAATACTGCGTGCAATTCTGGTCACCCTATTATAGAAAGGATATTATTAAACTAGAAAGAATGCAGAAAAGATTTACTAGGATGCTATCGGGACTTTGGTCTATAAAATAATGAGGGGTGTAGACAAGGTAGATAGTCAATGTCTTTTCCCAAAGGTAAGGGAGTCCAAAACTGGAGGGCATAGATTTAAGGTGAGATGTGTTCAGAGGCAATTTTTTCACACAGGGTGGTGTCTGGAACAAGCTGCTAGAGGTAGTAGTAGAGGCGGGTACAATTTTGTCTTTTAAAAAGCATTTAGATAGTTACATGGGTACGATGGGTATAGAGGGATATGGGCCAAATGTGGGCAATTGGGATTAGCTTGGGAGTTTTAAAAAAAAAAATAAGGGCAGCATAGACAAGTTGGGCCGAAGGGCCTGTTTCCATGCTGTAAACCTCTGACTGAGTTCAGGGTTATGACCTTTTTCATAGCTTTAACCATATGCTGGAGAAATGCTAGAGTCTATAAAAGAGGTGAGAACTGAATATTTAGAAAATGGTAGGATTGGGCAGAATCAACATGGATTAATGAAAGGAAAATAATATTTGACAAATCTATTGGAGATTGAAACATAAACTAGAAGCAGGAGGAGGCCATTCGGCCCTTCAAGCCTGCTCCACCATTCACTTTGATCAAAAGTAGTCAGCACGGCTTTGTCAGGGGCAGGTCGTGCCTTACGAGCCTGGTTGAGTTCTTTGAAAATGTGACCAAGCACATTGACGAAGGAAGAGCGGTGGATGTGGTCTATATGGACTTCAGCAAAGCGTTCGATAAGGTCCCCCATGCAAGACTTCTTGAGAAAGTGAGAGGGCATGGGATCCAAGGGGCTGTTGCCTTGTGGATCCAGAACTGGCTTGCCTGCAGAAGGCAGAGAGTGGCTGTGGAGGGGTCTTTCTCTGCATGGAGGTCAGTGACCAGTGGAGTGCCCCAGGGATCTGTTCTGGGACCCTTGCTGTTTGTCATTTTCATAAATGACCTGGATGAGGAAGTGGAGGGATGGGTTGGTAAGTTTGCTGACGACACCAAGGTAGGTGGTGTTGTGGATAGTTTGGAGGGATGTCAGAAGTTGCAGCGAGACATAGATAGAATGCAAGACTGGGCGGAGAAGTGGCAGATGGACTTCAACCCGGATAAGTGTGTAGTGATCCATTTTGGCAGATCCAATGGGATGGAGCAGCAGTATAAAATGAAGGGTACCATTCTTAGCAGTGTAGAGGATCAGAAGGACCTTGGGGTCCGGGTCCATAGGACTCTTAAATCGGCCTCGCAGGTGGAGGATGCGGTCAAGAAGGCGTATGGCGTACTAGCCTTCATTAATCGAGGGATTGAGTTTAGGAGTCGGGAGATAATGCTGCAGCTTTATAGGACCCTGGTTAGACCCCACTTGGAGTACTGCGCGCAGTTCTGGTCACCTCATTACAGGAAAGATGTTGAAGCCATTGAAAGGGTGCAGAGGAGATTTACAAGGATGTTGCCTGGATTGGGGGGCATGCCTTATGAGGATAGGTTGAGGGAGCTTGGTCTCTTCTCCCTGGAGAGACGAAGGATGAGAGGTGACCTGATAGAGGTTTACAAGATGTTGAGGGGTCTGGATAGGGTGGACTCTCAGAGGCTATTTCCAAGGGCTGAAATGGTTGCTACGAGAGGACACAGGTTTAAGGTGCTGGGGGGTAGGTACAGGGGGGATGTCAGGGGTAAGTTTTTCACTCAGAGGGTGGTGGGTGAGTGGAATCGGCTGACGTCGGTGGTGGTGGAGGCAAACTCGTTGGGGTCTTTTAAGAGACTTCTGGATGAGTACATGGGATTTAATGGGATTGAGGGCTATAGATAGGCCTAGAGGTGGGGATGTGATCGGCGCAACTTGTGGGCCGAAGGGCCTGTTTGTGCTGTGGCTTTCTATGTTCTATGTTCTATAGCTAATCATTGAATTCAATATCCTGATTTCCGCTCCCCAAAATATCCTTGATCGCTTTAACCCCAAGAGCAACATCTAATTTCTTCTTGAAATTGCACTGTTTTGGCCTCCCCTACATTCTATGGTAGTGAATTCCACACATTCACCACCCTCTGGGTAAAGAAATCTCCTCTCAGTTCTAAAAGGTTTACCCCTTGTCCTCAAACCATGATCCCTAGTTCTGGACTCCCCCACCATTGAGAATGTTCTTTCTGAATCTACCCTGTCTAACCCTGTTAGAATTTTATAAGTTTCTATAAGATCCCCTCTCAACTCCAGTAAATATAATCCTAACTGATTTCGTGTCTCCTTGTATGACAGACCTGCCATCCCAGGGATCAGCCTGATAAACCTTCGCTGTACTCCCTTTATAGCAAGGGCATCCTTCCTCCAATAAGGACACCAAAACTGCACATACTAGGTGTGGGCTCACCAACACCCTGTACAATTGCAGCAAAACATTCCTTTACTCAATGTCCTCGCTATGAAGACAATATACCATTTGCCATAAGGGGAACCAATAGCTGTGGTGTGTTTAGATTTTCTGAAGGCTCCCAGTAAGATCCCACAAGGGGGGTTAGTAAGTCAGATTGGAGCATACGGCATAGTGGGTAATATACTGACAGATTGAATTGGTTAACAGATAGAAACCAGTAGGAATGAATGGGGAATTCTCAGGTTGGCAGGCTGTGACTTGTGGGGCACTGCGAGGATCAGTGCTTTGACCCCATCTATATTAATGATCTGGATGTGGGGACCAAATGTAAAAGCAAATTTGCTAATGAGATATTCTCTAATGGGTGCACTTTGAATAACAAATATTCCATTGGACATGCAACTGGTGATTTGTTGTAGACTTAAACGGATGAAAATTATATTGGATGGTGGCTTGAGGTTTGAGATAAAAGCTTTTTGTTCGAGGACAGTTCAGTGGGAGGAAATAGGTGTTTCAAAATACATTTTGTAGTAATATGTGCTGTGACAGAGTTGGAAACCACTGCTTTAATTCAACATCTCAAAACAGTGTCATCACTGTTGACACATGATCGCAATCACATTTGCAGGCATGACCCAAGCCAACATCTGAGTAGCTTTGTTCTGAGGCATAGGTTCAATCAATGTCAATAGAACTGTGGAAATTTAACTGTTCAAGGTTTAGGATAAATACCAAAAGAGAAAATGCTGGAAAATCTCAGCAGATCTGTAAGGAGAGAAAAGAGCTGACATTTTGAGTCCAGATGACCCTTTGTTAAAGGATAAATACCATAGTTTGGGATGTAAATTAAGAACTTATCCATCTGTCATAAATCCAAATTGTGAAGTAAATAAGATCCCTTCAGTTGCAAGTGACACAGACTGAATCAGCTAGGAGTGATGGATTGTCTGCTTTTCTGGCAGAAGATACCAAAGTTTTACACCCCTCAATCTTGGTGTTTGAACTTCAGCTTGTTAACAGAGAAGCTAAATTTAGTTGCATTCCAATCTGCCCCAACGCAGCTACACAAACCAGTACTGGTTCAGAACAAGTGAGCAAAATCGGTATTTCTAGCACTGGACTCCATTCTCCAGCTAGCAAAACAAATCATATAACTTGTTCCTGGCATTTATTCTATGTTCTGCTTTAAAGAGCTCTCAGCTGGGGAGCTGATCCAGTTTAACGAGATTTATAATGTCACCCGGTAGACTATCCTGGGATTGCAAAGCTAGGCTCTTGGAATGTTGGTAACTTGGGAATACAAGATCTAATTTTTCATTTGGGAAACTGATCTTGCCACAGAATTTACATGGGCATTTAGTTTTTGATAACTTGGAGCAGAACCTCGTATGCACAGCAGGTCTGAGTGAAAAAGAAAAGTCCTTGACTTACTGGATGTTGATATCTCAACCTGACTTTCTTGTGTTCTCTCAAACTCCTGAATGTTCATAGTCCAAGAATTCCTACAGTGCAGAAAGAGGCCATTTGGCCCATCGTGCCTGCACTGACAATCCCACCCAGGCCCTATTCTTGTAACCCCACATATTTAACCTGCTAATCCTGACACTAAGAGACAATTTATCATAGCCAATCAACCTGACCTGCATATCTTCTGGGCACCTCCTTCCTGGCAGTCAAATCTTAAACCTGGAGCTGTATTTTTGTCTGCTCCCTGTAGTTCAGGATCCAGAATTCAAACAAAGTTGGCATCAATGGAAATTAACTCTTTGCTTCCAAGTGTTTTCAGACCTCCTGAGTGTTCCCAGCAGTTTCTAAGATACTGTTGAGTGGCTTGGGAGCCAACCACTGGTGTTTCATCTAAACCAGAGTGGATAATCATGTACTTTTTTCCATTACTTATTGATTGGTGAAAGGAGGTTACTGAAGTGCTTAACTAAGGTGGTGGTATTTGGTATACATGTGTATTTAAGTTGATAAGGCAGTGTGGTTGGGATGAGATGCACCCAAGGATACTGAGGGAAGCAAGTGGAAATGTGGTGACACTGGCTATAAGTTTTCAATCTTCCTTTGACCTGGGTAGTAATTGCAAACATTGCACTCTTGTTCAAAGTAAAGATAAACCTAGCAACTACAGGCAGGTCAGTCCAACCCCTTGCGTTGGGGAAGCTCCTTTCCTTTGCTTTGGGCAAAATAGTCATTTGAGGAAAGTCAGCATGGATTTAAGGGAGATTTGTGATTGCTTATGTTGGAGATGAGGTTACTGCTTTTATTGTGCTGTATGTGGACTTGCACCACAGTCAAATGTCACGTACAACAGACATGTGGGCAAATAGCCTGTAGGGCGGCATGGTAGCATAGTGGTTAGCACTGCTGCTTCACAGCTCCAGGGACCTGGGTTCTATTCCCAGCTTGGGTCACTGTCTGTGTGGAGTTTGTACATTCTCCTCGTGTCTGCGTGGGTTTCCTCCAGATGCTCCGGTTTCCTCCCACAGTCCAAAGATGTGCGGGTTAGGTTGATTGGCCATGTTAAAATTGCCCCTTAGTGTCCTGGGATGCGTAGATTAGAGGGATTAGCGGGTAAAATATATGGGGGTAGGGCTTGGGTGGGATTGTAGTTGGTGCAGACTTGATGGGCCGAATGGCCTCTTTCTGTACTGTAGGGTTTCTATGAAATGAAAATAGCTAAACTACAATGTTAGCTAACGTTGTACAGGGCTCAATTTCAAATCTTGCAATGATATCTTGGCTTGTGAATGGAGTATGATAGTGTAGAACTTCAAAAGGACGTAGAAGTTTGGTGCAATGGGCAGACACATGGAAGATGGAGCTTATTGTAGAGCAATGAGGTGACTTACTGTGGCAAGAAGATGTGGAGTGACAGTATAACAAAGGGTACGGGAACAAAGGAACCTGGGTGTATATGTGCATAAATTATTGAAAATGACAGGACAGATTGGGAGCATGGTTAGTAAAGCATAGTATCCTGGGTTTCGTTCGGGATGTGGAGTATGAAAATCAAAAACCGGTGTTGAACTTGTGCAGAACTGGGCACCAGGCATTCAAGAGCATGCTGTAATTCACGATGGCCTCTCACGAGGAGATTCAATCACATAGATTGGAGAGTTTAAGACTTTTGGAGAAGAGCAGGTTAAGAGGAGATTTGATAGTTATTCAAAATCATGAGGGGTCTGGATAGAGTAGACATGGAGTGGGGGAATATCTGTTGGTGGATGGATTGAGAACCAGAGGGCAGAGATTCAAGGGAATTGGCAAAAGAAGCAGTGGTGATGAGAAATGTTTTTGTGCAGAAGTGGTTAAGTATGTGCTGCTTTCTCTTGTGATAGAGCCAGGTTCTATCAAGACGTTCAAAGAAACTGGATTGTTATCTGAAAGAATGTGCATGATATTGTGGAGAAGGTGTGGAGTGGCGCCAGGTGAATAGCTCTGATGGAAAGCCAGCTTAAACACAAAACTAGATAGCTGCTGCCTGTGCTGTAACAAGTGTAATTTAAAGTTTATTTATTGCAGTGTTCATGTAAGCCTACTTGTGACAATGAAGTTACTGTGAAAACACCCTAGTTGCCACACTCCAGCACCTGTTTGGGTACAGAGTGGGAGAATTTAGCATGGTCAATGCACCTAACCCGCACGTCTTTCGGACTGTGGGAGGAAACCGGAGCGCACGGCGGAAACCCACGCAGACACGGGGTGAACGTGCAGACTCTGCACAGTGACCCAAGCTGGGAATTGAACTTAGCCTGTATGTCAACTATTGGCAGTAATCCACTAGCTCATCTGTATATGTGCTTGTTTTTGCAAAGTTAATTTCATGCTAAAGTGTGATAATCCGGTCTCTCTTTCTCTTTTTGGTGGGTACAGCATCAAGTATCAGTCTCGTTTTACAGACCCACGGGTGACGTAAATCAAGTCTTCCAAGATGAAGCTGTTGGAAAATACAAGCTTTGAGGCGATGAACTCCCAGCTTACCATTGAGACTGGTGACTCTCACATTATAGGGCGGTGAGTTAATCTTTCACTTATCATCTGATATGAGGTCACCAACAGTTTAAACTTGAATCAACTCTGCTCTGTGCATGACAGCAAGTTTGAATTGATAGCCAAACATGTTTCTAAATTGATGAAGTTTCATGTTTGTAATTATATTTGAACTGTAGCCCAGAATTATAGCCCATCCATATTTCAGAGCATGATTGATGCCGAATCTCCAGGAAAATGTGACTTGGGTAACTGCAGAAATTATTTGTACTGCTATAATTTGACTTTTAACGAGCATAAATAGAGCCGTAGACCATTTGGCCCTTCGAGCCTGCTTTAACATTCAGTTACATTATGGTTAAGCTCTTCTCAGGTACACATTGTGCTTTGGAAGATGTCCCCTCAGTTCTCTGCACAGAAGCTGCCTGCCCACAATTGTTTGGAGGGAGGGGGTTGCTGATTCTGAGTCTTCGTCCTGTATGTACTGGATGTGGTGTCACTGACCATGTGGCCCATTTTGCATTTTCCAAACACACTAACCAAGTTATAAATAGCATGAGAATTACAGCCTAAACAACCAAACACTAAAAGTGTCTGCCTTTCTTATCTTGCTGGCAAAGTTCACTGCTCCATCTAATCAACTAACCAGACAGATAGAAAAATGCTCCTGAGCTCTAGGTCTGACTTTGCACTGCCATCAATCCAACTCTTTAGAACATTGCTGGCCTGGGTGATATACACTTCAATTGATTCGTACCATAGTCATTCTCTGCAGCTTATTCTAATCAATCCTGCTGCAGATTTTGCATCAAATAACCTGAATGGGAGGATTGGATTAAACAATAGTCTATCAACCTTTATCACACTGGTATTAGTGTCTCTGAGATGAACGCACTGATTTCTGCTGTCACTTGAAGATTTATTAGACAAATACCAGGAACGGGTGGGTTGTCTTGGGAGGACAGGTTGCACAGTTTAGGCAGGTACAATTTTGTCTTTTAAAAAGCATTTAGATGGTTATATTGGTAAGATGGGTAGAGTGGGATGTGGACCAAATAATCTGGAGGTGTCCCCATTGACCAGAAACTCAACTCTCATAGATAGTCAGAGATTTACAGCATGGAAACAGGCCCTTCAGTCCAACTTGTCCATGCCGTCCAGGTTTTTCCACTAAGCTGGCACCAATTGTCTGTATTTGGTCCATATCCCTATCTTACCAATACAACTGTCTAAATGCTTTTTAAAAGACAAAATTGTACCTGCCTCTACCACTACCTCTGGCTGCTTATTCCAGACACCACCCTGTGTGTGGGGAAAAAATTGCCCCTCTGGACCTTTTTGCATCTCTCTCCTCTCACCTTAAACCTGTGCCCTCTAGTTTTAGACGCCCCAATCTTTGAGAAAAGATGTTGACTATCTACTTGATCTATGCCCCCCCTCCCCTTTATAGACATCTATAAGATCACCCCTAAGTCTCCTATGCTCCAGGGAAAAAAGTCCCAGTCTATCCAGCCTCTCCTGATAACTCAAAATATTAAGTCCCAGTAGCATCCTAGTAAATCTTTTCTGCACTCTTTCTAGTTTAATAATGTTCTTTCTATAATGTGACCAGAACTATACACAGTATTCCAAGTGTGGCCTCCTTAAAAGAGATACCAATGTCTCGTACAACTTCAACAAGACGTCCCAACTCCTGTATTCAACGTTCTGACCAATGAAACCAAGCATTCCGAATGCCGCCTTCACCACTCTGTCCACCTGTGACTCCACTTTCAAAAAGCTATGAACCTGTATTCCTAGATCTTTGTTCTATAACTCTCCCCCTACGCCTGACTATTAACTGAGTAGGTCCTGCTCCGATCTACCAAAATGCATCACCTCATTTATCTAAATTAAACTCCATCTGCCATTCATCGGCCTATTGGCCCAATTGATGAAGATCCCATTGCAATCTGAGATAACCTTCACTGTCCATTATGCCACCAACTGGGCTAGCTATATAAATATTATGACTACAAAAACAGGCTAGGGGCTGGGAATTCTGCAGTGGTTCACATGACTCTTCAAAGTTTGTATTCCTCCTACAAGGCGCCAGTCAGGAACACTACTTGACTGGGTGAGTGCAACTTCAACAACACTTGAGTTTGATTATCAGGGCAATGCAGTCTGCTGGATCATCATCCCTTGCACTACTGTAAACATTTCATTCACTCCACTGGCACACAGTGGTTGTAGAGTGTACCACTCACCAAGCTAATGGCAGTATCTTTCAAACTCATTGTTACTGAGAGCAGCAGCAGTCAATAGGCGCACACCATCCTGATTTGGACATACGTGACCATTCCTTTGTTGCTAGGCCAAAATTTTGGAGCTCCCTCCTTATAGCACTCTTGTCTGACCAATATTGGCCATTCAGCCCAAACTGTTTATTCATCCGAGTTCCTACTGTTAAAGAAAAACAACAAGGCACTTGAATTTGTCTATACAAGTCACTGCACTGAAGGAACTTTATATGAAGCTATTATAAGTCCTATATAACTATCATTGACAGTGTGGTTTTTTAAATCATTTTTAGCAATAGAAAGGAAATTGCTGTTTCCTCTTTAGATACAGTATGTTTTGTCAATCTACTATGTGAGGCTCAGGTGTTACTCATTTGTGCAATACATAATCTGATTGCCTTCCTGTTTTAGCCTCATTGTTGCAGCTGAAGTGAAAACAACATGCAAGGATGTGGTAGATTTGAACAGTTCAAAATGTCACTGTCATACGCAAGAACAAAATGAGGCAGTTCATAAGATATAGGAGCAGAATTAGGCCATTCGGCCCATTGAGTCCGCTCTGCCATTCGATCATGCCTGATATGCTCCTCATCCCCATTTTTCTGCCTTCTCCCCATAACCCTTCAACCCATTACCAATTAAAAATGTCTAACTCCTGAAATTTACTCACTGTCCCAGCATCCACTGCACTTTGGGGCAGTGAATTCCACAGATTCACAACCCTTTGGGAGAAGTAGTTTCTCCTCTGTTTTAAATTTGCTACCCCTTATCCTAAGACTATGACCTCTCTTCCTAGAATGCCCCACAAGAGGAAGCATCCGCTCCACGTCTACTTTATCCGTATCTTTTATCATTTCGTACACCTCAATTTGATCTCCCCTCATTCTTTACTCCAGAGAGTATCGGCCTAAACTGTTCAATCTCTTCATACGACAAACCCCTCCTCTCTGGAATCAATCTAGTGAACCTTCGAACTGCCTCCAATGCCACTATATCCTTCCTCCAAACAAGGAGACCAAATCTGTGCATTACTCCAGGTGCGGCCTCAACAATGCCTTGAATAGTTGCAATAATACTTCCTTACCTTTATTCTATTCCTTTAGCTATAAATGCCAATATTCCATTCACTTTATTACCTGCTGTACATGCATGCTAGTTTTCTGCCCTGGATGATCTGCCATTTATTTGGATCATTCTTTTGCTTCATAGATTTCCGTTGGACAAGGATATCAAACTGCCAATTCCAGTCTTAAGTTTCAATTATTCCCCACAGCCTTTTAGACTGGGGATTTCCATTAGCCTGTGTGTAGTAGCACTTCCTGATTTCACTCTTAAATGACTTGGCTCTTAAGATTGTGATGCCTTGTCACCTTCTGGAGTCCTCTGGCAGAGGTGATAGTTTCCTTGTATCAACCTTCATTATGAAAATCAATACTATGGCCCCACAGGTGCAGCAGGTAATCAGGAAGGTTAATGTACGTTCCCTTATTTCCAGGGGGTTAGAGTATAAGAGAAAGGAGTTTTGCTACAACTGTGCAAGGTATTGGTGAGACCACATCCGGAGTACTGAGTAATTTTGGTCACCTTATTTAAGGAAAGCTATTTCATTGGAGGGCCTTGTGAGGAAAGATTACAGATTGGGACTCGACTCATCGGAATTTAGAAGAATGGGAGGTGATCTCATTGAAATATTGTAGGATTCTTAAGGGGCTTTACAGGATAAATGCTGAGAGGAGGTTTCCTCTCTCGGGAGAGTCCATGACTAGATAGTAGTCTCAGAATAAAGAGGTGTCAATTTAAGACTTGCACGAGGAGGAATTTCTTGAGGATTGAGCGTCTTTTGGAACTCCTTGCCTCAAAGGGGGCAGAGTCCTTGCATACATTTAATGCTGAGAGATTTTTGATCAGTAAGGGAATCGAGGGAAAGAGCAGGAAAGTGAACGTGAGAAATGTTGGGTCAACCATGATCCTATTGAATGGTGGAGTAGGCTTGAGGAGCTGAATGGCCTCCTCCTGTTTCTATTATGGTCCTCAAATTAACTTGCTATAATTGGCATCAATACTTCTAGCAAAAGAACCAGTGCGCACTTCCTGGGAAGATGATTAAAGTAGTTTCTGTGGGAACTCTTAAAGGGAATTCAATAAATGCTTGAAACGGAAATATTTGCAGAGTTAATGAATGACCACCTCTGCTGTAAGATTCTTGTGACTTGGATGGACAAGAGGAGGAAAACATTCCTATTATGGCCAATACTGGACACTCAGTGGATGTAGCTGCACTACATGGCCATCTTCTGGTTGATAAATCCTGACTGAGCCAGCGATGCTGACATATTGTAAAACTTTAAAAAAAAATGTATGTTGACCAAGCCATGTAGTCAGTACCCACTCTTGCACTGCAGTCCCCCAAAAGGTAAAGTCCCTTGGTGCTGGAATTCTGCTGCTGGCAGCATCAAATGCCTCATAGAATTGATCCTTGATATCTGGGCATTGATGCATTAGGTTAGCTGAGATCATGCAAGGTATTAGAAGTCTCTCTCAGCCTTCTGTGGGATTCAATCATTGCGAATAAAATATTTTTATTTGTGAAATACTTGCTGCTTGGAGTTTCCTCCTCCAGAAGGCCATGTAGTGTTCTGTTCAAAGGATCCACTTTGAGTGAGCCTAGTTTCTTGCACAGCAGTGTCTGCATGAGTGAGATTTGTGTGCACCATCAACCTGTAGAAGGTAATTGGTAATGACCTTGCATTCCAGTTTGTAATACGAATGACTGGTGTCTTTGAATTTTACTTGCCTGCTGATAAGCAACCTGTTGATGACTCTCTTGGCTCCAGTCATCCATTGAAGCAAACAGGCCATAAAAGACCAGAGTTACCCAGGTATCAGGATCCCCTTTCTGGAAAGTTGCCTAATTAATGACATTGCTTCCTGTGGAACTCTATTCTGGATTTTCTATAGGGTTTACTCCATTGGCCTTCTCTCCTGAGACGCACTAATGGGCTATTACTGATGAGCTTTATGCACTCAGCTCTCTTTCACAATAGCTGTACTGTGAGCCAGCAGTGAGCACTGAAAGCAAGAGGTGACAAGCAGACCACCCACTGCGCTAACACATTTGATGCATCGCACCAACTGGAGAGCAACAAATCAATCTTTGAATCAGTGGGATAAAATGCGTGCCAGTACTCTTGTTCGCTTGTTTACAGGTGACATACCCTGTCATTTAGTTTGGTGTTTGTTATGACCCAGGCTGGAACCTCCAAGGTGTTTACAAAGTCATCCAAGACCATAGGTTTTGCTCTTTGAATTTGGCTAGGGTAAGCATAAAGTGTTTCACTCCAGATATGATTCAAGTATCCACTAGGAAACTTTTATCAAGCAAAGTTTATTTCAGAACACAGTTAACATATAATGTGAAAATTAGCAAAACTTTTACCAGTTACGAAAAAAGAACAACCATGATATTGTGTAAACCCTAACAGCTAAATATATCAATCCAATTCAAACAACCTCCCATTGTAGGCTTAGCACAGAAAGCAAGTATGCTCATGTGATGCTGGACCTTGCAGCTCGCCAACACCTGATGTGGATTACTCGGTCATAGAGGTTTACAGCATGGAAACAGGCCCTTCGGCCCAACTTGTCTATGCCGCCCTTATTTTTTTTTTTAAAACTCCTAAGCTAATCCCAATTGCCTGCATTTGGCCCATATCCCTCTATACCCATCGTACCCATGTAACTAAATGCTTTTTAAAAGCTAAAATTGTACCCGTCTCTACTACTACCTCTGGCAGCTTGTTCCAGACACAACACCCTCTGAACAAATTGCCCTTCTGGACACTTTTTTATATCTCTCCCCTCACCTTAAACCTATGTCCTCTAGTTTTAGACTCCCCGACCTTTGGGAAAAGATATTGACTATCTAGCTGATCTGTGCCCCTCATTATTTTATAAACCTCTATAAGATCACCCCTCAGCCTCCTACGCTCCAGAGAAAAAAGTCCCAGTCTATTCAGCCTCCCCTTATAACTCAATCCATCAAGTCCCAGTAGCATCCTAGTAAATCTTTTCTGCACTCTTTCTAGTTTAATAATATCCTTTCTATAATAGGGTGACCAGAATTGCACACAGTATTCCAAGTGTGACCTTACCAATGTCTTGTACAACTTCAACAAGACGTCCCAACTCCTGTATTCAATGTTCTGACTGATGAAACCAAGCATGCCGAATGCCTTCTTCACCACTCTGTCCACCTGTGACTCTACTTTCAAGGAGCTATGAACATGTACCCCTCGATCTTTGTTCTCTAACTCTCCCCAACACCCTACCATTAACGGAGTACTCCTTTTGGATGTTGAATTGAAAATGCTGAGGCCTTCCCAATCCAAGAACTTTCAGCACACTGACATCGAGACATTGCTTGCCTCTAGCTCCCAGCTGCACCTCACAGCAGAATTTTCACTCCAGGAAATGCTGTTTTCAGTCTGCAGTCCAAACAGCTACTGCCCAAAATGAAACCAAAACACTGGTGT
Organism: Mustelus asterias; assembly: GCF_964213995.1. Classification (NCBI taxonomy): domain Eukaryota; kingdom Metazoa; phylum Chordata; class Chondrichthyes; order Carcharhiniformes; family Triakidae; genus Mustelus; species Mustelus asterias. The sequence goes on along the minus strand of NC_135802.1, from coordinate 3,989,773 downwards.
TTTTTTCCTATGGGGAGGGGGGACAAGTCCAGAACCAGCCCCTGACCTGTCAATCAGGCTCCATCTAACAATTCCAAAAGGGTTATAGTATCCTGGGGTTTTATGTCCAAATTAAAAATCAACATGGTTCAATTATCCTGTTTCAGCAACAATAAAAGATAGATACAGACAGAACGCCAACAATAACACCAGGGGGAAACACACTGCAGAGAAACAAGATAAAAATACATTTCTTGAAGGCATAGTATCATCACACACTGATCTGTTTGTATTCTGAATCTGTTGAAACTGGCAGTGAGCCTTGTGCTCTGAATGTGGCTGATTTACACATGTCTTTACAATGCTGAGTCCTCACCACTTGCAAACCAGAACCTCATCTAAAGCCCAGTAAAATAACATAAGCAGCTCTTTCCATCTTTGGCATTGCTGTTAGTAAGTTGACTTGCCTTCCTAAGGGGATTAATGATCACCAGTGCTTAAACTCCCCCTGACAACTTATCAAGTGTGTACACCCCCAGTGTGACTCTGATAGGTGTTTATAGTTGGCCATCTCCAAGCGAAATGCCAGGAAGAGAATACGGACCTATGCTCGATGTTTGTTGATCTGCTCAAGGCCTTTCAGCCATGAGGGCCTTTGGAAGGTAATGGAAAAATTTACCTGCCCTTAAAGTTCATCAGTAGTTCAATAATTCCTTGCTGGTATGCTCATGCATCCTGGGTGATGGAGGTTTCAGCCCCATTGCAGTCACTAATGTGTTGAACAGGGCTATGTGCTAGCAGCAAAGACCAGAGTTTCCAAGGACATTGGGATTTGCTGTTGCCAATTACTGACTGCAGTAGCTGCTGATTCATGAGCTGGGCTTGTAATGCACCCTGGACTTGCAGGCACTTCAACAATATCAGCAAAAAAAACCTGTTCCATCTCGCCCAAAGTGTCAATTCAGGACCAGAAAATGTCAGTGGAGGATAAGTTTACTTATCTCTTTAGCACATGCACACTCTTGAGCTGTCTGTGTTGATCACGAGAAATGTTGAATTGCCAAAGCAAGTGTAGCCTTCAACGGCTTTGAACATAAGCATGGGAAAGGGGAGTGAGTCCAACAAGCAAACTGAGTCTGCACTGTAATAGCCTGCCCTCTGAGGGTTGGACTGTGTACCAGAGTCATGCCAAGAAACTCAACCACTTTCACTTGAGCTGCCATTTGGACCTTCTGGAGATCAGGTGGCAGGACAAAATAGCAGGCACTGAGTTGCTCAGCGGAGCTGGCATGTAAAACATCTACACTATATTGATAGCCACAACTTGGGCTGGTCATGTAGCCAAAATGCCTGACACTCACGTACCATATGGAGAACTCTGGGCACTATCCCGCCACTCAGAAGTACTATGGGGACACTTTGGAGGCTTCACTTGGGCGTTTAGATGAACACCCTGAGTCTTGGGAGAAGCTCGTCCAAGACCACTGCACTGGAGCAACCAAATAAGAACTGTTCCCTTTAAAAGCAATCACATCAGAGGCAGAGAGAAAACACAATCATGAGCCAGCACCTTGTCCAAAACTCAATCATCTATGGTAACTTGCCCAATTGCAGCAGATTCTTCTGGGCTCAAGTCACTTACGGACATAGCAAACACTGCAGGTGGTGAAAATGGCCATCTTCTTGAAGCATGAACAATAGCAGTAAACGGGTTGGGGAGGATGGTGAACAGGAGATCCAGCTGACAGTAGATATTTTACAGTGTTAGCTGATGGATGTTCAAAAGGACACAATCTTCTCATTTGCTGTGAATTGTTTTTTTGGGGAGCAGCTATGGCCAAGAAGCCTGCTGTTTGTGGCCACACTTTGAATACTTCATTGACTGACAGACTTGCTGTCTGAGAAGCTGAAGCATTAACTTTTTCCTCGCTCTTACCTGTGCTGTTTGTTTCCTGGTTGTCTGATTTCCAGAGTACATTGAATTGGTTTCTTGGATGTTTTTGAGTGGTGATTAAACTACAAATTTTTTTTGATTTCACTGCTCGTGCACTCCAGTCAGGCAGAATCTATCAAAGACATGGACTGGGAAGACTTCTACGTAAAGGATATAACGATGCTTGAGTATTGTTGAAAAAAGGCACGTCAAAGCTTTTTGCCCTGCACGCACCAGGGCATTCACAAGAATAACAAATGTAAACTGAGCACGAGACAATCTTTCTTTCCACTGATACTCCAGTTCTATACTCCCAAACAAAGGAATGAGGGAGGAAAAGAGATCTAAACACACCACCCACAAAGGACAGTGAGTGTGGAGTGTCTGTGTGGAGTTTGCACGTTCTCCCTGTGTCTGCGTGGGTTTCCTCCCACACTCCAAAAATGTGCAGGTTAGGTGGATTGGCTATGCTAAATTGATTTGATTTATTATTGTCGCATGTATTGGCATACAGTGAAAAGTATTGTTTCTTGCATACAATACAGACAAAGCATACCGTTCATAGAGAAGGAAAGGAGAGAGTGCAGACTGTAGTGTTACAGTCATAGCTGGGGTGGAGAGAAAGATCAACTTAATGCGAGGTAGGTCCATTCAAAAGTCTGACAGCAGGGAAGGAGCTGTTCTTGAGTCGGTTGGTACGTGACCTCAGACTTTTGTATCTTTTTCCCGAAGGAAGAAGGTGGAAGAGAGAATGTCTGGGGTGCGTGGGGTCCTTAATTATGCTGGCTGCTTTGCCGAGGCAGCGGGAAGTGTGGACAGGGTCAATGAATGGGAGGCTGGATTGGGCTACATTCACGATCTTTTGTAGTTTCTTGCGGTCTTGGGCACAGTAGGAGCCAGACCAAACTGTGATACAACCAGAAAGAATGCTTTCTATGGTGCATCTGTAAAAGTTGGTGAGAGTCGCAGCTGACATGCCAAATTTCCTTAGTCTTCTGAGAAAGTAGAGGTGTTGGTGGGCTTTCTGAACTAGTGTTGGCATGGGGAGACCAGGACAGGTTGTTGGTGATCTGGACACCTAAAAAATTGCTCCTTAGTGTCGGGGACTAGTTAGGGTAAATAAATGAGGTTATGGGGATAGGGCCTGGTGCAGACTTGATGGGCCAAATGGCACTGTAGGATTCTGTGATTAAGTGGGCATTGGAAAATGGTTAAGGGGCGGAAGTGATAGGTGCAGGAGACAAAAGGAGGCACAATTAAAGAAAAAATAGAAATGAAAAGTAGTGTGCAAGGTAAAGGGGGTTAAGTGGAATGATTGTCATGGCAAACTGACAACATGGAGTTAAAACAAAGAACTACTTGTATCCAGTTGCTAAAATATATCCAGATTAGACATTCCTCCAAGCAGTGCTTTCATTGAAAGACATATCTTGTGGACAAATGCAGATGTTGATTTTATGACAGTTCAGAAGGTAGTATCTAGCTCCTCACCACTGGCACCAGTTATTCAGCTGACCTGTCTTTGACAAGTCCCATTGTAAAGGAAACATTACCTTCCTGATGTTTCACAGCCCAGGTTGACAGTGAGGATTTAATACAGGTTTGTCTGCATCCCTTTCCGTGGAAGGCACTGTGTTCTGGGAGAGCTTCATCGTGTAGACCACTGCTTTGTCAAGTAACTAGTTTTCAAATGGAGATTTTGGTACTGTATCAGGTTTTTGTAGTCTTTTAACTAGGTAAATGATCCATGTGGTGCATTGGTGAATCCCCTGTCATTTCAGCAAGGCTAACTGGAGTTGAAACAAATGGGGGGAGGGGGGGGGAAACAAGATTGTACTGTGGGATCTTTCAATGTTACAGATTGAGAGAGGTTTAATGATGCTGAAAGAGGTAGCGCAGTCTAGTTGTGCCGGTCTTTTCCTTTGTGCGAGCAGTCTGAACTGATTGTGGTGTAGCTGTATCTTTTCCTCTGCTCATTGGCTGAGCCAGCTGATTTGCATACACGTCAGACAGCCTTGTTGCTAAGAGAAGCGAGCTCCGTAAATAGAAGCATTGCTTTGAGCCGGAGGCAGGTGAGGTCAGATTGCACAAGTCAGATAGTAACCGGCACTTGTTTCAGTTTTCAGTATCGGTTGCTGTTTGAATATTCTACATTTTGATTAGGCTCGGTATTGGATTTAAGTTCTGGATTAAGCCACTCTGGTACAACACTCTCTCTCTCTGCAAGAAGGCAGCAGAAAGCAGTCTGAGAGATGCTGAGTTTCTGAAGCATGCACTGAATCCCTTTTTGTGCTGACCTCATCCCCAACCACCCCCCCCCCCCCCCCCCACCCCACCACTTTGCAGGTCAGTCAGGTTTACCCTATAGAAACTTGCATGCAGGGTCATGTCCTTGTCCAATGGCAATGCACTTTGCAGAGTAAATGTTTAGCCAGTGGAACTGCTAGTTGTTCCAGTAGGCACCGTTCAGGATGTGATTGTAGGTGAGTCAGGATGATTGATAACTCATCGCTCATACCAGACAAATCTGCTTAACTAAGTTGTGGCTCGTGGAACAGGAGGGTCAAAGATTTTTTTAAAAAGTCACTTGAGGACAAGATACTTGTGGTACGGTGGGAATGGTGGACAGTGGTGCCCCACCAAGGGTCAAAGCTTGGACCACAATTGTGAATGTATGCAAATAATTTGGATATTTGATTTTGAGTCAAATTTGCCACATCTGGGGTGTGACGATGAGGCTGATGATCTACTGCAACAACACAGGCTTGCAGTGTAGGCAGCCAAGTGGCAGATGGGATTTTGGGAGAAGGGAAAGGGAGAGACCATATAGACTGTTCCAAAATGCGCAGAACAGAGGAACTTGGTGGTTGATGTGTGTCTTTGGAAGACCATTAATCTTTGAAGGTGGAAGGACGTATTCAGGGAGTGGTCAGCAAAGCATAAATATGTGGGGTTACAGGGATAGAGTGAGGGAGGTGGGTCTGGGTAAGTTGCCCCATCGGAGGAGCATCGATGTAGACTTGTTGGGCTGAATGGCCTCCTTCTGCACTTTCCTGATGGTGGGGGAGTTTGAGGGGTAAACCGTTAAGGACTGAGGTGGGAGAAATTTCTTCACCCAGAGGCTGGTGAATGTGTGGAATTCACTACCACAAAGTAATTGACACCAAAATGTTCAGTTCTCCCTCAGTGTACCCGAACAGGTGCCTGAGTGTGGCGACTAGGGGATTTTCAGTAACTTCATCGCAGTGTTAATGTAAGCCTACTTGTGACACTAATAAAAAAACTTAAACTTCAATTTCAAGAATGCATTAGATATAGCTCGGGACTCAATGGATATGGTGGCAGGGAGGAAAGGTGGGACCAGGCTATTGAATTTGATAATGAATGGTGGAACAGACTTGAAGGGCCAAATGGCCTACTGCTAACTTCTATGTTTCTGTGTAGCATGAAAAAGCTTGATTGAGGGAAGGGGGGAAACTAAACAGCTATTAGAATTCAGACAGGGAAAATCCCAGATTAGGGACCTAGGTGGAAACTTCTCACTCTCAGTAAAGCATCAGCTCAGGAGAGCGTTTCAGCCAGTATTGAACAGAACTCCACCACTGAGTCAGCTGACATACAACCTTCAGAAAATCTACTTCATATCAGCAATAAACCACCATCTGAAACACATCAGGAAAGCCATCTCCTCAATGTGGCAAATCAGCTGGACCAGACAGCATGCCAGCAGAAGCTCTCGAGGCAGATAGTAACACTTGGTGGATATGTTCTATGGATTCTGGATAAGAATATGGGGGGAGGGAAGGAAGAATTGATTTTCCTAACCCTAAGTGATAACTTCCCTCCCTCGTACTGTTTTCTCTCCCCCTTCTCCACTTTTAGTATTCTTTGTGCCAAGATTGAGATTGGGTCCTGGAGCAACTGTTTTAGAAGGCAGATTGCAAGAACAAAGAAAATTACAGCACAGGAGCAGGCCCTTTGGCCCTCCAAGCCTGCACCGACCATGCTGTCCGACTGAACTAAAAACCCCCGACCCTTCCAGGGACCATATCCCTCTATTCCCATCCTATTCATGTATTTGTCCAGAGGCCTCTTAAAACTCACTATCATATCCGCTTCCCTACCTCCCCCGGCAGCGAGTTCCAAAAGCTTTTGAACAGTTTCATGGTCCTGTTTACTTTCTAATGGGATGCGTGTTCCTCCAGTGTCTGACTTGCCTGAGCATTTTAAAAATAGATTGCAACATTTATGTAAGGCCACCGCTGAGGAGTATATTCTCATAACTAGAAAGTAGGAACATTCTGTCCCCTTTCCTCCCTTTTGCTGCACCCTCTGATCAGGGAGTGTTTGTTCAGAGGACTGTGCCAAATGCCAGAATTAAAGCTCTGGCCCTAGTCCTGGCTTCCCTTTATGTTTGGCCTTATCTAATATGTTGCTGTTTTAATCCCATCACTGCAGCATTAAAATAGTAGGTGCTGAAGTATTGACGTGCATGAATAGTGATGAAGAGTCAGATTGCAGGGTGAAGGTGTGCCAGTTGGCTGCCTTGACTCCCTCGTTTGTTTATAGTTCTGCTTGGCCCACTTTGCTGTGGATTGCTCTTGTTGCTTATGGTTATTTAGATCCTACCTTTTAACTCTTTGAGAACCACAGCAGTGCTTCTGTGTCAGAAAATGACATTGGATTACTTTTTTTTTTCAGCGATCTATTAGTACAGGGATAAAACCCTGGTGTAGGACACAGGGAAAGCAGCTGGGGTGTAGGGAATAGTAATTCAGAGAACATCCCGTATGAATTTGAGTTTAAAAGAAAAAGCGAGTATAATTTACAAGTGACCATGAAGCTGTAAAAGCCGCTGGTTCCCTGATGCACTTTGGGGAGGAAACGTGTTGACCATATAAAGGGCCAGACTACACAGTCTTTCATCAACATTGATTCTAAAATTGTCTTGACTAAGACACACTATTGTATCAAACTACTAACAGGTCAATAAAGTTGACAGACTGACTGCCACCTTCTTGCAAACTAGAGATAGATGATAAAGCAACATCTGTGTCTGGAATTTGGAGTGAGGAGGCGGGTGATGGGAGAAGTCCTGATGTGATTGCTATGGGGATGCAGGGAAACAGAAGGTGCATTTTCACTTTTGGACAGTACAAAGGAGTGCTTGGATTCGATAAAAATTGAGGGAGAACGGGGTTGGCTCAAGTTCAGGTGAAATGTTGTGACTGCTTTTGTAAAATTCTGTCTCCTTCTCGTGTTGTATTTATAGTTGCACAGATCCCTTTGTACAGCTGTTAATGCAGCTGTACATTCTGTTTTTGGAAAGCTGAAAAGACACACCAGTATGGGAATGGTCTAATGCTGCAGTGCATGTGTTATTGGCAGGGACGTTGGGGAAGGTAAGATATAAACATGCACTAATACCGGATGACCTTCAGTGAATGTTTGCGCTTCTACTGTGCCCACATTTAGTTTCTAGGTCACAACTTTCACAAGCCCTGTATGTGGTTGATTCCGCTAGGGTTATACAATGTGGGGAAGTTCAAAATATTGCAAAGAATTAGAGGTGTAATGCAATGCACAGGGACATCCAATGGCAATGTCATTAATTGATATGATCTTTGCCTGCTTCTGTCCTAATTACAGCTGACAAGCGCCTGGACTCAGACAAATCTCATTTGTTCCCCACCAACATCATGGGGACATCTTCAGGTTCCTTACTGTGTTCCCTGTGCAAGTGAACATCTGCAAATTATTTATTGTTATGGCAAATAGAGGAGACCCCCTCCTGTCCTCATGTACTGATCCGTCATTGCGCTATACTCTTCTTGACCTGCTGTGTCCAGACTGACTTTGACCTTCTCAATCTGTTATTAGGGTATAATTGCAAATCTATTTCTCCTCTCTTTGGAGAGCTGTTTCTCTCGAAGGGTAATTTGAGAGTTGAAAATCTGGTACTGTATTCTGGTGATTTTGATTCTAAAGTAGACCTTGGCTGGGCAATTGGAACAAGAACACTATGATGTGTATGATAACACATTAACACTGGGGACCCAAGGGAAACTAATAGGGCCAAATCAGAGGATATGTCAAGGTGATAGTGAGTAGCATGTACTTGAATATCGTGAAGAATCCTCAAGTTAATTAAAACAGCACTTAACAAATGAAAAGTACATGGCGTGCACAATGCATTTGATATAGGATTCTTAGCTGCTGTTCTGCCTGTACACTGGTTTCTTTTTCACCACCACCCTGATCCTCTATCTTTAAATATATACCTTCCAAAACAATAGGGGTGTAAAGGAGAGAAGAGGAGGATCAGTGTTTTGTTTTACTCTGTTCAGTGTAGAAGGATCCTGTACTACGTGGACCCATACCAGCTGTTTACATTGTCTCCTGGTGACCCCTGCTTAATCTGGCTGCAGAAATCCTTTTACATCCACCCGCAACATCATAAAAGTGAAAGTCATCCAAAGGACAGAAGTTTGTTCTTTCAGTTCAGTTCTTTCTGCCAGGTGTCTGTCACTGTTTTGGGTTAAATAGCACAGTTTGCACTTTGGATTGAAAACAACATCTGTGTTTTATAAACCTGTCCGTATTTAGTCAACATGTGATGCCAGCAAATGTGAAAGCTGCAGTCTCTCCTGCAAGAGTAGATGTTAATTAACCCTTAGTTTCAATAATTCATAGACACCATCCATTTCCACAGCTGAGCTCTGCTCTTTATCCAATTGAGCAGCATGGAGCAACAGACTGGGATTTCGCGCGAGTTCAGGTTCCATCACAGCAGTTTGAAGTCTATTGTATTTATACAAAGACAGTTTCAGCAAAAGTAACCAGATTTAATGTCCTTTAGCAAAGGAAAACTGCCAAACTGACCAGGTTTGGCCTATATTTGGGTCCAATCCAACTATAGGCTCTGACCTCCTGAGATAGCATAAATTATACTGCTGTAGCAAATCACTTGCAGCAGTTTAAGAAGGTGGCTATTTGGTCCTGTCCTCTGGAACTCTGTGTCCCCTTCCTCTGTTTTCAAAGCCTCTCCATAAAGAACTCGGTGATAACTTTATACATAAATATTATGTTAATTCTCCTGCTGTCCAGTTAATTCCCAAGTTTTAATCCATTAACCTTTTCTATTTGCTTGCCTTTGCTGACAATAATAAGTGTCAGTGGAGCTGTATGAGAGAGGGTTGTGATGTGAAATGTTGACTTGAAATGACTTGGAGATGGCGTTGATTCAACTGCGTCCCTTTCCAGTTAAGTGGTGCGCTCGTGCTCTTTTTTTCTCTCTCTCTCTTCACCCCCATCCCCCAACACACAAAAAAGGTATGAGTGACAGCTGGCAGTCCATCTATAATCACTTATTGACAATTGTGTTTGGGCAGTTTCAGTAGCAATTGGTTCAGTTCAAATTGAACCACTAGTAATGGATCCCTTGACAAATCTGCAAGACCTGCTGTTCAGGCTGGTTCTCCATATCCAACAGCGATGTTCTAGGAGAGAGTGACTTCCCCAGAAAAGTGGTTATGAACAGATGTCCCCACAGCAATGATGTGCTGCAACACTGATTTAAACCAGTGATGGGCCCAACTCTGGATCTTGTCATTTGCCACATGAAATCTTTTACTGTGAAGATGAACAATGAGACGATGGGAGAAAAGTCTCCTGAATGATGTCCAATGTGACGGTGATGGTGCCACAGTCCCTGTTTTCCACTTCTGCTAAAGTAAATTTAACTTTGTTTCAAAGTGAAAAATTGACACATTTATTTCTGTCTGCTGTCTATGCCCCTCATAACTTTATACATCTCAATCATGTCCCTCCTCTGCTCCAAGGAAAACAATCCTAGTCTATCCAAACTCTCTTCATAACTAAAACTCTCTGGCCCAAGCAACATCTTGCTGAATATCCTTTTAATTTCATTCCCGCATCCTGCTTGAACTATCACTTGCCTTTACAGTGTATTTGTCTTCGTCATATGTATTTATTTATTAGTGTCACAAGTAGGCTTGCATTAACACTGCACTGAAGTTACTGTGAAAACCCCTAGTCACCACACATCAGCACCTATTCAGAATCACTGAGGGAGAATTTAGCATGGCCAATGCACCTAACCAGCGCATCTTTTGGACTGTGGGAGGAAACCGGAGCACCGGGAGGAAACACATGGGGAGAACGTGCAGACTCCACACAGACAGTGACCCAAGCTGGGGTTTGAACTCTGGTCCCTGGCGCCGTGAGGCAGCAGTGCTAGCCACTGTGCCACCGTGATGCCCAAAAACAAATTTGATGGGTGGCCTACTATATTTAAGTAGGCTGGCTAACTAGAAATAAAAACATATTTAACTCCAACAATATTCTACATGGTGAGCTGTGAAAGGAAGCTAGCTGCCATATGAGCCCTGGCAGAATGGTGAAATTGAGCAGAGTTGATCTATTTTTAATGTTGTTTAGAAGCTGCAGGTATCATTCTATTTTATTACTTACACACATTTCCATTATCCTTCCCAAAATTCTGCTGACTGCTGTTCTGGTGCTCTTTGGAGGGAGGGAATGTGCTGGGAAATAAATCTAGGATAATGAGGCAAGTGTGACTTTCGCTGAGACGTGTTGGTCAGTGCTTTCTTTGTTTGCTCTAAGTTGTGTGTTGCATGTCTGTACAGGTTACCCAATTCATCCCTTTAAGATACCATGCAAAAAAAAACTGCACATTTCAGTGAATAGGCTGCAAGCAAAGCAACATTAGAGGGAGAGAAATGAAGAACTCTTACATTAACAAGCTCTATTTTTCCTCTTTCCCTAAAGGATAGAGAGCTATTCCTGCAAAATGGCAGGGGATGACAAGCAGATGTTTAAACAGTTCTGTCAAGACGGGCAGCCCCATGTCCTGGAAGCCCTTTCCCCACCTCAGACGACTGGAATTAGCCCAAACAGGTGAGTAGAACCTTGCTCTGGAGAGAAATCTCTTTTTAAAAAAAAAAAATACCCAGTTTCTTTTTTTAAATTCATTACTAGGACATGGGCATCACTGGCTAGGCCAGCATTTATTGCCCATCCCTAGTTGCCCTTGAGAAGGTGGTGGCGATCTGTCTTCTTGAAATGCTACGACTTTGTAGTGATTGATACAACTGAGTGGCTTGCTGAAGTAAATTTTATTTATTAGTCACAAGTAAGGGTTACATTAACACTGCAATGAAGTTACTGTGAAATTCCCCTAGTCACCACACACCGGCGCCTGTTTGGGTCAATGCACCTAACCAACACGTCTTTCAGATTGTGGGAGGAAACCGGAGCATCCGGAGGAAACCCACGCAAACACGGGAGACTGTGCAAACTCCACACACAGTGAACCAAGCCGGGAATCGAACCCGGGGTCCCTGGCAGCAGTGGTAAGGCCATTTCAGAGGGTGGTTGAAAGTCAACCTCTTCCAATAGAGGTCTTCATTGCAAGAACAAAGAACAGTACAGCACAGGAAACAGGCCCTTCGGCCCTCCAAGCCTGTGCCGCTCCTTGGTCCAACTAGACCGTTCGTTTGTATCCCTCCATTCCCAGAATGGTCATATGACTATCCAGGTAAGTCTTAAACGATGCCAGCGTGTCTGCCTCCACCACCCTACTTGGCAGCGCATTCCAGGCCCCCACCACACTCTGTAAAAAAAAAAAAAGTCCCTCTGATATCTGAGTTATACCTCGCCCCTCTCACCTTGAGCCCATGACCCCTCGTGATCGTCACTTCCGACCTGGGAAAAAGCTTCCCACTGTTCACCCTATCTATACCCTTCATAATTTTGTACACCTCAATTAGGTCTCCCCTCGTTCTCCGTCTTTCCAGGGAGAACAAACCCAGTTTACCCAATCTCTCCTCATAGCTAAGACCCTCCATACCAGGCAACATCCTGGTAAACCTTCTCTGCACTCTCTCTAAAGCCTCCACGTCCTTCTGGTAGTGCGGCGACCAGAACTGGACGCAGTACTCCAAATGTGGCCTAACCAGCGTTCTATACAGCTGCAACATCAGACTCCAGCTTTTATACTCTATACCCTGTCCTATAAAGGCAAGCATACCATATGCCGCCTTCACCACCTTCTCCACCTGTGCTGCCACCTTCAAGGATTTGTGGACTTGCACACCTAGGTCCCTCTGTGTTTCTATAGTCTTGATGGCTCTGCCATTTATTGTATAACTCCCCCCTACATTAGTTCTTCCAAAATGCATCACTTCGCATTTATCCGGATTAAATTCCATCTGCCATTTCTCTGCCCAATTTTCCAGCCTATCTATATCCTGCTGTATTGTCTGACAATGTTCATTGCTATCCGCAAGTCCAGCCATCTTCGTGTCATCCGCAAACTTGCTGATAACACCAGTTACACCTTCTTCCAAATCATTTATATATATGTATATATATATCACAAATAGCAGAGGCCCCAGTACAGAGCCCTGCGGAACACCACTGGTCACAGACCTCCAGCCGGAAAAAGACCCTTTGACTGCTACCCTCTGTCTCCTATGGCCAAGCCAGTTCTCCACCCATCTAGCCACTTCTCCTTGTATCCCATGAGCCTTAACCTTCTTAACCAACCTGCCATGTGGGACTTTGTCAAATGCCTTACTGAAATCCATATAGACGACATCCATGGCCCTTCCTTCATCAACCATCTTTGTCACTTCCTCAAAAAACTCCACCAAATTTGTAAGGCACGACCTCCCTCTTACAAAACCATGCTGTCTGTCACTAATGAGATTCTTTATTGATTCCACTCTGATTTTGTGTCTTAATTTCCATCTCCGAAGAGGTGAAGAGCCCACAACTTTTTTTAAAGTAACTAACTCTTGCTGTCTGTCCTTGATTTTAGGTTGAGTAAGAGCCAAAGTGGGGATGAAGGAGAGGGACCGCTCTGTGACAAGTGTAGCCGCAAGACACTGTTCTACCTGATAGCTACACTCAATGCATCGTTCCGCCCAGATTATGACTTCAGCACAGCTAAAAGCCATGAGTTCAGCAAAGAGCCCAGTTTGAACTGGGTAAGTGAATATAACCGAATTGATTCTGGGACTGTTGGTTTGAAAATTAAATTAGCCAGAGGAGTAGTAGCTTGGGGTATATTTCCGTTTACTATTGCACTTATTGAGACTTTTTTAAGCTAGGATTCTTGTCTTACCTAAGTTATGGTTTTCTCCGTGTTGAGCTGTGGCTTTGGTTATTAGTGAACTACCCTGCAGCAGAAATAGGCAGCGTTATTGTCAGGAATGAGTAAAGGAGCTGTAAAGATTATGGAGTTGATGGTATTGTAATGTTGTATTGTGTCTTTGCTGCAACATGACTAACATAACAGTCCAATAACACAGTATTTTCTTGCTGACTGCTCTTCTTGGCAGAAATCTATTCTCCTTTTCAATTTCCTTTTTTATTCATTCGCGGGACAAGGGCGTCACTGGCTGGTCAGCATTTATTGTCCATCCCTAGTTGCCCTTGGTCAGAGGGCAGTTGAGAGTCAACTACATTGCTGTGGCTCTGGAGTCACAGGGTGGGGGGGGGGGTTCTTTTGGAATAATCATGTCAGGCTTTCAGCAACAGAGGGCTGAGGTGGGGTAACATTGAGATGGAACTGGATGGTCTTAGTCATGCCACAGATTGCAGGTTGACAGTTTGTCAATACCAAGGTTGTGAATAGTTTGGTTTGACCCAAGGCAATTGCTGGAGAAGAGATGGAGTTCAAATGAAAGCAAGACTGCTGATCATGGCAATCTGAAAATAAAAACAGCAAGTGCTGGAAATACTCAGCTGGGGGAGTCCGATATTGCTACTACAGAGCCTATCCAAAGAAGAGTCAGGACCACAACATCACTCTGTTTCTCTCCACAGATGCTTCCAGACCCACTGAGCTTTTCCATCACAGATCTCCAGCATCCAATGGGCAGATTTCCCAGTTTGAAGACATTTTTTCTTTCATCCCTTGATTTGTGCACCAGGGGCAGTAGCAAAAGTTTGTGAATTTTGGGCTAGGGGGTGTGAAACCTTGGAGGAAGTTTAAAGCATTGGGCTAGGAAAAGGGAGGGAAGTGGCGGGGGAGCTGATTGGGATGGTCTTAATGTCAGTGACAGAAGAGCTACTCCACTTGAAGCTGAGGAATGGAGTTTGAGACAGTGATTTGGAGTAAAGGAAAGAAGCTGTGGTTCTCTTTGCACATTCTGCAATAGAGAGCAATTTGACAGATGAAAGCGGGACCCTAGATTACCGTGTGGCTCCCTGAGACCTGATGGTGACTAGCTAAACCATTATCTGCCCTATCCATTCAATGTTCCACAGGTATCTCTGTTATAATGTTGTTTAATTTGTTTAGGTGGTGAATGCTGTCAACACTAGCCTGTTTTCAGCTGTTGGAGAGGAGTTTAACACACTGAAGCCTCAACTTTGGGATGCTGTTGATGAAGAGATCTGTCTGTCAGAGTGTGACATCTACAGGTAATACGAAAAAGGATTCATTTCACAGGCATTTACATGCCTGTTACTTTTCCCTCAGCTTGGCTCAATTAGAAGCTGTCGTGCCTGTCTGAAGGTCTTGGATGCAAGCCCTACTCGAGTACTTGACCAAATCTAGGCTGGCACTTGCATTGTAAGAGGTACCCATCTATTGAGTGACAATAACTGAAGCCCTCTTAACCTGACCAGTGAATATAAAAGCACCTTGCATTATTTGAGGAGCAGGAGAATTTGTGACCTATCCAACCGTTTTTCTTCAACCAACATCTCCAGAAACAGAATAACATAACTTGTTGTTGTTTGTGGAGTCTTGTGTTGTGCAAATTAGCTGCAGCATAACTGACATTTTAATGTAATTATCCTTGCATATTTCATACTGTACGTTAACGAACTTTGCCCTTCTCGACCAGGCTGATTTTTCTAAAACTATAAATGTTGTCTATTGAAGAAAAATAAAAAATTAGTAGACCATTTGGCCCTTCTGCCTGTTCCGCTAATCAGTATGATGATGGCTGATCCTCTGCCTCGACTCCATACCCCGTGCGTACTCTTGATGCCTTTAGAGTTGAGAAATCTATTTCCTCCTATGTATTGAGTAACTTGGCTTCCACATTCTTCCATGGTAGAGAATTTCACAGGTTTGCCACCCTGAGTGAAGACATATCTCCTCTCAGCTACCCTGTATCCTGAGACACTGACCTGCTGTTCTAGACACACCAGCCAGAGGAAACAACATCCTTGATCCAGTTTGTCCAGCCCTGTCAGAATTTTATACATTGAGATCCCCCCTCATTCTTTTAAATTCCAGTGAATACAGGCCCAGTCAACCCAATCCCTCCTTGTATGACAATCCAACCATCCCAGGAATCAGTCTGGTGAGTGTTGGCTGCACTCCCTGGATGGCAAATGTATCCTTTCTTAGAGGAGACCGAATCTGTACATGTACTCTAGGTTTGGTCTCACCAAGGCTCTGTAAAGTTGCAGGAAGACATGCTTGCTCCTCTACTCGAGGCCACTTGTAATGAAGACCAACATACCATTTGCCTTCCTAACTGCTTTTACTTGCATTCTTGCTTTCAATGCCTTGTGTACTCGGGCACCCAGGTCGGTTTGTACATCATTTCCCAATCTATCAGCATTTAAATAATACTCTGCCATTCTGTTTCTCTGTCCAAAGTGAATGTCGTCACATTTATCCTGGGCATTGAGTGATTATTGAAGTTAAGAGGTAAAGCACATATTTGTCTGCGTAACTACCTGGAAAAAAATCATTTATATGTCGTGACCCGTGGCATGGTGGAACGAGAGACAGAGTGCACTCCTTGCATCTGGGTTCTAACAGCTAGTGGTACATTGCATTTGAATTAGGGAGAGGGAAAAATAGGATTTATGCTCTTGGACATTGTCTAGTGACCTGTGCAAATAAGAATTCAATTAAGGCCTGTGACTTGAGTGCCCTAAAGTGGCTGTGTGTTTCCAGTATTTTTTCTATTTTAGCTGTCCATCAGGATGTATTCCGGATGTTACAGGGTATAAACAGCAAAACCTGTTTAGAACTTTCACACTTCTACAAGAAGATATATTTGATAATGGGCTGAATTCTGCAGTTTTCTGATGTTTGGACTGAATTGCTTGGACACTATGGGCTGGTTTGTACCTGAAAATTTGAGTTGGATTAAAAACCTGGTATTTTACTGGAAGGATTAATTATATTGAGATTTTGGGTGGCATGGTGGCACAGTGGTTAGCACTGCTGCCTCACAGCGCCAGGCTCATTGTTCCACAGGAGCAGGCTGAGGGTAAGGGAGTGTGTTTCTGCATTTGATTTATTTATTTATTTTTCAGTTAAATTTGTGTTAAAAATCGGAGCTTTTTTTCCAAAACGAAGTAGGTCCAGGAGAAGCCTGGGAAGGTTTTTGGAGGGTTTAAAAGCAGGCCGCACTTTTGAGCGGGCAGCGTCGGGAGCGGGCAGCGTAGTGAGTGGGGAGCAGAGTGAACTGTAAGGGCTTTGGCTCACAGGGCTTCGGTGAGGACAGGCAGAGGCAGGGTAGGGTTTCACTTTTAAATTACACTAACTTATACAAGGTAAATTGGTATGGAGGGATATGTAATGTGCTGTTTCTGCATGATGTGGGAGCAGGTGGACCCCAGGGACCATGTCTGCAGTAAGTGCTGGTTGCTGGAGGATCTCCAGCTCAAGGTAGATGAACTGGACTCTGAGCTACAGACACTGAGGCTTATCAGGGAAGGGGAGAGCTATCTGGATAATGTGTATAAAGAGAAAGTTACGCCCCTTAGACTGACTAACTTAGCTGGGGGTCAGGGACAACAGGGAGTGGCTGCGGGTGAGGCGGGCAGTGGGGGGGAAGAAGGCGGGCAGTGGGGGGGAAGAAGGCGGGCAGTGGGGGGGAAGAAGGCGGGCAGTGGGGGGGAAGAAGGCGGGCAGTGGGGGGGAAGAAGGCGGGCAGTGGGGGGGAAGAAGGCGGGCAGATTGCAGGAGGTAAAGTCCCAAGAACCTCAGCCCTTAAATCTGTGCAACAGATTTGAGGTTCTTGCCACCAGTGTAGATGGGAAAAATGACTGCGAGAAGGACGAGAAAACTGTCGGCAGTACCAGGGTGCAGGGTGCTGCTGCAACGGAGAAATCAAAGAGAAATGTAGTAGTAATTGGGGATAGTGTAGACACTGTTCTCTGTGACCAGGATAAGGAATACCATAGGTCGTGTTGCCTGCCTGGTGCTCGGGTCCAGGATGTATCATCTGAGCTGCAGAGGAATCTGGAGTGGGAGGGTGAAAATCCAGTTGTCGTGGTCCATGTAGGTGCCAATGACATAGACAAAACGGGAACTAAGGATCTGCAGAGGGAGTACAAAGAGCTAGGGAACAAATTAAAAAGCAGAACCAACAAGGTGGTAATCTCTGGATTACTACCTGAGCCACACGCAAATTGGCGCAGGGTTAATAGGATTAAGGAGACTAATGCGTGGCTCAAGGATTGGTGTGGGAGGAATGGGTTCAAATTCATGGGGCATTGGCACCAGTATTTGGGCAGATGGGACCTGTATAGATGGGATGGTCTCCGTTTGAACCGTGCTGGGACCAGAGTCCTAGCGAATCGTATCACTAGGGCTGTAGATAGGGCTTTTAAACTAATTTATGGGGGGGAGGGTGCAGAGGTAAGAGGAATTACGAAGTCAATGGTAGAGGAGAGGGAGCGAGTGCAAGTGAATGAGGGCATTCAAGTAGTTAAAGGAGTAGAGGGCGAGGGAGAGGTTGATAGCATTTCATCAAATCGGGTCCAGATAAAAGCTGGAATAAAGACACTTTGCCTGAATGCACGAAGCATTCGGAACAAAGTTAATGAGTTGATGGTGCAAATCAGCACAAATGGGTATGATCTAGTGGCCATTACAGAAACGTGGCTGCAGGGAGACCAGGACTGGGAGCTGAATATCCAGGGGTATCAGGCATTTGGGAAGAATGGACAGGAAGGAAAAGGTGGTGGGGTAGCTGTTAATAAAAGATAATATCAGGGTAGTAGTGAGGGGTGACATAGGCTCTAAGGAACAAAACGTGGAATCGTTATGGGTAGAGATAAGGAATAGTAGGGGGAGAAAGACACTAGTAGGCGTGGTCTATAGGCCCCCAAATAATAATGTTGAGGTGGGGAGGGCTATAAACAAGCAAATAATGGATGCGTGCAAAAACGGAACGGCAATAATCATGGGGGACTTCATATTGATTGGCTGACTCAAGTTGGAAGGGGTGGGATGGAGGAAGAGTTCTTAGAATGCTGTCGGGATAGTTTCCTTGAACAGTATGTTATAGAACCGGCGAGGGAACGAGTTATCTTAGATCTGGTAATGTGTAACGAGGTAGGTAGAGTTAAGGATGTTCTTGTGAAGGACCCTCTTGGGTCAAGTGATAACAATATGGTTGAATTTCTGGTACAAATGGAAGAGGAGAAAGTAGGGTCCCATACCAGTGTCCTCTGTTTGAACAGAGGGAAGTACGATAGGATGAGGGCTGAATTGGCTAAGGTGGACTGGGAGAGCAGACTGGTAGGTAGGACAGCTGAGGAACAGTGGAGGATTTTTAAGGAGATCCTTTTCAGTACTCAGCAACAATATATTCCGGTGATAAAAAAGGACTAAGAAAAAGGATAACCAGCCGTGGATAACGAAGGAAATTAAGGAGAGTATTAAATTAAAGACCGATGCGTACAGAGTGGCCAAAAATAGTGGAGAATCGGAAGATTGGGAAAACTTTAAGAAACAACAAAGAACGACTAAGAAAGCAATAAAGAAAGGAAAGATAGGTTATGAAGCTAGGCTAGCTCTAAATATAAAAAATGATAGGAAAAGCTTTTACAAATATATAAAAAGGAATAGAGTGGCAAGAGTGAATGTTGGACCCTTGGAGGACGAGAGGGGGGATTTAATAGTGGGAAATGAGGAAATGGCTGAAACTTTAAGTTTTTTGTGTCGGTCTTCACGGTGGAAGACACAAATAGTTTACCGAATATTAACGATAGAGGGTTGGTAGAAGGAGAGGTACGCGATACAATTAATGTTACCAGGGAGGCAGTGCTTGGTAGACTAACGGGACTGAAGGTGGACAAGTCCCCGGGCCCGGATGGAATGCATCCCAGGGTACTGAAAGAAATGTCAGAGGTAATAGTGGATGCGTTAGTGGTTATTTATCAAAATTCGTTGGATTCTGGGGTAGTGCCGGCGGATTGGAAAACGGCTAATGTTACGCCGCTGTTTAAAAAAGGAAATAGACAAAAGGCGGGTAACTACAGGCCGGTTAGCTTAACGTCTGTAGTTGGGAAAATGCTGGAATCCATCATTAAAGAAGAAATAGCAGGCCATCTGGATAAGAATGGTTCGATTAAGCAGACGCAGCATGGATTCATGAGGGGAAAGTCGTGCTTGACGAACTTGTTGGATTTTTATGAAGATGTGACTAGTGCGGTTGACGGAGGGGAACCGGTGGATGCAGTGTTTTTGGATTTCCAAAAGGTGTTTGACAAGGTGCCTCACAAAAGGTTGCTGAAGAAGATTGGGTCACACGGAGTTGGGGGTAGGGTGTTAGCGTGGATTGGGGATTGGCTATCCGACAGGAAGCAGAGAGCCGGAATAAATGGGTGCTTTTCTGGTTGGCAGATGGTAACTAGTGGCGTGCTGCAGGGATCGGTACTGGGGCCTCAACTATTTACCATTTATATAGACGATCTGGAGGAGGGGACTGAGTGTAGGGTAACAAAGTTTGCAGACGACACAAAGATAAGTGGAAAAGTGAATCGTGTGGAGGGCGTAGAAGGTCTGCAGAGAGATTTGGACAGGTTGAGTGAGTGGGCGAGGATCTGGCAGATGGAATATAACGTTAACAAATGCGAGGTTATTCACTTTGGAGGAAATAGCAAATTGGGTTATTATCTAAATGGAAAAAAATTACAACATGCTACTGTGCAAAGAGACCTGGGGGTCCTTGTGCATGCGATGCAAAAACCCAGTTTGCAGGTGATGAAGGCAAATGGGATGTTGGCCTATATCGCAAGGGGGATAGAATATAAAAGCAGAGATGTCTTGCTGCATCTGTACAGGGCATTGGTGAGGCCGCAGCTGGAATACTGTGTGCAGTATTGGTCCCCTTATTTGCGGAAGGATATATTGGCCTTGGAGGGAGTACAGAGAAGGTTCACCAGGTTGATACCAGAGATGAGGGGTGTTGATTATGAGGAGAGACTGAGCAGATTGGGTTTGTACTCATTGGAATTTAGAAGGCTGAGGGGGGATCTTATAGAGACCTATAAGATAATGAAGGGGCTGGATAGGGTAGAGGTGGAGAGATTCTTTCCACTTAGAAAGAAAGCTAGAACTAGAGGGCGCAGCCTCAAAATAAAGGGGGGTCAGTTTAGGACAGAGTTGAGGAGGAACTTCTTCTCTCAGAGGGTGGTGAATCTCTGGAATTCTCTGCCCACTGAAGTGGTGGAGGCTACCTCGTTGAATATGTTTAAATCACGGATAGATGGATTCCTGATCGGTAAGGGAATTAGGGGTTATAGGGATCAGGCGGGTAAGTGGAACTGATCCACTTCAGATCAGCCATGATCTTATTGAATGGCGGGGCAGGCTCGAGGGGCTAGATGGCCTAATCCTGCTCCTATTTCTTATGTTCTTATGGGACCCGGGTTCAATTCCTGGCTTGGGTCACTGTGTGGAGTTTGCATGTTCTTGCTGTGTCTGTGTAGGTTTTGTCCAGGTGCTCTGGTTTCCTCCAACAGTCCAAACATGTGTGGGTTAGGTGGGCTGGCCATGCTAAACTAGCGAGGGTAAATGCAAGCGGTGATGGGTATGGGGCCTTGGGTGGGACTGTGGTTGATGCTGACTCAATGGGCTGCATGACCACCTGCACTGTGTGATTCTATCTTCCAAACCCTGGAGCCAGCCAAGTGGATCTTTCTGGTCCTCTACATCCAACACAGGATGGGCAGGGACAATGTACCTATCCTAATAAAGTCAGTCTTCGGGATGAAAGCGAATGCTGTAATATGTAGATCTGGGCTCTTTGAATATGTAGATGATGTGTGTGAGACACATTTAAAATGCAAGATGTAATGACCCTCACTGTAGTGAACTTCAGCCATAGGCTTGGTCGTCATTTCTTTTCATGCAAGTCAGTTTATTAAGTGATTTTTTTAAAAAATGGTGTGTGGATTTACTTCCTTTCAGCTACAATCCAGATCTGGACTCTGACCCGTATGGTGAGGAGGGTAGTCTTTGGTCTTTTAACTATTTCTTCTACAACAAGAAGCTGAAAAGGATAGTGTTCTTCACGTGCCGTTCAGTCAGGTGAGATTTGTATTTAATATTGTCAAAGTGCTCTTATTGCGAGTGATCAGTGTGTCCTATTTGGAAAAGGGTGTCTCTTACTCTTGGAGTCCATATTTCAATTAAATAATTCAGCAGCAAGCTCTTGTAAGTTTAAACCAAAAGTTATTTATCACTCACTTGCCCTGAATTAACGCACCATGCACAAACATACAAATTGTGCATTTTTTTAGGAATTGCAGACACTTCAGTCTCTTTGGTCTTCGATGTGGCAGTCCTGTGGTCTCTTAAATGGGAGTCCATTAACGCAAAGATTCAGAGCATATTGTGAAGCTTCATGTCAAATATCTCGGAGGTTGGTTCTCGAGTGAAATTTGAAAATGAAACTTGAGATGCTTAATGACAACTGATGGTCTGCTGTGTCTGGTGGCAATAAGGGTGCAGTCGCTGAAACAAAGGTTAAATAAAGGGCATTGAGTATAAAAATTGGCAGGTCATGCTGCAGCTGTACAGTAGTGAGGCCTCATTTAGAATACTGTGCACAGTTCTGGTCGCCACACTACCAGAAGGATGTGGAGACTTTTTGGAGAGGGTACAGAAGAGGTTTACTAGGATGTTGTCTGGTCTGGAGGGTATTAGCTATGAGGAGAGGTTGGATAAACTCGGTTTGTTCTCACTGGAATGACGGAGGTTGAAGGGTGACCTGATAGAGGTTTACAAAATTGAGTGGCATGGACAGAGTGGATAGTCAGATGTTCTTTCCTAGGGTAGAAAAGTCAAGTACTAGGGGACATAGATTTAAGGTGCGTGGAGAAAAGTTTAGAGGAGATGTGCGAAGCAGGTTTTTTTACATAAAGGGTGGTGAATGTCTGGAATGCGCTGTCCAGGGAGGTGGTGGGAACAGGTATCTTAGCGGCATTTAAGGGGTAACTGGATGAATAGATGAATAGGATGGGAATGGAAGGTTACAGATTCCAAGTGCGTATGGTTTTAGTTTAGGCAGGCATCATGATTGGTGCAGGCTTGGAGGGCCGAAGGGCCTGTTCCTGTGCTGTACTGTTCTTTGTTCTTGTTCTGAGTTCATGGCATGAGGGTATGGCATGGATAGAAGATTGGCTGGGTACCAGGCATAAATGGTTCTTTTTGGCAAATGGAGTGTGTAGCTGAGGAAATGGAGTGCAAATCTGAGTTGGGTGAGTGGGGAGTTTGGTGAAGGAGGTCTTTGATTGTTTTTCTTGATCTGTAGGAATTGGTTTCTTTATTACAGGAGCTGAGTATCTGACAAGTGGTTCGTCTATTTCATTCCTGAGGTTTGAAATAATAGACAAATTGGTAAAGTTAATTTAAAAAATAGATATTAAAAAACAATATTAGTGAATAATGTAATTAAACACATTAAGGATGGCAGGACTGGTGATGTGTCCGGGCTCCAGCATCTCGGAGCTGGGTGCCAGTGTGCTGTAGGGTAAAACACATTTGCAGTAAGTGTTTGTAGCTGGAGGAGCTTTGTCTCAGAAATCGAACTGGAGGCTGAACTGCAGACTCTGCGGCACATTGGGGAGGGAAAAGTTACCTGGCTGCTTTGTACCCAGAGGCAGTCACAGCACTTTGGATGGGGTCTTGATTTAGTCATAGAATCCCTACACTGCAGAAGGGTGCCGTTGGGCCCATCAAGTTTGCACCAACCACAATCCCATCCAGGCCCTATCCCCGTAACTCTCCTTATTTGCCCTGCTAATCCCCCTGACACTAAGGGGCAATTTAGCAAGGCCAGCCAATCTGACCTGCACCTCTTTGGACTGTGGGAGGAAACCGGAGCACCCAGAGGAAACCCACACAGACACGGAGAAAATGCAAACTCCACAGTGACCCAAGCTGGGAATTGAACCCAGGTCCCTGACGCTGTGCGGCAGCAATGCTTGCCACTGTGCTACCCCTAGTCAATGGTTTTGGGGGGGGGGGGGGGGACTGTGATTTAGGCAAGTAAAGGATTGGCTTGAATGAGGGGAGCAAAGGCATGGTAGCTAAATTTGCAGATGAGACGAGGGTCGGTAGGGACATACATTCTGAAGAGGACCAAGTACATTGCAGATAAATATAGCTAGGTTGAGTGACTGGGCACAGATCTGGCAGATGAAGTATAATTTGGAAAATGTGAAGTACGCTTTGGCAAGAAGAAGAATAAAAAGTGTTACTTTAAACGGAGAATGACTGCACCTGGGAATCCTGCACAAGGCTGGAGGTGTTCTTGAGCATATGTCACAAAGTCGGTGGAGTTGTGGACAGTGCGGAAGGATGTTGCGGGTTACAGAGGGACATAGATAAGCTGCAGAACTGGGCTGAGAGGTGGCAAATGGAGTTTAATGCGGAAAAGTGAGGGGTGATTCACTTTGGAAGGAGTACCAGGAATACAGAGTACTGGGCTAGTGGTAAGATACTTGGTAGTGTGGATGAGCAAAGAGATCTCGGTGTCCATGTGCATAGATCCCTGAAAGTTGGGACCCAGGTTGATAGGGTTGTTAAGGTGTATGGAGTGTTAGCTTTTATTGGTAGAGGGATTGAGTTTTGGAGCCATGAGGTCATGTTGCAGCTGTACAAAACTCTGGTGCGGCCGCACTTGGAGTATTGCGTACAGTTCTGGTCGCTGCATTATAGGAAGGATGTGGAAGCATTGGAAAGGGTGCAGAGGAGATTTACCAGGATGTTGCCTGGTATGGTGGGAAGGTCTTATGAGGAAAGGCTGAGGGACTTGAGGCTGTTTTCGTTAGAGAGAAGAAGGTTAAGAGGTGACTTAATAGAGGCATATAAGATGATCAGAGGATTAGATAGGGTGGACAGTGAGAGCCTCTTTCCTCGGATGGTGATGGCTAGCATGAGGGGACATAGCTTTAAATTGAGGGGTGATATAGGACAGATGTCAGAGGTAGGTTCTTTACTCAGAGTAGTAAGGGTGTGGAATGCCCTGCCTGCAACAGTAGTGGACTCGCCAACATTAAGGGCATTTAAATGTCATTGGATAAACATATGGATGATATTGGAATAGTGTAGGTTAGATGGGCTTTAGATTGGTTTCACTGGTCGGTGCAACACCGAGGGCCGAAGGGCCTGTACTGCGCTGTTACGTTCCATATTAGCATGCAGGTACCAGGAAGGATAATGGAATGCTAACCTTTATTACGAGAGGAATTCAACATAAGTAAGGATGTTATAGTTCAGTTATGCAGGACATTGATGAGACCACATCTCAGACTGTATACAGTTTCGGTCTCCTTATTTAAGGAAGGATCTTGGATTTCAACTCCACTTTCCCACTGCCTCTCTACATTCCTTGTACCCTGAGACCAATATATGCTTTTTAAATTCCCTCATGGGAAGGGGAGTCACTGGCTAGGCCAGCATTTATTGCCCATCCCTAATTTCCCTTGGAGGTGGTGGTGAGCTGCCTTCATGAACTGCTACAGTCTCCGTGGAAGGGGT
Organism: Mustelus asterias; assembly: GCF_964213995.1. Taxonomy (NCBI): domain Eukaryota; kingdom Metazoa; phylum Chordata; class Chondrichthyes; order Carcharhiniformes; family Triakidae; genus Mustelus; species Mustelus asterias. Next base: position 3,965,057 of record NC_135802.1, on the reverse strand, counting down.
TCCATGATTTTGACCCTGCGACAGTGAAGCAACGGTGATGTGATAGTGAGTGACTTGGAGGGGAATCTCCAGATCGGGGTGTTCCCAGGTATCTGCTGCTCTTGTCCTTCTAGATGGAAGTTGTCGTGGGTTTGGAAGGTGCTGCCTAAGGAGCCTTGGGTTGCTGCAGTGCATCTTGTAGATGGTACACACGGCTGCCTCTGTGTGTTGGTGGTGGAGGGAGTGGATGTTTGTGGATGGGGTGCCGATCAAGCGGGTCTGCTTTGTCCTGGATGGTGTCGAGCTTCTTAAACCTCTGGGTCTGAAGCACCAATCCCAAAGGTCAATTCCTTTCTGAAGCAGGAATAGAGAAGGCTTGGAATAACACTTTTCTCACGCTGCATCGATTTTGTGTGTACACGCGCAATAGGGCATTGTATTTCAGAAAGATCACATGCTGTCATTCTTCAGCTTTGCATTCCACCCCCCAACCCCCGGCCACTCCTCACACCAATCCGAGTTGCAATAGTTTGAGCGTCCCTGTACTAGGGTAACAAAGTACACCTTTGTTATAATAATGAAGTACTTCACTAGCACCTTGCCTCTGTTGCTCTGAGCACTGCAGAAAATGAGCGGACGAGAATTGGAGCAGGATCACTTGCCCAACTTGAAGTTTATCTTGTATACTCCATCTAACTCTCTCTCCCCTTTGGTATCCAGTGGCTATTTGTACAGTCAAGGCACTGAGATCAGCAACAACTTTGACATGGATCTGGAAGACGAAGTCCTCTTTAGTCAGGATGAAGAAGATGAAGATGAGGAAGCAGAAGCTATTGAAGAGACCAGGTTTGTCAAATTGAGGTGTCTAACGGGAAGCTGATTTATTTTACACTGTTGAACATTCACACTGAGCAGACTTCCCCCGCCCACTCTGCTTTCCAGGAGACAGTAGGCCCCTTGCTAACTTCCCCTACCTGACCTAACCTCGTGCTGGTCATACTGATTAGAGTTCCTACACTCATATATCTTGAGTGATTTAGCTAACTAAACCCAGACAGGGTCAAAACTGTATCCTGCTGACTGGTCAGTCTGAGCTTTGACAAATATAGAAACATACAATATTTATGGTGTAAAAGGACAGCATTTGGTTCAGGATGTCTGCCAGTCACAGAAATCCAGCTCGACCGTAGCCCTGTAGATTACAGCATGCAAGTGTTAATCGAAGTATTGTTAAATGGCATGAAGGTTTCTGCCCACCACTGTTTTTAGGTAATACTTTCCAGGCCCCACCACACTGTGTGGAAAATATACTCCATCTCCCCTCTAATCTTTCTGCTAATTACTTTGTGTATCCCTGGGTTATTGAGCCCGCTCTGCCTAGCTGCTCTATCTAGGTCCCTCAATCCTCCTCTTCTTTCCATAACTAAGATTGACCAAGAGGGATTGAGAATAGAATGACTGTTAAAAAGGAGCCCAAAGGTCATCTGTCATGTTAACAGAGATGGTGAGGATGATACAAATCGCCTGCAACAGGGCAGAGCTGGAGTTTAATACAGAACTGAGGTGACGAAGGATAGAGGTAATATAGACTAAATGCCAGGTCTGAAGATGTCCAGGGACAGAGAATGGCTGTAAGCATATGGGATATATAAACAGAGGGATTGTGTACAAAAGCAGGGACGCCAAACTTCTCTACTTTTCCCTACTCTTTCCCTCACCTTGAACTTGCATCTTTCCCTAGTTTCTTTTCCACTTCCTCCTGGCCCTCTCCAAGCTCTGCTTGTCCATGAAATTCACAGCCTCTTCCCTATTCCCACTAAACTGCTGGTCCACCATCTTCCATTCCTGGCCCCAGTGTTAGCTGATATTGGAAGCTGTTCTTCCCCTCTCCTTTTCTAAATCCTGTGTGACTGTGACCAATGTGGACTCTTCCTCTTCCTCTTTTCCTCGATGTCCTTGCAGCCTTTGGCACAATTTGACCACAACATCATCTTCCAAAGCCTTTCCACTGTTGTCTAGCTGGGTGGGATTGCTTTCTCCTGGATCCATTCTTATCTATCCAATCACAGCCAGAAAGTCACTCGCAATGGTTTCTCTTCCGGCTTTTGTACATTGACCTCGGTGTCATCCCAGGACCAATCCTCGGCTCCCTCTAGTTTCTCATCTACAAGCTGCCTCTTGGTAACATCATCCAAAGCCACAGCATTAGTTTTCATGTGTAAGCTGGTGACACCCAGCTCTGTCACCACCATCTCTCTCTCTCACTGCCTCCACTGTCACTAAATTATCAGGCGGCTTATCTGACATCCAACACTGCCTGGGCAGAAATATCTCCCATTAAATATCGGAGAAACAAGTTTTTAGTCTTGCTCCAAACTCCATCCTTCCCTTGGCAACAGACTGAGATTGAGCCAGGATCACAACCTTGGTGTCATATTTAATCCTGCATGAACTTTCAAACTCCCATTCCTGCCATGTGTGGCCAATAAGAGTTTTAACAACACCAGGTTAAAGTCCAACAGGTTTATTTGGTAGCAAATGTCATTAGCTTTCGGATTTTTGGCTAATGGCATGTGCTACCAAATGAACCTGTTGGACTTTAACCCGGTGTTGTTAAAACTCTTACCGTGTTTACCCCAGTCCAATGCCGGCATCTCCACATGTGTGGCCAGCACAGTGGTTAGCGCTGCTGCCTCTCAGCACCAGGGATCCGGGTTCAATTCCCGCTTGATTCACTGTCTGTGCAGAGTCTGCACGTTCTCCCTGTGTCTGCGTGGGTTTCCTCCGGGTATTCTGGCTTCCTCCCACAGTCCGAAAGACATGGGGTTAGATGCATTGGCTATGCTAAATTCTCCCTCAGTGTACCTGAACAGGCACCGGAGTGTGGCGACTAGGGGATTTTCACAGTAACTTCACTGCAGTGTTAATGTGAGCCTAATTCTAATACCACTTAAACTTAAATTCCAAAGTTTGTTATCTGGCTCTTATTCTGGATAAGATCCAGAAAGGAATCAGTGTTTGTATACCTGTACCTTAGCAAGGAGCCAGCACCTTCTAAGATGGAGATAATTGTTAAGGGGAGCGGAGCATTTGGATTTTTTTTTTACAACAAATGTTGATTAATGTGCGTGAACCTTTTTTCTTTCCTCAGGTACCAGGCCGTGTGTGTCTAAACAGTGAGAACATCATCCATCCTTCATGTCTGCTTCCCCTCGCCTCCAGACTGCAGTTGTGTGAAGCTGAAAGACCAACACTTCCCTCATTTTAAATCTCAGGCATTGAAACTTTTATTTTGACTTTGGTGCACACCTGTTAGCAGACTCCTAGTTCCGAGAGGATTGCACCAGGAACTATCAGGAGGCCTTTGGTTTGAAAATGACTGCTTCCAGTCCCTTGACCCAGGATTACCAGAGTGGATGTACCTGTTCTTTTGACTCCATTGCTGACATTCATTTCTTGTTATATATGTTGTGCAGCATGTTTAGGAAGCCAAGTGAACAAGCTCTTGTCTTCTGCAAGCAGAAAGTATGAACACATCAGTGTATTCCATGGATCAGGGTCAGCTTTGCACTCAAGATCTCAGCTGTTGTCAAGGATTTGACCTTTTTTGGGACACAACTGAAAATCAACGTACCATCAACTTCTGGCAGATCCCACAAAGCACCCCCCCCACCTCTGAGCACCTGGTGGTCCGTGCTACTGGTTTTTAGCTGGTCTGTAGATGGCTGATTGCAACAGACTAGATCAGGTTTCACACCTCCAAGAACAACTATTAATCTTCACCTTGTTTTGCTTTGAGTGTTTGTGCCCTCTGTGAAGCTCTTTATAACCCTCCCTTGCCCCATTTAGAAGGGAGATAAAACCTCTCAGGCTTTCCTTATTCAGCAGGCTAAGTGAAGATTTGATTTTTGCTATGCCTCCATTCTGGTTCTAAATCGGAGCTTGCAACGTGGCAGAGCCCTCATGTCTCATCCTGAGAAGCTGTTTTTAGAGTTAATTTTTTGGTTTATAAAAATAAATTGTACAATTGTACATTGAGTATATTGCTCATGTATAATTTTTATTTTTGTGACAATGAAGGCATAACTTTGGTTTTGAAAGAAGGATGACAGTTGCAGTTGAGGTCGTGTAACCTGTATTGAAGCTTGACCTCTCATGCAGGGGATGAGCAAGTGTTTCCATTAGTCAACAGGTGAACCAATTCAAAATGGATTTGGACCACTTGCAAAGTGAGTCCCAATTTCCTGCTTTCTTCAATTGGAACTGGGCAGCAGTGATGGGATGAGACTGTGAGGCAGCCCTTAATATTGGGCTGTTCGCCTGATCAGAATCTTGTTACACTCATGGTGTTTTACCATCGTCTTGTTGTCACGCCTTAAGGATGCACCAATTTGAGTTCCCTAGCTTTCCCAGCCTCTAGTGTGCCCAATGCCCAGATGTGTTGCATAATCCAGTTTGCAGTCCATTTGACTGGGTATAATGCAAGTTAATTGTAACAGTCATCTGACTTCATTATTGCAATACAGTGAGGGTGGAGTTACAGGATAGAAGGACAGAGGGAAAATGCACTATCTTTGAATTTGGCATATTCTGCTGTTCTGGATGGGGGCAGTATGGGCAGCAGAGACTTAAGTTTCATTTATTTCCACTTTCACCATTTGGGGGGGACACAGATTTCTATTAGTCTAGTTTTAAATAGAAACTTGCTTGTTCTGGATACACTGCCCTCCCTCCCTATCTGAAATGGTATTCCATTTTTGAGTGGTCTTTTCAACAAATCCATTGCAGTAGAGGGCGGTGTAAGAACACAGATCAGAGTGGATTGTACTGTACAGCCTCTCGAGCCCGCTCTGTCATTCAATACAAACATGGCTGACATCAACTCCAATTTCCCACCCATTCCCCATACCCTGTCGTTCTGAGTTTAAAATTACGTCCAACTCCGCTTTGAATATATGATGAAGCATCCACAATCCTCTGGGATGGAAATTCTAAAGATTCACAGTTGGTGGGTTGAACCATGTGGGTGGGAGTCGGATTGTATCTCCCATGGCATATCCAGGTATACCTGTATCCATCGCATTACATTACAAAGTGAATTGATTCAAAAGCTTACTAACTCACAATCTGAATACAGTCAAATCTGCTTGGCCAATTGCTTTCGTTTACCAGCCAGTAAATAATGAAATTACTATTTGTTGACTTGATGGTGCTCTTGTCTTTGCTGTTTTCCCCCCATCCCCCTCCCCTGATGCTTCACCTATGAGAGGTTCTTCTGGGATTAGGGAGCTGGGAAAGCCTGCATCCCAGATACAGTTCCGAAGCTCAAACCTGAAACCATCTTCAGTTATTGTTTTTGGAGCGGTCTTGGAAACTTTGCACTTTTCTTTCTGTATATAAGGTTTATAGTTTCCACAAGATTGTCAAGATCCTGGATGCTCCCAGTATTCGTAGAACAGAACCATGGAACGGAGAGGCAACATCATCACATGGAGTGCCAGAGTTGGGCTTGTTTAATATATTTTAAAAATAAATCACCAGCATCATTGAACATGTCCATTTATGGCATCCTTCCACTGGGGCAAAGGAAGTGAGGACTAGATGCAGCACACGGGTTTGATTACACAAGTAACTGGTGTTTGTGTAAAGCAATGTTCAGCTAGCTCCTTGAATTAGTGATGGGGCGAGCTATATTTAACTGTACAGTGCACAGACCGGTCTCCCACTAAACTAATTTTCTGCTGTAAGGCAACATTTTTGTAAACCAGAAGTATACTGGGTTGCGGTGCTTGTGATTTTTATTTGTGTGCGCGCGCTGTGGTTCATTCTGTCAGGGAGACCATACCAAGGCTAGTCCATAGGAATTGCTAGATAAAATAACACCAGTCCATCTCCTTCAGCTTCTACCATCCTGATAGTTATATGACCCAATGATAATAGAGTTGCTCACTAGTCAGAGCAGTCCATCTATCTGAGTCTACAGCAGACAACGACAGGGGGCAAGGAAAACCTGTTAGCTGCACACCCCTACACTCGCATACATCCTGAACCAGTGGGTGCCACAGTTGTAAGAAATAAGGTTCTGCTCCAGTACTGTTTTGGGTACCACTGGGCACTTGTTTAAGATGGCGCACATGTTTCTTTTTGAAACTTTCAAGAACTTTGACCTGATTCTCCGTTAATCTGACAGTGATTTTTAAAATGTGAGTAGAGTTCTGGGGCCTCGTTCTGGAAGATTGAATGTATTCTCTCGACTGTTTCACCTGGCTTGGAGAATCTCCTTTTTGTCTCAGCCTTGATGTGGTTGGTTACATCTTTCCCTGCTGGTCAGAAGGTAGTGGGTCCAAGCCCCATCTGGCCTGGGGTTTACAAGTTAAATGTGAAGGAGGCCCTTAGTGGCTTAATTTGATTAAATCTGTTCAGAAAGCAAACTATCTCTGGTACCTGATTCTCGATGTGAGTCCGGCATCTGAAAGTTGTACAACAGCTCCTTGCAATTATAGATCAATCAGTCCATTCAAGGTAGTCATTGGGCCAAAATCTTCTATTAATCTCCAGCACACAGCAGTGTCCACTGATTCTACTAAAATACCAGCATACAGGCTCTGTATTTGCAAGGAAAAAGAGGTCCTTTGGAGGATTATCCCTACAATTAGCCATTGTCTCTTACAAATATTAATTTACTTCTGTATCTGTGTGTATTGGAAACCAGCTACAGGAGGTTTGGGCCTTGAGTTTTTTAATTTCAAGGTTGAGCTTTCTGTCAATCCCCAATAACCCAAACGTGTCGCTTCCTGCAAGTCTACACAGACTGCAACCCTGCCTGTCTTGGAAAACCCAGCGACTACCTGTTTGACCATCATAGGTGACAGATGGGGAATGTGGCAACCCGTTTTGTGGTGATGTGGCCAGTATTAAAACAACTGACCAGAGTGAATCACCCGCTCTAACATTCTTCACTATCGGTGAAGGTGCGTAGGTCCCAGAGCTGTCATCGTCATAGAATTAAGTGGGCTTCAGAGGTACAACGAAAGACATTCATATAAAGTTAAGGAGTACTTCAGAATTACGAAATGGTTTACGAGAGAAACTTCAGGAGAGTCGGTAACCAGAGACACATACAGTTGACTTATCTCCCTGCTTTATGGGTTTTGTGTTAGAACCTGGACTTGTGCCCAAAAGAGTGGTGGAAGCAGATTTGACAATTTTTAAAAGGCAATTGGATCTCTAGATAAAGAGAAAACACTTGCAGGGTAGTAGGGCCCAATAGGTAACATTTTTGAGTGCTGCACAGGCTTGATGGGCCGAATAGTCTCCTCCTGTTCTCTAATCCCATAATGAATGGGTTCAAATCACAGTCTGACACTCAGTCTGAATCTTGTCGTCTTTGACAGACAGTAACTGCGATGCACCCAACTCCCTTTATAAAAAGGATGGAAAATTGATTCAGAGTTTCTTTATTGCACTGATTATTTAAGGGCTGTGTCACTTCATGCTTGAAACTTTTCTTTAATATATATATCTTGTGCTAGTGTTAACTTTCATGTTTTACTCTGGTCTTAATATCTTTTCACAAATAAAATCTGCTTTGCTTGCCAAAATGGAATGGTAGCTTTATTGTTTAGAAAAACAAATTCTTAAATTTCTTAGTATTAGAGTCGCCAGCAGATCTAAATCCTTGCCAAACATTGGTGAGGTCCCGTTGGTAATATTACAGTCAATTTGGGAAGGATGTCAAGCTTTAGAAGTGCAGAGCTGATTTTTAAAAAAAAAAAATTCATTTGTGGGACACGGGCGTCGCTGGCTGGCCAGCATTTATTGTCCATCTCCAGTTGCCCTTGAAAAGATGGCGGTGGCAACTGAGTGGTTTGCTCGGCCATTTCGGAGAGCAGTTAAGAATCAACACTTTGCTGTGGCTCTGGAGTCGCATGTAGGCCAGAGCAGATAAGGACGGCAGATTTCCTTCCCTAAGGGACATTAGCAAACCAGATGGGTTTTCCCTAGAATCATAGAAATCTTACAGTGCAGAAGTAGGCCATTTGGCCCATTGAGTCTGCACCAACAACAATTCCACCTCGGCTGATCTCCGCAACCCCACTAATCCCTCTAACCTACGCATCCCAGGACTCTAAGGGGCAATTTAGCTTGGCCAATGCGCCTAACCCATACATCTTTGGACTGGTTTCAGTGGTTTCACGGTCATCAGTAGAGTCTTAATTCCAGATATTTTTCGTTGAATACAAATTCCACCATCTGCCGTGGTGGGATTCGAACCCGGGTCCCCAGAACATTAGCTGAATTTTTGGATTAATAATCTAGTGATAATACCACTAGGCCATCGCCTCCCCTGACTAGAATGGTATTGAGGACAAGGGACTTCAGTTATATGAAGAAATTGAATATTCTCATCGGAGCAGAGAAGACAAAAAGTTGAGGTATTCAAAATCATTTTTGATTGCATAATTAGAATTTGGATTTATAGTGACAAAAGAACCCGTTTTTACACCATTATGGTATTTGTATGTCCTGTCTGAAAGTTTGGGGGAAGCTGATTTTAATTATGTTTAAAAGAGAATTGGATAGATAGTTTCACTGTTGCTGGGTCCAAATCCTGGAACTTCCGCCCTGACAAATCTGTGGCTGTACCTTTACCACATGGACTGCAGATGTCAAGAGGCTGTTTGCCACCACCTTCTCAAGGGGCAATTAGGGGCAGGCAATAAATCCTGGCCTATCCCATGACCCCAAATCCCATGAACGTTTTTTAAAAATTGTAAAGCTATGGGAAAACAGCTGGAGAATGGAGGTATATTGATAGTTTTACCACCCCCACCCCCCATCACAAAGAGGCCAGCACCAACATTATGGGCAGAACGACCTCTTGTGCTGTTTGGTTACAGATGGCTTTCAGTCGAACTGTCTGAAATCTATGTTGCTATCTCTCAGATCCCTACAACCAGGGGATGATCCAGTGGATCTGTGCACACTCATTCTGAAAAATTATTCAGAGTTAAACCACAGAAGTAGGAACGTTGGTTCCATTTAGTTGTCATTTATATCTGAAATAACGAAACGTGAGCCAAGTCCTTGAGTTTGTTTTTGGCAGTGAACCTCCAGCAGAGGGACTTAGGAGCAGGTACAGCCCAGATTTACCAGAATGATAGTGGAGGTTCTTTCATATGGTCCCAGTTCTTTTTAATACAGGAGACATGACTGCCAATTAGAGTTAACACAGCAAAGTCTGACAAGTTGCAATGAAACAAATGAGTGGACTGGGTAAGAGAAAAGCTTGTGGTGTTTCTATGATTCCACAAGCTTTTCTTTTACCGAGTCCAGTTCATTTCCTTTGATCTTTGTTCCAATTCCTACTCCCATGTGCTGGGTGGGGGGGCGGGGGGAATTGCTGCTTGATGCATTGTCTGATGGTCCTGGCTTCACAGAGATGGAAGGGGAAAGGCCATTTTTACCACTTCAGTGCACATTTTCTTCTTTATTCCTTCCTGGAATGGGACCAGCATTCGTTTCCCATCCCTAATTGCCCCTGAACTGAGTGTCTCACTCGGCCATTTCAGTTAAGAGTTAGCCACATTGCTCTGGATCTTGGAGTCACATGTAGGTCAGACTGGGTAAGGACAGGAGCTTTCCTTCCCCAAAGGACATTAGTGATCCATATGGGTTTTTCCGACAATCGACAATGGTTCCATGGTCATCGATAGACTTTATTCCAGATTTTTGTTGAATTCAAATTTCACCATCTGCTTTTGGGTAGCCTGGGTCCTCGGAGTATTATCCTGGATCTCTGGGTCACTAGTCCAGTGCCAATACCACTGTGCCACCGCAACCCCCCTTCATCCTCGGACCTTGGTGTTGTCGGTGATTGCTTTACTCCCGTATCAGGGCCTCCATACGTGGTTAGGCACGATATCACTGATGATGCTAAGTGTCCCATACCTTAAACATTGGAAGAAAACCCCACCCTCCCCACACACTGGCTGTTACAAGAGTTCACAATGGGGCCCAATCTGTTAATGCTTTCATGTGCTTGTATCCAGGTAAATGCCTTAACAATTATAGTGATCATTTTAGTTGTTACTAAAGGTGTAATTAGATTCCTCATCTGTTCTATGGTAAGCTTCCACCATCAGTTTTCATATTTTGAATCCATGGAAAAAAGCAAAAATCAACAAATTCCAGTGAAACTATTGAGGCCACTTCATTGAATGTTTTTTTAATTCATTCGTGGGACATGGGTGTCGCTGGCTGGTCAGCATTTATTGCCCATCCCTAGTTGCCCTTGGAGGGCAGTTGAGAGTCAACCACATTGCTGTGGCTCTGGAGCCACATGTAGGCCAGACTGGGTAAGGATGGCAGATTTCCTTCCCTAAAGTGAACCAGATGGGTTTTTCCAACCATGGTTTCATGGTCATCAGTAGAAACATAGAAAACTACAGCACAAAACAAGCCCTTCGGCCCCACAGGTTGTGCCGAACACATCCCTACCTTTTAGGCCTACCTATAACCCTCCATCCTATTAAGTCCCATGTACTCATCCAGGAGTCTCTTAAAAGACCCTATTGAGTTTGCCTCCACCACCACTGACGGCAGCCGACTCCACTCACCCTCTGTGTGAAAAACTTCCCCCTGTACCTACCCCCTAGCACCTTAAACCTGTGTCCTCTCGTAGCAGCCATTTCCACCCTGGAAAAAAGCCTCTGAGAGTCCACCCGATCTATCCCTCTCAACATCTTATATACCTCTATTAGGTCTCCTCTCATCCTACGTCTCTCCAAGGAGAAAAGACCGAGCTCCCTCAGCCTATCCTCGTAAGGCATGCCACTCAATCCAGGCAACATCCTTGTAAATCGCCTCTGCACCCTTTCAATCTTTTCCACATCCTTCCTGTAATGAGGCAACCAGAACTGAGCACAGTACTCCAAGTGGGGTCTGACGAGGGTCTTATATAGCTGCATCATTATCCCCGGACTCCTAAACTCAATCCCTCGATTGATAAAGGCCAGCACACCATACGCCTTCTTAACCACCTCCTCCACCTGCGGGGCTGATTTTAGAGTCCTATGGACCTGGACCCCAAGGTCCTTCAGATCCTCCACAGTACTAAGAGTCTTTCCCTTTATATTGTACTCCTTCATCCCATTTGACCTGCCAAAATGGACCACTACGCATTTATCTGGGTTGAAGTCCATCTGCCACTTCTCCGCCCAGTCTTGCATCCTATCTATGTCCCTCTGTAACTTCTGACATCCCTCCAGACTATCCATAACACCACCAACCTTCGTGTCGTCGACAAACTTACCAACCCATCCCTCCGCTTCCTCATCCAGATCATTTATGAAAATGACAAACAGCAAGGGTCCCAGAACAGATCCCTGGGGCACACCACTGGTGACCGACCTCCAATTAGAAAAAGACCCATCTATACACACTCTCTGCCTCTTTTGGGCAAGCCAGTTCTGGATCCACAGGGCAGCAGCCCCTTGGATCCCTTGCCCTCTCACTTTTTCTAGAAGCCTTGCATGGGGGACCTTATCGAACGCCTTGCTAAAATCCATATAAACCACATCTACCGCTTTCCCTTCGTCAATGTGTTTAGTCACATTTTCGAAGAACTCCACCAGGCTCGTAAGGCACGATCTGCCTTTGACAAAGTCATGCTGAGTGTTCTTGAGCATACTAAACCTCTCTAAATGCTCATAAATCTTGTCCCTCAGGATCTTCTCCATCAGCTTACCAACTACTGAGGTTAGACTCACCGGTCGGTAATTTCCTGGGCTATCCCTATTCCCCTTCTTGAAAATAGGAACCACATCCACAATCCTCCGGCACCTCTCCCGTCTCCATCGACGACGCAAAGATCATCGCCAGAGGCTCTGCAATCTCTTCCCTCATCTCCCACAGTAACCTGGGATACATCCCATCTGGAGCCGGCGACTTATCTATCTTGATGCCATTCAAAGATTCCAGCACAACCTCTTTCTTAAAGTCCACATACTCAATCTTTTCAGTCCACCGCAAGCCCGCAGTACATCCACCCATGTCCTTCTCCTCTGTGAAAACCGAGGCAAAATACTCATTGAGCACCTCTGCCATTTCTACTGGTTCCGTACAGACTTTCCCGCCTTCACCTTTTATAGGCCCTATTCCTTCACGTCTCACCCTTTTACTCTTCACATATTTATAGAATGCCTTAAGGTTTTCCTTAATTCTACTTGCCAAGGCCTTCTTGTGACCCCTTCTGGCTCTCCTAATTTCCTTCTTTAGTCCCTTCCTACAAGCCGTATACTCATCTAGATCCCTATCTTCGCAGGAGTAGGCCATCTGGCCCCTCGAGCCTGCTCCGTCATTCAGTAAGATCATGGCTGATCTTTTTGTGGACTCAGCTCCACTTACCTGCCCACTCACCATAACCCTTAATTCCTTTACTGTGTGTACGCTTTCCTTTTCTTCTCGACTAGGTCCCGCACAGCTTTCGTGCACCACGGTTCCTTTAACCTACCAACTCCTCCCTGTCTGCTCGGAACATTGTCCTGTAGAACCCTAGACAGACATTCCTTGAAAAACTGCCACTTCTCTTCAGGGGCGGCACGGTAGCACAGTGGTTAGCACTGCTGCTTCACAGCTCCAGGGTCCCGGGTTCGATTCCCGGCTCGGGTCACTGTCTGTGTGGAGTTTGCACATTCTCCTCGTGTCTGCGTGGGTTTCCTCCGGGTGCTCCGGTTTCCTCCCACAGTCCAAAGATGTGCGGGTTAGGTTGATTGGCCAGGTTAAAAATTGTCCCTTAGAGTCCTGGGATGAGTAGGTTAGAGGGATTAGCGGGTAAAATATGTGGGGGGAGGGCCTGGGTGGGATTGTGGTCGGTGCAGACTCGATGGGCCGAATGGCCTCCTTCTGCACTGTAGGGTTTCTATGTTTCTAGATTTCCCCGAGAATACCTCCTTCCAATTTACTCCTCTAATTTGCTGCCTTATGTCTTCATATTTCCCCTTACTCCATATAAACGCTTTCCTAGCTCGCCTGATCCTCTCTTTTTCCAATGCAAGCATAAAGGAGATAGAGTTATGATCGCTATCCCCAAGATGCTCTCCCACTGAGAGATCTGACACCTGTCCAGGCTCATTGGTCAGTATCAGATCAAGTACAGCCTCTCCTCTTGTAGGCTTGTCCACATGCTGTGTCAGGAAACCCTCCTGAACACACCTAATGAACTCCTCCCCATCCAATCCCCTTACCCATGGGATATTCCAATCTATGTTTGGGAAATTAAAGTCTCCCATCACAACAACTCTGCTATTATTGCAACTCTCCAGGATCTGTTTCCCTATCTGTTCCTCCACCTCCCTGTTACTATTGGGCGGCCTATAGAAAACTCCCAGCAAAGTGATCGACCCCTTCCCACTCCGCACTTCCAACCACAGAGACTCAGTAGACAATCCCTCCACAGCATACACCTTCTCTACAGCTGTGACACTGTCCCTGATCAGCAGTGCCACTCCACCCCCTCTCTTGCCTCCCTCCCTGTCACTATTGGGCGGCCTGTGTAGGGGCACATCCACCGGGGTGCTCTCAATCACCCGAGCTTTACCCTTCCTGGCCGTCACTCACTTGGCCTCCACCCGTGGCCCTGGTGTGACCACCTGATGATAGCTCTTGTCTATCACCTCCTCATTCTCCCTTAACAGCCTAAGATCCTTGAGCTGCAGTTCCAGCTCCTTAACACGGTCCCTCAGGAACCGCAGCTCGACACACCCCTCACAGATGTGGATGTCCGGGAGGCCAGGTGCCTCCAGGACCTCCCACATCCTACACTGGGAACAACACACTGGCTTCACACTCATATTTGCCCCTTTATACCAAGGTACACAGAGAAAAGTAAATAAGAATGAAAAATTCACCCCTGCTCACCCTGTCCCCTGAAGCCCTGTGAGCCAAAGCCCTTATAGCTCACACTCTGCTTCCCACTCACTCCCCTGCCCGCTCCCGATGCTGCCCGCTGTGTACTGCAGCCTACCTTTTATACTTCGCGCGCTTAAAAGACCCTTCCCAGACTCCTTAGCAGCCCACTTCCGGTTTTCAGTTTAAAATTAAGAAAAATACTACTCGAAAAATAAAGCCTACTGCTGCTCCTAGTTCTTATGTTCTTACGTTTGAATTTAGAGAAACACAAGCAATTTTTAAAATAGACAAGGGATTTTCATAGTATCTTCATTGCAGTGTTAATGTAAGCCTACTTGTGACACTAATAAATAAACTTAAATTTGATTTACACTCTCTTAACTCTTCAATGTCATCAACATCCTGAGGATTACCATTGATCAGGAACTGAACTAGACCAGCCATACAAATACCAGAGCGGGTTAGAGGCTGGAAACCTGCAACGAATAACTCACCTTCTGACTCCCCAATGTCTGTCCACCATCTACTCAGCACAATTCAGGAGTGTGATGGAATACTCCCCACTTGCCCGAATGCTCCCTATGACTCTATCAAATGGGGCTAGTTCAGTTTAGGAAACCCGGTGGGCATGGACAGGTTGGTCCGAAGGGCTTGTTTCCATGTTGTACATCTCTATGGCTCACATCCCATAAATGAATCAAAAAAATTGCAACAATTCGAGCTGCATACTTGTGATTTCTCAAAGGCATCATGATAGTTTATAGGATCAGGGGTTATGTTTACCTTTAAATGATGACCTTTTGCCTTAATTACTGATAAAATATCAAATAGCATCATTAGTATTTATACATTTACAATGAAATCAGACCATTAACTTATGGAAGGACATATAAAAAGACACAAGGAGATGCTGCTATTCCTAACCAGAACATGTACCAGAAGCAGCTTGGTATGGCTCCTGCTCTGTTCAAGACTGCGAGGAACTACAAAAGGCCATGAATGTAGCCCAATCCATCACGCAAACCAGTCTCACATCCATTGACTCTGTCTACACTTCCTGCTGCCTTGGCAAAGCAGCCAGCATAATTAAGGACCCCACGCACCCCGGACATTCTCTCTTCCACCTTCTTGCATTAAGTTGATCTTTCTCTACACCCAAGCTGTGACTGTAACACTGTATTCTGCATTCTCTCCTTTCCTTCTCTATGAACTGTATGCTTTGTCTGTATAGTCCACAAAGAACAATACTTTTCACTGTATCCCAGTACATCTGACAAATCAAATCAAAGAATCGTATCATTCTATGAATGTGATGAAATAAACTTCAATAATTCTTTTGACTTTAGTTCCCAAAACCATCCTAACATGTCCAGGATTAGACTTTCATAGAATCCCTACAGTGCAGAAGGAGGCCATTTGTCCCATCGAGTCAGCACCGACCACAATCTCACCCAGGCCCTATCCCCATGACCCCATGCATTTACCCTGCTAATCCCCCTGACACTAAAGGGCAATTTAGCATGGCCAATCCACCTAACCCGCACATCTTTGGATCGTGGGAGGAAACAGGAGCACCCAGAGGAAACCCACGCAGACACAGGGAGAACGTGCAAACTCCGCACAGACAGTGACCCAAGCCGGGAATTGAACCCGGGTCCCTGGCGCTGTGAGGCAGCAGTGCTAACCACTGTGCCACCATGCCACCCGGGTCCCTGGCGCTGTGAGGCAGCAGCGCTAACCACCGTGCCACCCATTTGCTTCAGGGATCTTTGGATTTTGATTCCCCGATAAACAAAGGTTGACTTTTACATCAAGTACATGAAAAATTATAAACTTTTAATCCAAATGCAATAAGTCAATGAGTTTGACTCTAACACAGGGATATATGGGAATGTACTTCCTGCTGTTCCTGCATCTCACCCTCCCAACATCCACCCTGCCAAACACCTGAAGAAGTTAATGTTAATCATAGAAATCATAGAAACCCCACAGTGCAGAAGGAGGCCATTCGGCCCATCGAGTCTGCACCGACCACAATCCCACCCAGGCCCTACCCCCACCTATTGAGATCCATAATGAGATCATCGTTCTGAATTCTGGAGAATATAAACCACATCTATTCAATCTCACCGATAGGACAATCCTCTCACCCCAAAATCCAATCTAGTGAACTTTCATTGCATTCTTTCCAAAGCAAGTATAGAACGTAGAACAGTATAGCACAGGAACAGGCCCTTCGGCCCATAATGTTGTTCCAAACATGAGGCCAAATTAAACTAATCCTTTCTGCCTGCCCTTGGTCCCTATCCCTTGATTCCTTGCATATTCATGTGCTTGTCTAAAAGCCCCTTAAACACCCCTGTTGTATCTGCCTCCACCACCACCCCTGGCAGCGCGTTCCAGACACCCACCACTCTCTGTGTAAAAAAACTTACCCCTCACATCTCCTTTGAACTTTCCCTCTCTCACCTTAAGTGCATGCCCCCTAGTATTAGACTAAGTAAGGTTTCCCTTGGAATGAAAGCAAAATACTGCAGATGCTGGAAATCTGAAATAAAAACAGAAGAACCCAGCGGGTCTGGCAGCATCTGTGGAGAAAGGAACAGAGTTAATGTTTTAAGTTTGCGTGAGTCTTCTCCAAACTCTTTCCTGAGATGCGGGAGTCACTGGCTAGGCAAGCCCATCCCTAATTGCCCCTCAAGGAGGTGGTGGTGAGCCGTCTTCTTGAACCCACTGCAGCCCATGCGGTGTAGGTACACCCACAGTGCTGTTAGGGAGGGAGTTCCAGGATTTTGACCCAGCGACAGTGAAGAGATGGTGACAAAATATTTTACCAGGCTGATTCCGGGGATGGCGGGACTGAGGAGAGATTGACTAGGTCAGGAATGTTTTCACTGGAGTTCAGACGAATGAGGGGGGACCTCATAGAGGCTTATAAAATTCTAACAGGACTAGACGGGGTAGATGCAGGGAGGATGTTCCCGATGGTGGGGGAGTCCAGAACCAGGGGTCACAGTCTGAGGATTCGGGGTAGACCATTTAGGACGGAGGTGAGGAGACATTTCTTCACCCAAAGAGTGGTGAGCCTGTGGAATTCATTACCACAGGAAGTAGTTGATGCCAAAACATTGAATGTGTTCAAGAGGCGGCTGGATACAGCACTCGGGGCGAATGGGATCAAAGGTTCTCGGGAGAAAGCAGGATTAGGCTATTGAGTTGGTGATCAGCCATGATTGTGATGAATGGCGGAGCAGGCTCGAAGGGCCGAATGGCCTCCTCCTGCTCCTATCTTCTATGTTTCTACATTTCTATGTAAACCGTTCAGTCCCAGGGATGAGTCAGCCGTCCCTGATGGCGGAGTGTGGAGAGGGTTCAAAGCACAACTGGCCCTCAAACCATGCCCCACAGCGCCCACCATGGACCTGACTGCCACTGCCTGGGGGGGTGACCCCTGTCCCAGTCCTGAGCTGGGGACATTTTCGGGTGTCCAACCTTAATTCCGGATCTTGCTCATTACTGGGGTTAGATGGTTTTCCCCGGGTGTGTGTCCGATGGGAACAGCAAGAGGACATCCCGGGGGCTGGAATAAAGAGAAACAGCAGAAAAATTAAACTGGTGACAGAAAGAGCCGCTCCGCCTTTAACTGGGAGCGCGGGCGTCCCGGTCTCCTAGCAACCGTTACCCCGGAGACGGCGGCGTCCCAGCTGGGCGGGGTCGGAGTGGTTACTAGTTAGTAACAAGTTAGGAGTTAGTTAATGAGGGGGCAAGCCGAGTGAACTGAGGTGTTAACAGTGAGACTGGTTAGTGGCAGGGGGGTTAGTCTTAGAGACTAGTTACTGACTAGTTAGTGAGAGTCTGGACACTAGTTACTGCTCTGCCAAACACTGAGGCTGCCAGGCTGGTTAACTAGCGCCTGCCAGGCTGGTTAACTAGTGGCTGCCAGGCTGGTTAACTGCTCTAGCCTCTCGTTACTGAGATATTTGGGATTATTACCAGCCTGTTACAGACTAGTTACTGGGGGTGGTTAATTATGTTTAGTAATTTGTTACTATCTGGTTAAACACCAGTTGTTTATGGGTTGTGGCCTGGTTACCAAGAGCTTTGGTACTAGTTAGTGAACAGTTACTGAGCAGCTAAAGAGGTTAATGACTCAGTGATAAAACCCCAAGGACTGATGAGTGAGAGATTAGAGATAATGTACTAACTGGTTAAGTAGTGAGAGGTTTGGGAATTATTAACAACAAATTGAAGGGGGCTAGTTAATGAGAGGCTGCTGAGAAGGAGGTTGGCCTTTGCCTGGTTCGTGTGAAGATTAGAGACTTTTTTGTGACAAGTTGATGAGGAATTGGAAATGAGTTAATAACCAGTCATAAACTGTGGACTAGTTTGGAGCGGTTGGGATCATTGGGATTTGTTGCGAACTAGTTCAATCCTAGCTACTGCGATGCTGGACACCGGTTAGTGAAACATTGCAAAGAAGGTAGGTTAAGTATTGATTTATGTTCATTGGTGATAAGATATTGCGAGGATTTGGGAGTGGTTAACTGATTGAGTTATTGGGTCCACTCATCCTTTCTTTAATCCCTCCGTTCCTTACTTGCTGTTGTTTCAACCTCACCCTATCACTAACTAACTATCTACACCCAGTCTACCCGGCAAGAATGAAAGATACAGATCCTGGGTTAAAGATATGATGCTGGTTCCTCATAAACCAGCTATCTGACTGGCTTTGTTGAAGAAATAGCTAGGTCATCCGTGGAGAATGGGAGGGCTGTTTTTACTCCATTGACTTTGTTGAACGGATGTGGACGTTGCTGCCTAGACCGCCATTTACTGCCCACTCCTAATTGCCCCTCGAGAAAGTGGTGATGAGCCGCCATCTTGAACTGCTGCAGCCCCCGTTCGGTGGGAGTTTTTCCAGTGAAGCCAAGGCCATGAGACAAGGGTGTCAAGGGTCATGGCAGAGGCAGATGGCAAAGTGGAACTGGGACCCCAGCAGATCAGCCGAGATCTTACTGAATGATGGAGCAGGCTCGATTGCCGTGGCCTCCTCTGGCTCCCTGTTTCCTGTATTTTTTTTTGAGTCCTTGTATGCCCCTTTGGTGCTGGAACAGAATTGGAAAATATCCCCCTTTCTCATGAATATTCCATTTCTTTCTGGGATGGGCAGGCCACCCCGGGTTGAGATACTCCACATCCCAATGGGCCAGTAGCTGCAGGATTTGCCACAGCGATACAAAGCCTTGGCGAGACCCCAGCCGCAGAAGTGCATCGAGTTCGGGGCACCGTATCAGAGAAAAGATATATTTGTTCGGGAAGATTTGCAGGGTGGATTCGCAGGAATATTTAACCAAACTTCCAGGGTGAGAATATGGAGAGGGATTGCATAACCAGGTCTTGTAGAACCATAGAACCATAGAAAATTACAGCTCCGAAACAGGCCTTTTGGCCCTTCTTGTCTGTGCCGAACCATTTTATGCCTAGTCCCACTGACCTGCACTTGGACCATATCCCTCCACACCCCTCTCATCCATGAACCCGTCCAAGTTTTTCTTAAATGTTAAAAGTGACCCCGCATTTACCACTTTATCCGGCAGCTCATTCCACACTCCCACCACTCTCTGCGTGAAGAAGCCCCCCCTAATATTCCCTTTAAACTTTTCTCCTTTCACCCTTAACCCATGCCCTCTGGTTTTTTCTCCCCTAGCCTCAGCGGAAAAAGCCTGCTTGCATTCATTCTATCTATACCCATCAAAATCTTATACACCTCTATCAAATCTCCCCTCAATCTTCTACGCTCCAGGGAATAAAGTCCCAACCTATTCAATCTCTCTCTGTAACTCAGCTTCTCAAGTCCCGGCAACATCCTTGTGAACCTTCTCTGCACTCTTTCAATCTTATTTACATCCTTCCTGTAACTAGGTGACCAAAACTGTACACAATACTCCAAATTCAGCCTCACCAATGCCTTATATAACCTTACCATAACACTCCAACTTTTATACTCGATACTCCGATTTATAAAGGCCAATGTACCAAAGGCACTCTTTACGACCCTATCCACCTGTGACGTCACTTTTAGGGAACTCTGTACCTGTATTCCCAGATCTCTCTGTTCAACTGCACTCTTCAGAGTCCTACCATTTACCCTGTACGTTCTTCTTTGGTTTGGCCTTCCAAAGTGCAATATCTCACACTTGTCTGCGTTAAATTCCATTTGCCATTTTTCAGCCCATTTTTCTAGTTGGTCCAAATCCCTCTGCAAGCTTTGAAAACCTTCCTCACTGTCCACTACACCTCCAATCTTTGTATCATCAGCAAACTTGCTGATCCAATTGACCACATTATCATCCAGATCATTGATATAGATGACAAACAACAATGGACCCAACACCGACCCCTGCGGCACACCACTAGTCACAGGCCTCCACTCAGAGAAGCAATCCTCCACAACCACTCTCTGGCTTCTTCCATTGAGCCAGTGTCTTATCCAATTTACTACCTCCCCATGTATACCCAGCGACTGAACCTTCCTAACTAACCTCCCATGAGGGACCTTGTCAAAGGCCTTGCTGAAATCCAGGTAGACAACATCCACCGCCTTCCCTTCATCCACTTTCCTGGTAACCTCCTCGAAAAACTCTAATAGATTGGTCAAACATGACCTACCACGCACAAAGCCATGTTGACTCTCCCTAATAAGTCCCTGTCTATCCAAATATTTGTAGATCCTATCCCTTATCACACCTTCCAATAACTTGCCCACCACCGACGTCAAACTTACTGGCCGATAATTTCCCGGATTTCTTTTGGAACCTTTTTTAAACAACGGAACAACATGAGCCACCCTCCAATCATCCGGCACCTCCCCCGTGAATACTGACATTTTAAATATGTCTGCCAGGGCCCCTGCAAGTTCAACACTAGCTTCCCTCAAGGTCCGTGGGAATACCCTGTCCGGTCCTGGGGATTTATCCACTCTGATTTGCCTCAAGGCAGCGAGCACCTCCTCCCCTTTAATCTGTAAAGGTTCCATGGCCTCCCTACCAGTTTGCCCTATTTCCGTAGACTCCATGCCCGTTTCCTCAGTAAATACGGATGCAAAAAAACCATTCAGTATCTCCCCCATCTCTTTTGGTTCCATACACAGTCTACCACTCTGGTCTTCAAGAGGACCAATTTTATCCCTCACTATCCTTTTGCTCCTAACATACCTATAGAAGCTCTTTGGATTTTCCTTCACTCTGTCTACCAAAGCAACCTCATGTCTTCTTTTAGCCCTCCTGATTTCCCTCTTAAGTAGCTTCTTGCACTTTTTATACTCCTCGAGCATCTGATGTGTTCTTTGCTGCCTGTACATTTCATACAACTCTCTCTTCCTCTTAATCAGTGTTACAATCTCCCTCGAGAACCAAGGTTCCTTATTCCTATTTACTTTGCCTTTAATCCTGACAGGAACATACAAACTCTGCACTCTCAAAATTTCTCCTTTGAAGGCCTCCCACTTTCCATTTACATCCTTACCAGAGAACAGCCTGTGCCAATCCACACTTCCCAGATCCCTTCTCATTTAATCAAATTTGGCCCTTTTCCAGTTCAGAACTTCAACCCGAGGACCAGATCTATCCTTATCCATGATCAGGTTGAAACTAATGGCATTATGATCACTGGATCCAAAGTGTTCCCTCACACTCACATCCATCACCTGCCCTAACTCATTTCCCAATAGGAGATCCAATATCGCATCCTCTCTAGTTGGCACCTCTATATACTGATGTAGAAAATTTGCCTGAACACATTTTACAAACTCTACCCCGTCTAAACCTTTAACAGTATGCGAGTCCCAATCTATATGTGGAAAATTAAAATCCCTTACTATCACAACTTTGTGTTTCTTGCAGTTGTCAGCTATCTCTCCGCTGATTTGCTCCTCCAGTTCTCGCTGACTATTGGGTGGTCTATAATACAAGCCCATTAATGTGGTCATACCTTTCCTGTTTCTCAGCTCCACCCATAGGGCCTCTGTAGACAAGCTCCCTAATCTATCCTGCCTGAGTACCGCTGTAGTGTCCCAGAGGTATTGAAAAATAAATAAGACCAATGATTTCACTGACATTTCCAGGAGTTGGATTTGCGGTGATTGTAACTTTTAGGGCAACACAACAGCGTATGGGTCACCTGGCTTGAGGGACCAATCGGGGCTGAGAGTGGGTAATCAGCCCATGGGGTGGAGTCCCCTCTTTAGCAGGAGACTTGAAGGGGGCGAAGGGCAGCCATGGTACCCTGTACAGTTTTGCTTATGAAGAAATACCTTTCACATTTCTAATGAAGTCTGTCAAAGTGCATCTTTGTTTTTGACCACAAGTCACCACAGGACATTCACCGAAACATACATAGAAACCAGAAACAGGAGGAGGCCATTCGGCCCTTCGAGTCTGCCCTGCCATTCATCTTGATCATGGCTGATTATCGAATTCAATATCCTGATCCCCCCTTCCCCCCATATCCCTCGATCCCTTTCGCCCCAGGAGCGATATCTAATTTCTTCCTGAAATCAGACAACGTTTTGGCCTCAACTATTTTCTGTGGGAGTGAATTCCACACATTCACCACCCTCTGGGTGAAGAAATTTCTCCTCACCTCAGTTCTAAAAGGTTTACCCCTTATCCTCAAACTGTGACCCCCCTAGGTTCTGGACTCCCCCACCATTGAGAACATTCTTTCTGAATCTACCCTGTCTAACCCTGTTAGAATTTTATAAGTTTCTATGAGATCCCGTCTCACTCTTCTAAACTCCAGTGAATATAATCCTAACCGACTTAGTCTCTCCTCATATGACAGACCTGCCATCCCAGGAATCAGCCTGGTAAACCTTCGCTGTACTTCCTCTATAGCAAGTTGGGAAACAATTTCACAAAAGGATGGTAGAAATAGAACATAGAACATAGAAAAAATACAGCACAAACAGGCCCTTCGGCCCACAAGTTGCACCGGTCATGTCCCTACCTACCTAGGCCTATATATAGGCTTACCTATAACCCTTAATCCTATTAAGTCCCATGTACTCATCCAGAAGTCTCTTAAAAGACCCTATCGAGTTTGCCTCCACCACCACTGACGGCAGCCGATTCCACTCACCCACCACCCTCTGAGTGAAAAACTTACCCCTGACATCTCCTCTGTACCCACCCCCCAGCACCCTAAACCTGTGTCCTCTCGTAGCAGCCATTTCAGCCCTGGGAAAAAGCCTCTGAGAATCCACCTGATCTATACCTCTCAACATCTTGTACACCTCTATCAGGTCACCTCTCATCCTTCGTCTCTCCAAGAAGAAAAGACCGAGCTCCCTCAACCTACCCTCATAAGGCCTGCCTAATGCCTAAGGCAAATGTGAAACTTTCTCCCTGAAAATTCAGTAGATGTTTAATTAGTAATTTTAAGATCTGAGATTGGTAGATTTTTGCTACTGGACGGTATTCTTGGGTATGTAGCCAGGGTGAGTGGACAGGTTTACAGTGCATAGAAGCATAGAATCTCTACAGTACAGAAAGAGGCCATTTGGTCCATCAAGTCTGCACCGACCACAATCCCACCCAGGCCCTATTCCTGTAACCCCACTTATTCTCGTTAATCCCCTGACACTAGAGTCAATTTAGCATGGCCAATCCACCTACCCTGCACATCTTTGGAGTGTGGGAGGAAACCAGAGCACCCGTGGGAAACCCACGCAGACACGGAGAGAATGTGCAGACAGTGACCCGAGTCTGGAATTGAACCCGGGTCCCTGGCGCTGTGAGGCAGCAGTGCTAACCACTGTGCCACTGTGCTACCCCGTGCATATCAGTCACAATGTCAATGGGACTGAATGGTCTCCTCCTGTTTCGATATAAACCTTGGTGGTAAAATGAGGAAGAAATTCTGGTTCTGGAGTCCGAACACTCCTGTTCCTACAGCCCTTGCTGTGCAAATGGTCACTGGACCATTCTTAACTAAACCGTAATGAGCGGGTGACCTGCAGTGTGTTTAAGGCTGTAAACCAACCCAGGGACCAAGAGATGTTATTTAAAATTCCGCTGTTACATTCTAATTCTGTAACTTTCTCCCAGGGACGGTGTTAACCTGGTTAAGGGGAAGAAGTCCAATTGCTGAACTTCCCTTCAGAGTGGAGGATGGTGCGAGGAGACGGGATATTTAAAGTGTTCCCGCATTAACAAACCGAGATCTGGGCACCATGGAAACAGTGCAAATCAGGGTCCAAGATGGTGAGTGTGTTTGTGGATCAGGTTTGTGTCCGGGAGGGCTGCACTGTCAGAGGGTCAGTGCTGAGGCAGTGCCGCACTGTCAGACGTCAGTACTGAGGGAGTGCTGCACTGTCAGAGGGTCAGTACTGAGGGAGTGCCGCACTGTCAGAGGGTCAGTGCTGAGGGAGTGCTGCACTGTCAGAGCGTCAGTACTGAGGGAGTGCCGCACTGTCAGAGGGTCAGTGCTGAGGGAGTGCCGCACTGTCAGGGGGTCAGTGCTGAGGGAGTGCCGCACTGTCAGAGCGTCAGTACTGAGGGAGTGCCGCACTGTCAGAGGGTCAGTGCTGAGGGAGTGCTGCACTGTCAGAGCGTCAGTACTGAGGGAGTGCCGCACTGTCAGAGGGTCAGTGCTGAGGGAGTGCCGCACTGTCAGAGGGTCAGTACTGAGGGAGTGCTGCACTGTCAGAGGGTCAGTGCTGAGGGAGTGCTGCACTGTCAGAGGGTCAGTACTGAGGGAATGCTGCACTGTCAGAGGGTCAGTGCAGAGGGAGTGCCGCACTGTCAGAGGGTCAGTACTGAGGGAATGCTGCACTGTCAGAGGTCAGTGCTGAGGCAGTGCCGCACTGTCAGACGTCAGTACTGAGGGAGTGCCACACTGTCAGAGGGTCAGTGCTGAGGGAGTGCCGCACTGTCAGAGGGTCAGTGCTGAGGGAGTGCCGCACTGTCAGAGGGTCAGTACTGAGGGAGTGCCGCACTGTCAGACGTCAGTACTGAGGGAGTGCCACACTGTCAGAGGGTCAGTGCTGAGGGAGTGCCGCACTGTCAGAGGGTCAGTGCTGAGGGAGTGCCGCACTGTCAGAGGGTCAGTACTGAGGGAGTGCTGCACTGTCAGAGGGTCAGTGCTGAGGGAGTGCCGCACTGTCAGAGGGTCAGTGCTGAGGGAGCGCCGCACTGTCAGAGGGTCAGTGCTGAGGGAGTGCCGCACTGTCAGAGGGTCAGTGCTGAGGGAGTGCCACACTGTCAGAGGGTCAGTGCTGAGGGAGTGCCGCACTGTCAGAGGGTCAGTGCTGAGGGAGTGCCGCACTGTCAGAGGGTCAGTACTGAGGGAGTGCCGCACTGTCAGAGGGTCATAGTCACAGAGTCATACAGCACAGAAAAGGCCCTTCGGCCCATCAAATCTCCACTGACAATGTCTACCACTAAAGTTGCTCGAAACCCATTTTCCTGTACTTGTCCCATATCCTTGAATGTTATATTTCATGTGCTGATCCAAATACGTTTTAAACGTATGGTTGCCGGCTTCGACTGTCTTCTCACGCTGTGCATTAGACATTTCCAGCATCCTCTGGGGGTATTTATCCAGGGTTGGGGTTTATTCGTGGGGGGTGGGTTATCCAGCAGAGGTTTATCTGTGGGGGTGGGGGGGGGTTGTTTTTTCAGGGGGGGGGGGTATTTTTCCTGGTGGAGTGGGGAAATACTGGGGGAGGGGAAGTTTATCTGGTGGGGGGGATGCAGTTTTTCCTGGTAGCGTGGGGGATCACCTGGACCTGATGGATTACACCCCAGGTTCTAAAATCTGGGGCAGCACGGTAGCACAGTGGTTAGCACTGCTGCTTCACAGCTCCAGGGTCCCAGGTTCGATTACCGGCTCGGGTCACTGTCTGTGTGGAGTTTGCACATTCTCCTCGTGTCTGCGTGGGTTTCCTCCGGGTGCTCCGGTTTCCTCCCACAGTCCAAAGATGTGCGGGTTAGGTTGATTGGCCAGGTTAAAAATTGCTCCTTAGAGTCCTGAGATGCGTAGGTTAGAGGGAATAGCGGGTAAATATGTGGGGGTAGAGCCTGGGTGGGATTGTGGTCGGTGCAGACCCGATGGGCCGAATGGCCTCCTTCTGCACTGTAGGGTTTCTATGATTTCTATGATTCTAAAAGAGATAGCTGAGGAAATTATGGAGGCATTGGTGGTGATCTTTCAGGAATCACAGGAGGCAGGGAGGGTTCCAGAGGACTGGAAAGTAGCTAATGTAACACTGCTGTTTAAGAAGGGAGGGAGGCAGCAGACGGGAAATTATAGGCCGGTTAGCCTGACTTCGGTCATTGGCAAGATTTTAGAGTCCATTATTGAAGATGAGTTGGTGGAGGACTAGGACTGAGTCAGCACGGCTTCGTCAAGGGGAGGTCATGTCTGACAAATCTGTTGAGTTCTTTAAGGACGTAACAAGGAAGTTAGATAAAGGAGAACCAATGGACGTGATTTATTTAGATTTCCAAAAGGCCTTTGACAAGGTGCCGCATAGGAGACTGTTAAATAAGTTAAGAGCCCATGGTGTTAATGGTAAGATCCTGGCATGGATAGAGGATTGGCTGACTGGCAGAAGGCAGAGAGTGGGGATAAAGGGGTCTTTTTCAGGATGGCAACCGGTGACTAGTGGTGTGCCTCAGGGGTCAGTGCTGGGGCCACAACTTTTCACAATATACATTAACGATTTGGAGGAAGGAACTGAAGGCACTGTTGCTAAGTTTGCAGATGATACAAAGATATGTAGAGGGACAGGTAGTATTGAGGAAGCAGGGGGGCTGCAGAAGGACTTGGACAGGTTAGGAGAGTGGGTAAAGAAGTGGCAGATGGAATACAATGTGGAAAAGTGTGAGGTTATGCACTTTGGAAGGAGGAATGGAGGCATAGACTATTTTCTAAATGGGGAAATGCTTAGGAAATCAGAAACACAAAGGGACTTGGGAGCCATTGTTCAAGATTCTCTTAAGGTTAACGTGCAGGTTCAGTCTGCAGTTAGGAAGACAAATGCAATGTCAGCATTCATGTCGAGAGGGCTAGAATACAAGAGCAGGGATGGACTTCTGAGGCTGTATATGGTTCTGGTCAAACGGCATTTGGAGTATTGAGAGCAGCTTTGGGCCCCGTATCGAAGGAAGGATGTGTTGGCCTTGGAAAGGGTCCAGAGGAGGTTCACAAGAATGATCCCTGGAATGAAGAGTTTGACATATGAGGAACTCTGGGTCTGTACTTGTTGGACTTTAGAAAGGTGAGGGGGGATCTTATTGAAACTTACAAACTTACTGAGAGGCCTGGATAGAGTGGACATGGAGAGGATGTTTCCACTAGTTGGAAAAACTAGAACCTGAGGGCACAAACTCAGGCTAAAGGGACAATCCTATAAAACAGAGATGAGGCGGAATTTCTTCAACCAGAGAGTGGTGAATCTGTGGAACTCTTTGCCGCAGAAGGCTGTGGAGGCCAGGTCATTGAGTGTCTTTAAGACAGAGATAGATAGCTCCTTGATTGATAAGGGAATTAATAAGAGGATCAGGGGTTATGGCGAAAAGGCAGAAGAATGGGGATTAGAAAAATATCAGCCATGATTGAATGGCGAAGCAGACTCGATGGGCCGAGTGGCCTAATTCTGCTCCTATGTCTTATGGTCTTTGCTGTGTTGAACTTGTTTAAAGGGTTTTGTCTATGGCAAGAGTTTTGATTGATTGGAGCATCTTAGATATATTGTTAAGGGTTATACATTATTGTGGTTGTCTGTTTTTTGTTTGTAATTGTTATTGGTAATTTTCTTACTATACATGTTAACTATATTCTTAAATAAACTTTGTTTGATAAAAGCTCCCTCGTGGGTCATTTGAATCATACCTGAGGTGAACCATATCATGCTCCCTCTCGCCAAATTCAAAATGCAAAACCTATGATTCAGGCGGTCTTCATAAAACATTGTGGAATTTCTGACCTGAACCATAACAGTGCTGAGTGACGGGATATGGGGAGACAATGGAGCAGTGCTAATGAGGCTCAGGGTTCAAATCCCACCATGACGAGATGGCGGAATTTTAATTTAATTGATAAATCTGGAATGTAAAACTAGTCTCGGTAATGGTGACCATTAAACTATCATTGATTGTTGTAAAATTCCATCTGGTTCACTAATGTCCGTTAGGGAAGGAAATCTGCCGTCCTTCCCTGGTCTGGCCTACATGTGACTCCAGAGCCACAGCAATGTGGGTGACTCTCATGCCCTCTGGAATGGCCGAGCGAGACACTCAGTTCAGGGGTAACGAGGGATGGGAAATAAATTGGCAGCGATACTGAAATGCACGGAAGAATGAAGTAAGGTCTGCTCGTTGAGCCTCTCTAAAGGAAGGAACACGATGTTGTCTGGCTTTGTTGCCCCGCCACGTGGGCGAGGGGCTTTCTGAATGGTGCAGAGGGCCATTGATGGGTCGACCACATTGGCGTGGAACTGAAGTCACAGATAGGCCAGACTGGGTAAGCGCAGCAGATTTCCCGTTTCTCTGCTAAGCAGGAGGGTCAGGTGGGAAAGTGGGTGGAGGGCGAAGATCCGCTGTGGTAGTATCGAGTGACAGAGGGCCCAGTGGCCCACTCCTACTCCTCGTTCTGATGTTTCTGTGTTTGCTTCCCGCAAGGAATCTGTTGGAATATTTTCCAACATTCCTACATTACAACAGTGAGAGCTCTCATTGGCTGTCAAGCACTATGGGAATTCTCCACGTGGTGGAAAGAGCAATGTAACCGCCAGACGCTGAATTCTCCTCCAATGGGACTTCACAAAGGAAGCTTCAACCCTCAGCTTTGCTTTTTGTAAACTTTCATGTTGTCTCTTCCAAGCTCCGGATGATCTTGGGCAATCTCCGACGGATGAACATCGAGAGAGCATTGAGCAAAAAGCTCAGCGGATGTGGCGGATTCTGAAAACAGTGGTTTTAATCTCATCCGAAAAGGTACAAACACCTGGGGAGGCAGCTGGCTGTGTGTGTGTGTGTGTGTGTGTGCCTGTGTGTGTGTGTGCTGAGTGTGTGTGTGTGTGCCTGAGTGTGTGTGTGTGTGTGCCTGAGTGTGTGTGTGCCTGAGTGTGTGTGTGCTGAGTGTGTGTGCTGAGTGTGTGTGCTGAGTGTGTGTGTGTGTGTGTGTGTGCCTGAGTGTGTGTGTGTGTGCCTGAGTGTGTGTGTGTGTGTGTGTGTGTGTGTGCTGAGTGTGTGTGTGCTGTGTGTGTGTGTGTGTGTGCTGAGTGTGTGTGTGTGTGTGCCTGAGTGTGTGCTGTGTGTGTGTGTGTGTGCTGAGTGTGTGTGTGTGTGCCTGAGTGTGTGTGTGTGTGTGCTGAGTGTGTGTGTGCTGAGTGTGCTGAGTGTGTGTGTGTGTGTGCTGAGTGTGTGTGTGTGTGCTGTGTGTGTGTGCTGAGTGTGTGTGTGTGCTGAGTGTGTGTGTGTGCTGAGTGTGTGTGCTGTGTGTGTGTGTGTGTGTGCTGAGTGTGTGTGTGTGTGTGTGCTGAGTGTGTGTGTGTGTGTGCTGAGCCTGAGGTAGCGGTACATATTGGTACCGCTGATGTGGGTAGGAAGGGAGAAGAGGCCATGAAAAGGGAGTACAGGGAATTAGGGAGACAGCTGAGAAAGAGGAAAGCAAAGGTAGTAATCTCAGGATTACTGCCTGTGCCACGGGAAGGTGAGGGCAGGAATGGAGTGAGGTGGAGGATGAATGTGTGGCTGAGGGACTGGTGCAGGGGGCAGGGATTCAGGTTCCTGGACCATTGGGACCTCTTTAGGGGCAGGGGTGATCTGTATACAAAAAACGGGTGGAACTTGAATCACAGGGGGACCAATATCCTGGCCGGTAGGTTGGCTAAGGCTACTGGGGAGAATTTAAACTAGATAGGTTGGGGGGAGGGGAGCTAGAAGAGTTGACTAGGATCAAGGAACTAATTGATGGGGGGGAGGATGCAGGGGTAAGGGGAATTACAAAATTAATGGTAGAGGAGAGGGTGCAAGTGAATGAAGGCGGTAATTTAGATAAGGGAGTAGAGAGAGAGGATGTTCGCGACTCATCAAAGCGGGTCCAGATAAAAGCTGGAATAAGGACACTTTGCCTGAATGCACGAAGCATTCGGAACAAGGTGAATGAGTTGATGGTGCAAATCAGCACAAGTGGGTACGATCTAGTGGCCATTACAGAAACGTGGCTGAAAGGTGACCAGGACTGGGAGATGAATATCCAGGGGTATCAGGCGTTTAGGAAGAATAGACAGGAAGGAAAAGGTGGTGGGGTCGCGCTATTAATAAGAGATAATATCAGGGTAGTACTGAGGGATGACATAGGCTCTGAGGAACAAAACGTGGAATCATTATGGGTAGAGATGAGGAATAGTAGAGGGAGAAAGACACTAGTAGGTGTAGTATATAGGCCCCCAAATAATAATGTTGAGGTAGGGAGGGCTATAAACAAGCAGATAAGGGATGCGTGTAAAAACGGAACGGCAATAATCATGGGGGACTTCAACATGCACATTGACTGGCAGACTCAAGTCGGTAAGGGTGGAATGGAGGAAGAGTTCTTAGAATGCTGTCGGGATAGTTTCCTTGAACAGCATGTTACGGAACCGACGAGGGAACGAGCTATTTTGGATCTGGTATTGTGTAACGAGGTAGGTAGAATTAAGGATCTTATTGTGAAGGACCCTCTTGGGTCTAGTGACCACAATATGGTCGAATTTCTGATTCAGATGGAAGAGGAGAAAGTTTGGTCTCAAACCAGTGTCCTCTGTTTGAACAGAGGGAAATATGATAGGATGAGGGATGAATTGGCTAAGGTAGACTGGGAGAGCAGGCTGGCAGGTAGGATAGCTGAGGAACAGTGGAGGATTTTTAAGGAGATCCTTTTCAGTTCTCAGCAAAAATATATTCCAGCAAAAAACAAGGATTGTAAGAAAAGGGAGAACCAGCCGTGGATAACGAAGGAAATAAAGGAGAGTATTAAAATAAAAACAGCTGCGTACAGAGTGGCCAAAAATAGTGGAGAAACAAGTGATTGGGAAAAATTTAAGAAACAACAAAGAGAGACTAAGAAAGCGATAAAGAAAGGAAGGATAGACTATGAAGCTAGGCTAGCAATTAATATAAAAAATGATAGTAAAAGGTTTTATAAATATATAAAAAGGAATAGAGTGGCTAGAGTGAATGTTGGACCCTTGGAGGACGAGAGGGGGGAGTTAATAGTGGGAAATGAGGATATGGCTGAGTCTTTAAATAAGTTTTTTGTGTCGGTCTTCACGGTGGAGGACACAAATAGTTTGCCAAATATTAACGATAGAGGGTTGGCAGCAGGAGAAATACTTAATACGATTAATGTTACCAGAGGGGCAGTGCTGGGTAGACTAATGGGACTGAAGGTGGACAAGTCCCCGGGTCCGGATGGAATGCATCCCAGGGTATTGAAAGAAATGTCAGAGGTAATAGTGGATGCGTTAGTGATTATTTATCAAAACTCGTTGCATTCTGGGGTAGTGCCGGTTGATTGGAAAACGGCTAATGTTACGCCGCTGTTTAAAAAAGGAAGGAGACAAAAGGCGGGTAACTATAGGCCGGTCAGCTTAACGTCTGTAGTAGGGAAAATGCTGGAATCCATTATTAAAGAGGAGATAGCAGGGCATCTGGATAGAAATGGTTCGATCAATCAGACGCAGCATGGATTCATGAGGGGAAAGTCGTGCTTGACGAACATGTTGGATTTTTATGAAGATGTGACTAGGGCGGTTGATGGAGGAGAACCGGTGGATGCGGTGTTTTTGGATTTCCAAAAGGCGTTTGATAAGGTGCCCCATAAAAGGCTGCTGAAGAAGATTAGGGCACACGGAGTTGGGGGTAGTGTGTTAAAGTGGATTGGGGACTGGCTATCCGACAGGAAGCAAAGAGTCGGAATAAATGGGTGTTTTTCCGGTTGGAGGAAGGTAACTAGTGGCGTGCCGCAGGGATCGGTACTCGGGCCGCAACTGTTTACCATTTATATAGATGATCTGGAGGAGGGGACGGAGTGTAGGGTAACGAAGTTTGCAGACGACACAAAGATAAGTGGAAAAGTGAATCGTGTGGAGGACGGAGAAGATCTGCAGAGAGATTTGGACAGGCTGAGTGAGTGGGCGAGGATATGGCAAATGGAGTATAACGTTGATAAATGCGAGGTTATACACTTTGGAGGAAATAATAACAAATGGGATTACTATCTCAATGGAAACAAATTAAAACATGCTACCATGCAAAGGGACCTGGGGGTCCTTGTGCATGAGACGCAAAAGCCCAGTCTGCAGGTACAACAGGTGATCAAGAAGGCAAATGGGATGTTGGCCTATATCACGAGGGGGATAGAATATAAAAGCAGGGATGTCTTGATGCACCTGTACAGGGCATTGGTGAGGCCGGAGCTGGAATACTGTGTGCAGTATTGGTCCCCTTATATGAGGAAGGATATATTGGCATTGGAGGGAGTGCAGAGAAGGTTCACCAGGTTGATACCGGAGATGAGGGGTTTGGATTATGAGGAGAGGCTGAGGAGATTGGGTTTGTACTCGTTGGAGGTTCGAAGGATGAGGGGGGATCTTATGGAGACTTATAAGATAATGCGGGGGCTGGATAGGGTGGAGGCGGAGAGATTCTTTCCACTTAGTAAGGAAGTTAAAACTAGAGGACACAGCCTCAAAATAAAGGGGGGTCGGTTTAAGACAGAGTTGAGGAGGAACTTCTTCTCCCAGAGGGTGGTGAATCTCTGGAATTCTCTGCCCACTGAGGTGGTGGAGGCTACCTCGCTGAATATGTTTAAAGCGCGGATGGATGGATTCCTGATCGGTAAGGGAATTAAGGGTTATGGGGATCAGGCGGGTAAGTGGTACTGATCCACGTCAGATCAGCCATGATCTTATTGAATGGCGGGGCAGGCTCGAGGGGCTAGATGGCCTACTCCTGCTCCTATTTCTTATGTTCTTATGTTCTTATGTGTGTGTGTGTGTGTGTGTGTGCTGAGTGTGTGTGTGCCTGAGTGTGTGCTGAGTGTGTGTGTGTGTGCTGAGTGTGTGTGCCTGAGTGTGTGTGTGTGTGCCTGAGTGTGTGTGTGCCTGAGTGTGTGTGTGTGCCTGAGTGTGTGTGTGTGTGCCTGAGTGTGTGCTGAGTGTGTGTGTGCCTGAGTGTGTGTGTGTGTGCCTGAGTGTGTGTGTGTGTGCCTGAGTGTGTGTGTGTGTGCCTGAGTGTGTGCTGAGTGTGTGTGTGCCTGAGTGTGTGTGTGTGTGCCTGAGTGTGTGTGTGTGTGCCTGAGTGTGTGCTGAGTGTGTGTGTGCCTGAGTGTGTGTGTGTGTGCCTGAGTGTGTGTGTGTGTGTGCCTGAGTGTGTGTGTGTGTGTGCCTGAGTGTGTGTGTGTGTGTGGCTGAGTGTGTGTGTGTGCCTGAGTGTGTGTGTGTGTGCTGAGTGTGTGTGCCTGAGTGTGTGTGTGTGTGCCTGAGTGTGTGTGCCTGAGTGTGTGTGTGCCTGAGTGTGTGTGTGCTGAGTGTGTGTGTGTGCTGAGTGTGTGTGTGTGCTGAGTGTGTGTGTGTGCTGAGTGTGTGTGTGCCTGAGTGTGTGTGTGTGCCTGAGTGTGTGTGTGTGCCTGAGTGTGTGTGTGTGCTGAGTGTGTGTGCTGAGTGTGTGTGCTGAGTGTGTGTGCTGAGTGTGTGTGCTGTGTGTGTGTGCTGTCTGTGTGTGTGTGCTGTCTGTGTGTGTGTGCCTGAGTGTGTGTGTGTGCTGTGTGTGTGTGTGCTGAGTGTGTGTGCTGAATGTGTGTGCTGAGTGTGTGTGCTGTGTGTGTGTGCTGTCTGTGTGTGTGTGCCTGAGTGTGTGTGTGTGCTGTGTGTGTGTGTGCTGAGTGTGTGTGCTGTGTGTGTGTGCTGTGTGTGTGTGTCTGAGTGTGTGCGTGTCTGAGTGTGTGCGTGTCTGAGTGAGTGCGTGTCTGAGTGAGTGTGTGTCTGAGTGTGTGTGTGTCTGAGTGTGTGTGTGTCTGAGTGTGTGTGTGCTGAGTGTGTGTGTGTGCTGAGTGTGTGTGTGTGCTGAGTGTGTGCTGAGTGTGTGTGTGTGCTGTGTGTGTGTGTGTGTGCTGTGTGTGTGTGTGTGCCTGAGTGTGTGTGTGTGTCTGAGTGTGTGTGCCTGAGTGTGTGTGTGTGTGTGCTCATGTGTGCATGTGCCTTTGTGTGTGCATATGCATGCGTGTGCATGTGTGTGTGTATATGTGTGCAAGCACGTGTGTGCGCATATGCGTGAGCGTGTGCCAGTGTGTGCAAGTATGTGTGTGTATATATGTGTGTGTGAGTGTGTGCCTGTGTGTGTGTGTATGTGTGCACTTGTGTATGTATACCTGTATGTGTATCTGCGTGTGTTCGCGTGTGTGTGAGACAGTTACTGTTTCACCTCCAAGATGCAGATTCGAATCCTCAATGGACGAAAATCTCTTCTGTCTATATGGATGATGCAGGCATAAAGTACATTATGGTGAACATTTCTATATCAGAGGGTCAGTACAGAGGGAGTGCCGCACTGTCAGAGGGTCAGTACTGAGGGAGTGCCGCACTGTCAGAGGACCAGTACTGAGGAAGTGCCGCACTGTCAGAGGACCAGTACTGAGGGAGTGCCGCACTGTCAGAGGGTCAGTGCTGAGGGAATGCCGTACTGTCAGAGGACCAGTACTGAGGGAGTGCCG
Organism: Mustelus asterias; assembly: GCF_964213995.1. Lineage (NCBI taxonomy): Eukaryota > Metazoa > Chordata > Chondrichthyes > Carcharhiniformes > Triakidae > Mustelus > Mustelus asterias. The sequence goes on along the minus strand of NC_135802.1, from coordinate 3,930,407 downwards.
CACTGTCAGAGGGTCAGTGCTGAGGGAATGTCACACTGTCAGAGGGTCAGTACAGAGGGAGTGCCGCACTGTCAGAGGGTCAGTACTGAGGGAGTGCCGCACTGTCAGAGGACCAGTACTGAGGGAGTGCCACACTGTCAGAGGGTCAGTGCTGAGGGAATGTCACACTGTCAGAGGGTCAGTACTGAAGGAGTGCCGCACTGTCAGAGGGTCAGTGCTGAGGGAATGTCACACTGTCAGAGGGTCAGTACTGAGGGAGTGCTGCACTGTCAGAGGGTCAGTACTGAGGAAGTGCTGCACTGTCAGAGGGTCAGTACTGAGGGAGTGCTGCACTGTCAGAGGGTCAGTACTGAGGGAGTGCCGCACTGTCAGAGGGTCAGTACTGAGGGAGTGCTGCACTGTCAGAGGGTCAGTACTGAGGGAGTGCCGCACTGTCAGAGGGTCAGTGCTGAGGGAATGTCGCACTGTCAGAGGGTCAGTGCTGAGGGAGTGGCACACTGTCAGTGCGACACTCCCTCAGTACTGACTCTCTGACAGTGTGATACAATCTCTCAAATTATTCAAAGTAGTGATGATAAGGCGATTGTAAAAAAACAACCACAACATTGAACATTATTTGGAGGAGAAGAGTGTTCCAAAACAGACAAATCACGTTCATTGTGTAAAGATCCTTGGTTAGACCAAATGTCGGAGAATTTGTGGACAGTCCTAGTCTCCACATGATGAAAAGAATCTGGAAGAACTGAAGAGAATGCAGAAAGCATTCCTTCTTTCACCTCCATCCTAACCCTAACCCTTTTCGTTTTTGGTTTTCTGTCTTTGTCACAACACTAGGATGCCACCGGGACTTGATGGTTGGAGTTATAGGGAGAGGCTCTAGAGTGACCTCTAGACCTCTAGAGGTCTATAAAATAATGAGGGGCACAGATCAGCTGGATAGTCAATATGTTTTCTGAAAGGTAGGGGAGTCTAAAACTAGAGGGCATAGGGTTAAGGTGAGAGGGGAGAGATACAAAAGTGTTCAGAGGGGCAATTTTTTCGCACAGAGGGTGGTGAGTGTCTGGAACAAGCTGCCAGAGGTAGTAGTAGAGGCGGGTGCAATTTTGTCTTTTAAAAAGCAATTAGACAGTTACATGGGTACGATGGGTATAGAGGGATATGGGCCAAACGTGGGCAATTGGGACTAGCTTAATGGTTAAAAAAAATGGGCAGCATGGACAAGTTGGGCCGAAGGGCCTGTTTCCATGCTGTAAACCTCTATGACTCTATGACTCAATGACAACACAAACCCACCCAACACCCCTCCCCCTGCAGGGCCGTCTGTCGCTTGTTCCTCAGTTTGGCTTTTGCTGAGCACTGCCCTTTATTCTCCTATTGCTATCTTACATTTATACCATATTAGCACCTCCTTTCACCCTTAATAAGACCATACCACACAGGAGCAGAATTAGGCCACTCGGCCCATCGAGTCTGCTCCGCCATTCGGTCATGGCTGATATTTTTCTCATCCCCATTCTCCTGCCTTTTCCTCCTAACCCCTGATCCCCGTATTAATCAAGAACCTATCCATCTCTGTCTTAAAGATCTGGCCTCCACAGCCTTCTGCGGCAAAGAGTGCCACAGATTCACCACTCTCTAATGCTGCCATTAATACTCCCTTTGTTTTGTGTCCATGACATCTTTGGCAACCTTTCCTTAGCTCCAACCTATCCCTGACCTTATTCTTATTCTCCACCACCTCACCCCCCCCCCACCCCCCCCGGCCAGCCCCCCCCCCCCCCCCTCCCTCCCACCGCCAACGCCTCCCCCAACTATCTAATCTATCACATTTCTATCCATCTCTAGTTCCGAAGAGTCATACGGACTTGAAACGTTAACTCTGTTTCCCTCTCCCAAGGTGCTGTCGGACCTGCAGTCCACCCGGCATTCTCCATCTTTATTGTAGAAAAGATTTACTGGGATAACACCGAAACCGGAAAGTGAAACCTTGCAGGAAAGGTCACAACGCGCACGCCTGGCCTTTTTAGGAATGTCAAGTCTGACCGAGATCTTTCCGATTGTGAAAGTGTTTGACTTGGAGAATACGGGACCACAAATCAGTCCAATCAATAAATCCAGTCAGAAATTCAGGAGTCGCTTCTTTCCCCAGAGAGTAATGAGAATGTGGAACTTGCACCCACAGTGGGTGAGAGAACAAAAAACAAAGAACAGTACAGCGCAGGAACAGGCCCTTCGGCCCTCCAAGCCTGCACCGATCACGCTGTCCTCGACCAACCGCCTATATTCCTCTATTCCCTGTCTGTTCATGTGTCTATCCGGATAAGTCTTAAATATCGCTAATGTAACTGCCTCAACCACCTCACTTGGCAGCGCATTCCAGGCCCCCACCACCCTCTGTGTAAAAAACTTCCCCCGCACATCTCCACTGAACCTTTCCCCCGCTGCCAAGTAGGGTGGTGGAGGCAGACACGCTGGCATCGTTTAAGACTTACCTGGACAGTCACATGAGCAGTCTGGGAATGGAGGGATACAAACGATTGGTCTAGTTGGACCAATGAGCGGCACAGGCTTGGAGGGCCGAAGGGCCTGTTTCCTGTGCTGTACTGTTCTTTGTTCTTTACCTTGAACTTGTGTCCCATTGTAATTGTCATTTCTGCCCTGGGAGAAAGCTTCCAACTGTTCACCCTATCAATAGAGTCATAGAGTCAGTGAGTCATAGAGGTTTACAGCATGGAAACAGGCCCTTCGGCCCAACTTGTCCATGCCGTCATTTTTTTATAAACCCCTAAGCTTATAAACCCCAATAACCCGCATTTGGCCCATATCCCTCTATACCCATTGTACCCATGTATCTGTCTAAATGCTTTTTAAAAAACAACATTGTACCCGCCTCTACTATCTCTGGCAGCTTGTTCCAGACACTCACCACCTCTGTGTGAAAAAATTGCCCCTCTGGAAACATTTGTATCTCTCCCCTCTCACCTTAAACCTATGCCCTCTAGTTTTAGACTCCCCTACCTTTGGGAAAAGATATTGACTATCTAGCTGATCAGTGCCCCTCAGGGGGCTGGATAGGGTGGAGGCGGAGAGATTCTTTCCACTTAGTAAGGAAGTTAAAACTAGAGGACACAGCCTCAAAATAAAGGGGGGTTGGTTTAAGACAGAGTTGAGGAGGAACTTCTTCTCCCAGAGGGTGGTGAATCTCTGGAATTCTCTGCCCACTGAGGTGGTGGAGGCTACCTCGCTGAATATGTTTAAAGCGCGGATGGATGGATTCCTGATCGGTAAGGGAATTAAGAGTTATGGGGATCAGGCGGGTAAGTGGTACTGATCCACGTCAGATCAGCCGTGATCTTATTGAATGGCGGGGCAGGCTCGAGGGGCTAGATGGCCTACTCCTGCTCCTATTTCTTATGTTCTTATGTTCTTATTATTTTATAGACCTCTATAAAATTACCCCTCAGCCTCCTACGCTCCAGAGAAAAAAGTCCCAGTCTATTCAGCCTCTCCTTATAACCCAAACCATCAAGTCCCGGTAGCATCCTAGTAAATCTTTTCTGCACTCTTTCTAGTTTAATAATATCCTTTCTATAATAGGGTGACCAAAACTGCACACAGTATTCCAAGTGTGGCCTTACCAATGACTTGTACAAGTTCAACAAGCTGTCCCAACTCCTGTATCCAATGTTCCGACCGATGAAACCAAGCATGCTGAATGCCTTCTTCACCACTCTGTCCACCTGTGACTCCACTTTCAAGGAGCTATGAACCTGTACCCCTAGATCTCTTTGTTCTGTAACTCTCCCCAACGCCCTACCATTAACTGAGTAAGTCCTGCCCTGGTTCAATCTACCAAAATGCATCACCTCGCATTTGTCTAAATTAAACTCCATCTGCCATTCATCAGCCCACTGGCCCAATTGATCAAGATCCCGCTGCAATTGGAGATAACTTTCAATACCTCACATAATTTTATAAACTTCTATCAGGTCGCCCCTCAGCCTCTGTCTTTCCAGGGAGAACAATCACAGTTTATTCCATCTCTCCTCATAGCTGATACCCTCCATACCAGGCAACACCCTGATAAACCTTTTCTGTACTCCCTCCAAAGCCTCCATGTCCTTCTGGTAGAGTGGTGACCAGAATTGGACACAGTATTCCAAATGTGGCCTAACCAACGTTTTATACAGCTGTAACATAATTTGCCAACTTTTATACTCGATGCCCCGTCCGATGAAGGCGAGCGTGCCATCTGCTTTCTTCACCACCTTTTCCACCTGTGCTGTCACTTTAAGGGTCTGTGGACCTGTGCTCCCAGATCTGTGTGTCTACGCTCCTGATGGTTCTGCCATTTATTTTGAAGTTCCCACCTGAATTGGATCGACCAAAATGCATCACCTCACATTTGTCCAGATTAAATTCCATCTGCCATTTCCCCGCCCAATTTTCCAGTCTATCTACATCCTGCTGTATTCTCTGACAATCTTCATCACTATCCGCAACTCCAACAATCTTAGTATCATCCACAAACTTGCGAATCAGATCAGTTACGTTTTCTTCCAAGTCATTTATATATATTACAAACAGCAGAGGTCCCAGCACTGATCCCTGCGGAACACCACTAGTTACAGACCTCCATTCAGAAAAACACCCTTCCACCGCTACCCTCTGCCTTCTATGGCCAACACAGTAAGAAGGTTAAAGTCCAACAGGTTTATTTGGTAGCAAAAGCCACACAAGCTTTCAGAGCGTTGCTCCTTCGTCAGGTGAGTGGGAGTTCTGTTCACAAACAGGGCACAAAGACACAAACTCAATTTACAGAATAATGATTGGAATGCGAGTCTTTACAGGTAATCATGTCTTAAAGGTACAAACAATGTGAGTGGAGAGAGCATCAAGCACAGGTTAAAGAGATGTGTATTGTCTCCAGACAGGACAGCTAGTGAGATTTTGCAAGTCCAGGCAGGTCGTGGGGGTTACAGATAGTGTGACATGAACCCAAGATCCCAGTTGAGGCCGTCCTCATGTGTGCAGAACATGGCTATCAGTCTCTGCTCAGCGAATCTGTGCTGTCATGTGTCGTGAAGGCCGCCTTGGAGAATGCTTACCCGAAGATCAGAGGCTGAATGCCCGTGACCGCTGAAGTGCTCCCCAACAGGAAGAGAACAGTCTTGCCTGGTGATTGTCGAGCGGTGTTCATTCATCCGTTGTCGTAGCGTCTGCATGGTTTCCCCAATGTACCATGCCTTGGGACATCCTTTCCTTCAGCGTATCAGGTAGACAACGTTGGCTGAGTTGCAAGAGTATGTACCATGTACCTGGTAGATGGTGTTCTCACGTGAGATGATGGCATCCGTGTCGATGATCCGGCACATCTTGCAGAGGTTGCTGTGGCAGGGTTGCGTGGTGTCATGGTCACTGTTCTCCTGAAGGCTGGGTAGTTTGCTGCGGACAATGGTCTGTTTGAGGTTGTGCGGTTGTTTGAAGGCAAGAAGTGGGGGTGTGGGGATGGCCTTGGCGAGATGTTCGTCTTCATCAATGACATGTTGAAGGCTCCGGAGGAGATGCCGTAGCTTCTCCGCTCCGGGGAAGTACTGGACGACGAAGGGTACTCTGTCCACCGTGTCCCGTGTTTGTCTTCTGAGGAGGTCGGTGCGGTTTTTCGCTGTGGCGCGTCGGAACTGTCGATCGATGAGTCGAGCGCCATATCCTGTTCTTATGAGGGCATCTTTCAGCGTCTGGAGGTGTCTGTTGCGATCCTCCTCATCTGAGCAGATCCCGTGTATACGGAGGGCTTGTCCGTAGGGGATGGCTTCTTTAACGTGTTTAGGGTGGAAGCTGGAGAAGTGGAGCATCGTGAGGTTATCCGTGGGTTTGTGGTACAGTGAGGTGCTGAGGTGACCGTCCTTAATGGAGATGCGTGTGTCCAAGAATGCAACCGATTCCGGAGAGTAGTCCATGGTGAGTCTGATGGTGGGATGGAACTTGTTGATGTCATCATATAGTTGTTTCAGTGATTGTTCACCATGAGTCCAAAGGAAGAAAATGTCATCGATGTATCTAGTGTATAGCATCGGTTGAAGGGCCTGTGCGGTGAAGAAGTCTTGTTCAAACCTGTGCATGAAGGTGTTGGCATATTGAGGTGCAGATTTGGTCCCCATGGCTGTTCCCTGTGTCTGGATGAAGAACTGGTTGTTGAAGGTGAAGACATTGTGGTCCAGGATGAAGCGGATGAGTTGTAAAATTGCACCTGGAAACTGGCAGTTGTCGGCGTTGAGTACTGAGGCAGTTGCAGCAATGCCATCATCGTGGGGGACGCTGGTGTAGAGTGCCGAGACATCCATTGTGACGAGGAGTGCTCCTGGTTCAACTGCTCCATGTGTGCTGGACAGGATATGACGCTCAACTCATCGATCGACAGTTCCGACGTGCCACAGCGAAAAACTCCTCAGAAAACAAACACGGGATACGGTGGACAGAGTACCCTTCGGCGTCCAGTACTTCCCCGGAGCGGAGAAGCTACGACCTCTCCTCCGGAGCCTTCAACCTGTCATTGATGAAGACGAACATCTTGCCAAGGCCATCCCCACACCCCCACTTCTTGCCTTCAAACAACCGCACAACCTCAAACAGACCATTGTCCGCAGCAAACTACCCAGCCTTCAGGAGAACAGTGGCCACGACACCACACAACCCTGCCACAGCAACCTCTGCAAGACGTGCCAGATCATCGACACGGATGCCATCATCTCATGTGAGAACACCATCCACCAGGTACACGGTACATACTCTTGCAACTCGGCCAACGTTGTCTACCTGATATGCTGCAGGAGGATGGTACATTGCAGGACCGAGGCATGGTACATTGGGGAAACCATGCAGACGCTACAACAACGGATGAATGAATACCGCTCGACAATCACCAGGCAAGACTGTTCTCTTCCTGTTGGGGAACACTTCAGCGGTCACGGGCATTTGGCCTCTGATCTTCGGGTAAGCGTTCTCCAAGACGGCCTTCACGACACACGACAGCGCAGAGTCGCTGAGCAGAGACTGATAGCCAAGTTCCGCACACATGAGGACGGCCTCAACCGGGATCTTGGGTTCATGTCACACTATCTGTAACCCCCACGACCTGCCTGGACTTGCAAAATCTCACTAACTGTCCCAGCTGAAGACAATACACATCTCTTTAACCTGTGCTTGATGCTCTCTCCACTCACATTGTCTGTACCTTTAAGACTTGATTAGCTGTAAAGACTCGCATTCCAATCATTATTCTGTAAATTGAGTTTGTGTCTTTATATCCCCTGTTTGTGAACAGGTCTCTCACTCACCTGACGAAGGAGCAGTACTCTGAAAGCTAGTGGTGTTTGTTACCAAATAAACCTCTTGGACTTTAACCTGGTGTTGTGAGACTTCTTACTGTGTTTACCCCAGTCCAACGCCAGCATCTCCACTTCTATGGCCAAGCCAGTTCTGAATCCATCTAGCTAATTCACCCCTGATCTCGTGAGATTTAATATTTTGCACCAGCCTGCCATGAGGGACTTTGTCAAGTGCTTTATTAAAGTCTATGTCAATCTCATCTACGGCCCTTCCCTCGTCAATCATTTTCATCACCTCCTCAAAAAACCCAATTAAATTCCTGAGACATGACCTCTCTCATACAAAACCATGCTGCCTGTCACTAACAAGACTATTCAGTTCCAAATGTGTATAGATCCTATCTCTAAGAATCTTCTCCAACAATTTCACTATTGCTGACGTCAAGCTCACTAGCCTATAATTACCCGGGTTATTCTTGCTACCCTTCTTAAATAACGGGACAACATTGGCTATCCTCCAATCCTCTGGTACTCACTTGTGGCCAACGAGGAAACAAAGATTTCTGTTCGAGGCCTAGCAATTTCCTCGCTTGCCTCCCTCAGTAATCTGGGATAGATGCCATCTGGCCCTGGGGATTTGTCTACCTTAATGCTTTTTAATTCACCTGACACTTCCTCCCTCGTAATGATGACTTGTTCTAAAGAGTTTACACACCCCTCCGAGACACAATCAATTGACATGTCCCTCTCCTTTGTGAATACCGATGCAAAGTACTCATTAAGGATCTCACCCACTTCCTTTGGTTCTACACATAATTTCCCTCCTTTGTCCTTAAGTGGACCAGCTCTTCCACCCTCCAGCTACCCTCTTGTTCCTAATAGATGTATAAAATGCCTTGGGATTCTCCTTAATCCTGGTGGCCAAGGGCATTTTGTGACCCCTTCTTGGCCTCCTAACTCTCTGTTTGAGGTATTTTCTACTTTCCCTGTATTCTTCAAATGCTTCATCTGTTTTTAGTTCCCAGACCTCATGTCTGCATCCTTTTTCTTTTTGACTTGACTCGCAATTTCCCTGGGTCATCCATGGTTCCCAAATCCTGTCTTTCCTGTCCTTCCTTTTCACAGGCACATGCCTGTCCTGCGCTCTGATTAACTGCTCCTTAAAAAACTCCCACACGTCAAATGTGGATTTACCCTCAAACAGTCTCTCCCAAACAACAGCCTCCATATCCTGTCTAATCCGGCTGTAGTTAGCCTTCCCCCAATTTAGCACCTTAACCCTAGGCCAACATTTGTCCTTTTCCATCACTATCCGAAAGCTTACCGAATTGTGGTCACTGTTCGCTACATGTTCCTCCACTGCAACTTTGACGACCTGCTCAGGCTCATTCCCTAGTACTAGGTCCAGTACAGCTCCCTCTCTAGTTGGACTATCCACATATTGTTCCAAAAAACCTTCCTGCACACACTTAACAAATTCCTCACTATCTGGACCCCAAGCCCCAAGGGATTTCCAGTCAATACGAGGAAAATTAAAGTCTCCCACTACAACAACCCTATTATTTCTACATCTGTCCAGAACCTGCTTACATGTCTGTTCCTCAACTTCCCGTGGGCTGTTGGGAGGCCTGTAGTACACCCCCAACATGGTGCCTTCACTCTGGCCACTGCTGTTTACTGTCCCCTGATGGACCTTCCCCACTCATCAGTATCCAAAACAGTATACTTGTTAGAGAGGGGGACGGCCATTGGGGACCCCTGCACTGCCTGCTACCCCATCTGGCGGTCACCCATCTATCTTCCTGCACCTTGGGTGTGACCACATCCCTTCCTGTTTCTGAGCTCTACGCAGTGTCTCATTACACGATTCTCCCAAGGTGTCCTCCCTCTGTAACATGTTCCCTAACCAGTATTGTAACTGCCCCACCTCTTTTACCTTCCCCTCTGTCTCGCCTAAAACATTTATATCCCGGAATATTTAGCTGCAGTTCTATCCCTCTTTTAACCAAGTCTCCGTTACTGCAACCACATCCAAGTTCCATGCATGAATCAAGGCTCTAAGTTCATCTGTCTTAGATTCTCCTTGCATTGAAGCAGATGCACTCCAGACCTCCAGGCGCACTGAGTTCAACCTCTCCCAGCCTGGTCTTCCTCTTAGCTAGCCTGCCCTTGGTCCTATGCTCATCCCTAGTCTCTACACTTGCTGGCCTATTGTTCTGATTCCCACCTCCATGCCACATTAGTTTAAACCCACCCGAACCATACGAGCAAACCTCCCAGCCAGGATATTGGTGCCCTTCCAGTTCAAGTCTAACCTGTCCTTCTTGCACAGGCCCCACCTTCCCTGGAAGACATCCCGTGATCCACAAATCTGAAGCCCTCCTTTCTGCACCAGTTCTTTAGCCATGTAGCTGCACTATCTCCCTGTTCCTAGCCTCACAAGCACAGGGCACGGGGAGTAATCCTGATATTACTACCCTAGAGGTCCTGCTTTTTAATCTGCTACCTAACTCCCTGAATTGCTGTTCCAGGATCTCGCTACTCTTTCTACCTATTCATTCGTGCCAATGTGGACAATGACATCTGTCTGATTTCCCTCCCGTTTTAGGATGCTTTGTACTGCTCAGAGACATCCAGGACCCTGGCACCAGGGAGGCAAACTACCATCCTGGAGCCCCTTTCGTGGCCACAGAAGCACCGATCTGTACCCCTGACTATTGAATCCTTTACCACTATTCCTTTGTTACACTTTGTACCCCCCCTCTGTGCAGCAGGGCTAGCCATTGTGCCTTCACTCTGGCCACTGCTGTTACTGTCCCCTGATGGACCTTCCCACTCATCAGTATCCAAAACAGTATACTTGTTAGAGAGGGGGACAGCCATTGGGGACCCCTGCACTGCCTGCTACCCCACCTGGCGGTCACCCATCTATCTTCCTGCACCTTGGGTGTGACCACATCTCTGTAGCTATCACCTATAACAATTTCAGCTAATTGTGTGCTCCTCAGTGTTTCCAGCTGCTGCTCTAACCAATCCATGCGTTCGGTGAACACCTGCAACTGGATGCATTTCCCACAGATGTTCTCCTCAGGAACACTTGAAGTGTCCATGATACCCCACATTGTGCAGGAGAGGTGAAGAGTTGAGGAGGCACAATGGTTAGCTCTGCTGCCTCACAGCACCGGTTTGATTCCCGGCTTGGGTCACTGTCTGTGTGGAGTTTGCACGTTCTCCCCGTGTCTGCGTAGGTTTCCTCCGGGTGCTCCGGTTTCCTTCCACAGTCCAAAGATGTGCGGGTTAGGTGGATTGGCCATGCTAAATTGCCCCTTAGTGTCAGGGGGACTAGCTAGGGTAAATACATGGGTTTATGGGGATAGGGCCTAGGTGGGATTGTGGTCGGTGCAGACTCGATGGGCTGAATGGCTTCCTTCTGCACTGTAGGATTCTATGATTCTATAAAGATATTTAAGGGGAAACTGTATAGGAACAGGATAGATAAAGGAATGATAGAATCAGGAGGAAACCCACACAGACACAGGGGGGACGTACAGACTCCACACAGACAGTGACCCAAGCCGGGATTTGAACCCCGATCCCTGGCGCTGTGAGGCAGCAGTGCTAACCACTGTGCCACCGTAGAAGTAGATATTGGGAGTGAGATGTGGGGAGGTTTGTGTGCAGAATGAACACCAGTGTAGACCAGTTGGGCTGAATGGACTGTATCTTAGCCATAATCAAAGTGTAATTCTCTGAAAGAAATTATTGTACAATTCTGCGGTCCCCTGTTATCCATTTGTCTTGAATCCTGTAGATAAGGAGACGCGATTGGAAGCTGCTACATCTGGAGCATGGAATCCATCATGTGCAGCGTGTGCTGTTCAGGAAGGCCATTCGCTATGTCATGTATAACAGCTTCACCAAGGAATTTATCTGCATGACATCCAAAACCAACATCTGCATCTACCACTGCGATGGGCGCAAGAAGCAGGAAATCAGTCGACGGGAGCCTTTGGAAGGATTGGTGTACGCCCGGCAGATCAACCAGTATGTGGCCTGGAACTTCTGTCCCCAGCTGAAGGTGCTGAGTAAGGATTTCCAAACCATCTCCACCAACCGGTCCAAGCAATCCATCACCTGCTGCCTGTACAACGAGGATCTGAATGAGATAGTCACGGCTGGAGTTGGCAATGTCTGCACTTGGCACTTCTACTTTGGGTGCCGGGAGCTGATGTGTGACAAGACTATCTGCAAAGGGTTAACGGAGCAGGATATCTTCACCGAGCTGGCACTAGAGAGAGTCCCGCTCGTGACATCGGCATTGTCTCGCACTCAGCGCTGCTACGCAGTGAGCAGGAAGGACATCGCTGTCCTTGACCTGGCCAAGGCCACCCTAATTTCATTTGAGAAGAACCTGCACAACAGGTAACTCTGCACCTCTGTAACTCTGCACCTCTGTAACTCTGCACCTCTGTAACTCTGCACCTCTGTAACTCTGCACCTCTGTAACTCTGCACCTCTGTAACTCTGCACCTCTGTAACTCTGCACCTCTGTAACTCTGCACCTCTGTAACTCTACACCTCTGTAACTCTGCACCTCTGTAACCCTGCACCTCTATAACCCTGCACCTCTGTAACTCTGCACCTCTGTAACTCTGCACCTCTGTAACTCTGCACCTCTGTAACTCTGCACCTCTGTAACTCTGCACCTCTGTAACCCTGCACCTCTGTAACCCTGCACCTCTGTAACCCTGCACCTCTGGAACTCTGCACCTCTGGAACTCTGCACCTCTGGAACTCTGCACCTCTGGAACTCTGCACCTCTGGAACTCTACACCTCTGGAACTCTACACCTCTGTAACTCTACACCTCTGTAACTCTGCACCTCTGTAACTCTGCACCTCTGTAACTCTGCACCTCTGTAACTCTGCACCTCTGGAACTCTGCACCTCTGGAACTCTACACCTCTGTAACTCTACACCTCTGTAACTCTACACCTCTGTAACTCTGCACCTCTGTAACTCTGCACCTCTGGAACTCTGCACCTCTGTAACTCTACACCCCTGTAACTCTACACCTCTGTAACTCTGCACCTCTGTAACTCTGCACCTCTGGAACTCTGCACCTCTGGAACTCTACACCTCTGTAACTCTACACCTCTGTAACTCTGCACCTCTGTAACTCTGCACCTCTGTAACTTCACACCACTGTAACTCCACACCATTGTAACTCTATACCTCTGTGACTCTGCACCTCTGTAACTTTGCACCTCCGTTACTCCGCACTTCAGGTAACTCTACACCTTCAAGGAAGGGTCTGGGATACTCTGGCTGAGGCACATCATAGAATCATAGAATTCCTACAATGCAGAAGAAGGCCATTCAGTCCATCGATTCTGTACCAACCTCAATTCCACCCAGGCCTTATTCCCGCAACCCTGCACATTTACCCTGCTAGTCCCCCTGACACTAGGGCCACTTTATCATGGCCAACCCACCTAACCCACACATCTTTCAGTCTGTGGGAAGAAACCGGAGTACCCGGAGGAAACCCACACAGACACGGGGAGAACGTGTGAACTCTGCACAGACAGTGACCCGAGGCCGGGAATCGAACCCGGGGACCCTGGCGCTGTGAGACAGCAGCGCTAACCACTGCCACCGTGCCCCCGGGAATCGAACCCAGGTCCCTGGCGCTGTGAGACAGCAGCGCTAACCCACTGTGCCACCGTGCCGCCCTTAGATTCAGTTGAAATGTTCACAAGGGAATTAGACAGTTATCTGAAAGGGGAGAATGTGCAGGGTAACGGGAGATGGGAGAGTGGCACTGAGTGAGTTGGTCACTCGGAGAGCCAGTGAAGACACAATGGGTCAAATTACCCCTGCCCGTGCCCGAAGCATCCTGTGACACTGTGAACTCCACAACTTCTGCTAACTCCGCTCCCCACAGAAAGGTGGCCAACCCCCAGACAGACAGGCAGCCAGACAGACAGGCAGACAATCCCCCAGACAGACAGGCAGACAATCCCACAGACAGACAGGCAGCCAGACAGACAGGCAGACAATCCCCCAGACGGACAGGCAGCCAGACAGACAGGCAGACAATTCCCCAGACAGACAGGCAGCCAGACAGACAGACAGGCAAATAATCCCCCAGGTGAACTGACAGACAATCCCCCAGACAGACAGGCAGACCATCCCCCAGATGGACAGTTGGCTAGCCCGCAGACAGGCATGTGTCCAGCTCCCAGGCAGACAGACAGTTAGCTCCCAGACAGACAGACAGCCAAGCTCCCAGAGGGACCAGCAGCCAGTTGCCAGGGTGGTGAGGAGGTGCTACAGTTGCTCAGTCGATACAGGATGAGGTCCACTCTACATCTCCCCTCTTGTAACATTGCTGCACCTGATTCTACATCGCTGGGGTATCGAGATAAGGCAGAGGAAGCCATGTTACTGGGAGGAGGCTGGTGAGGAATATAAACAGTATAGATCAGATGGGCCAAATGGCCTGATGCTATGCTGTACATTTTGTTTAACTATGTGCATTCAGGAGCCTTTTTCATCATGGCTGAACATTGAATTCAAAATCCTAATACCCCCATTCCCCCCATATCCCTTGATCCCTTTAGCCCCAAGAGCGATATCTAATTTCTTCTTGAAATCAGACAATGTTTTGGCCTCAACTACTTTCTGTGGGAGTGAATTCCACACATTCACCACCCCCTGGGTGAAGAAATTTCTCCTCACCTCAGTTCTAAAAGGTTTACCCCTTATCCTCAAACTATGACCCCTAGTTCTGGACTCCCCCCACCATTGGGAACATTCTTTCTGAATCTACCCTGTCTAACCCTGTTAGAATTTTATAAGTTTCTATGAGATCCCCTCTCACTCTTCTAAACTCCAGTGAATATAATCCTAACCGACTCAGTCTCTCCTCATATGACAGACCTGCCATCCCAGGAATCAGCCTGGTAAACCTTTGCGTACTGCCTCTATAGCAAGGACATCCTTCCTCAGATAAGGACACCAAAACTGCACACAATACTCCAGGTGTGGCCTCACCAACGCCCTGTACAATTGCAGCAAAACCTCCCTATCCCTATACTCAAATCCTCTCGCTATGAAGGCCAACATACCATTTGCCTTCTTTACTGCCTGCTGTACCTGCGCGCTTACTTTCAGCGACTGATGCACGAGGACGCCAAGGTCTCGCTGAGTATCCGCCTCTCTCAATTTACACCCACTCAAGTAATAATCTGTCTTCCTGTTATTGCTACCAAAGTGGATAACCTCATATTTATCCACATTATGCTGCATCTGCCATGCAGATACCCACACACTCAGCCTGTCCAAATCACGCTGAAGCATCTCTACATCCTCCTCACAGCTCACCCTCCCACCCAACTTTGTATCATCTGCAAATTTGGAGACAATACATTCAGTTCCCTCTTCCAAATCATTAATATATAATGTGAACAGTTGGGGTCTGAGCACAGATCCCTGCGGAACCCCACTAGTCACTGCCTGCCAATCAGAAAAATACCCATTTATGCCAACTCTATGCATCCTAGCTGCTAACCAGTTTGGTGTGGAATGGTGCCCCCGGTGACAGACTAGTGACCTGTTCCAGAACCACCTTGCTCTGGAAAATCTGCCTCGTGCAGCACTAGGTGCGGGATGAGAAGCAACAACTGAGGGAGTGCTGCACTGCCGGAGATGCTGTCTTTCTGGTGGGACCTTAATGCTCGCGTTCGTTATCATTATTTTCTCCTCTCTCACTTCCCCTTCCTGTTTGTGATGCACTGCATCATGGGATTTGATGACAAACAGCCCAGACTGTGGCTGGATAGCAGTGAGTTATCAGGTGCTCCATCTGCACGTGTTCCTGTCCAGACAGGGTCATGAAGACACCTAACGTATGAAGCTAATGTCCTTTCAAGAAGGAAATCTGCCATCCTTACCTGGTCTGGCCTACTATAAAAAACAGAGTGAATTTGATAGCTTTTCATTCCTGCACGTCCTTTCCAATGCCACACCGAACAGTCAGCCTCCAGAGGATACGGTCGTCAGCGACCAACTCCCAGTTCTCACTGTCAATATCTCGTTTGATGGTGATTGAGAATCATAGAATCCCTACAATACAGAAGGAGGCCATTCGGCCCATCGAGTCTGCACTGACCACAATCCCAGCCAGACCCTATTCCCATAACCCCACATATTTACCCCGCTAATCCCCCTGACACTAGAGTCAATTTAGCATGGCCAATCCACCTAACCTGCACATCCTCGGACTGTGGGGAGAAACCGGAGCACCCGAAGAAAACCCCGCAGACACGGGGAGAACGTGCAGACTCCAAACAGATAGTGGCCTAAGCCAGGAATTGAACCCCGGTCCCTGGCGCTGTGAGGCAGCAGTGCTGATCACTGTGCCACCGTGCCGCCAGTGTCCTTGTAGTGGAGTTCTGGACACCCAGGGAGTCATGACCCAGGGGCCAGGTCACCATTCAGAAGGGTTTTGGACACTCATATGTCTTGCAGCTGCTGAACGTGACTGGTCCAGTGCAGACCCCATTGGATCATCGGGGTGGGGGGGGGGGTTGTGTGCTGATGGAATGATTGCGCTCCAGGAGCTTGGTGTGGACGGTCAGGTCCTGCCATGAGATGACCTTTAGTCTCTGATTGTTTCTCAGTGTGTGCACACACCTGAAGCTAGATTCCTCCAACTGACAAGCTCTTTATAATATCCTGATCAGGAAAATCACAGGGATTATCCTTTTCGAGAAACTGAGATGTGTGGCAACCGCCTCGCGCGATGGAAACATCAAAATATGGGATGACAACTGGAATCTTCAGATGGTGTTTGTCGGGCACAGAGGTGAGTGGTTCTGGACTGAGAACCCCTGAGATTTGTATCAAATGATGGGAGTTGATTATGTCACCACACTACCAGAAGGATGTGGAGGCTTTGGAGAGGGCACAGAAAAGATTTACCAGGATGTTTCCTGGTATGGAGGGCATTAGCTATGAGGAGAGGTTGGAGAAACTTGGTTTGTTCTCACTGGAGCGACGGAGGTTGAGGGGAGACCTGATAGAAGTCTACAAGATTATGAGAGGCATGGACAGAGTGGACAGTCAGAAGCTTTTTCCCAGGGTGGAAGAGTCAATTACTAGGGGGCACAGGTTTAAGGTGCGAGGGGCAAGGTTTAAAGGAGATGTACGAGGCAGATTTTTTACACAGAGTAGTGGGTGCCTGGAACTCGTTGCCGGGGGAGGTAGTGGAAGCGGATACGGTCGTGACTTTTAAGGGGCGTCTTGACAAATACATGAATAGGATGGGAATAGAGGGATATGGTCCCCGGGAGGGTAGGGGGTTTTAGTTCAGTCGGGCAGCATGGTCAGCGCAGGCTTGGAGGGCCGAAGGGCCTGTTCCTGTGCTGTAATTTTCTTTGTTCAGTGTTCATACCGATCGGTTAATGTGTTCGATAGGGACAAGAAACCCACCCCGAGGCACCGCTACCTCCCTGTCGGCCACTCCATTTAATTCATGAGTGAGGAGTTATTTCTGTTCCATCTCGAGCAGTTCTAGAACTTAAACCAAATAGTTCAAAGAAAATAGAGCAAAGAAAACTCGGCGTGATAAATCTGCCGCATCCTCTCATTTATGAGTGAGACGCACCAGGGAGCTTAATGCAGAGCGATGTGCGGTAACATATGACCGGGAGATACAAGTGGAGACCAGCCATGATGGCTATGCTAGGGGGGTGTGACTAAGTCTTACATTGAGCCACACAAGGTGATATTAAGCCAGGAGGGAGCTGGACAGTTGTAGGAGGCAGGATTCCAGAGGTTGGGGCCTTCATAGCTGAAGGCATGGTTACCATGGGTGAAGCAAAGAAAACCGGAGTGTTTCAGAGGAGGTTAAAATTGAAGGAGGCAGTAATCATAGACCCTAAACATAGAAACATAGAAGATAGGAGGAGGCCATTTGGCCCTTCGAGCCTGCTCCGCCATTCATCACAATCATGGCTGACCATCCAACTCAATAGCTTAATCCTGCTTTCTCCCCATAACCTTTGATCCCATTCGCCGCAAGTGCTATATCCAGCCGCCTCTTGAATACATTCAATGTTTTGGCATCAACTCCTTCCTGTGGTAATGAATTCCACAGGCTCACCACTCTTTGGGTGAAGAAATGTCTCCTCATCTCTGTCCTAAATGGTCTACCCCGAATCCTCAGACTATGATCCCTGGTTCTGGACTCCCCCACCATCGGGAACATCCTCCCTGCATCTACCCTGTCTAGACTTGTTAGAATTTTATAAGCCTCTATGAGATCCCCCATCATTCGCCTGAACTCCAGCGAAATCAATCCTAACCTAGTCAATCTCTCCTCATACATCAGTCCCGCCATCCCCGGAATCAGCCTGGTAAACCTTCGCTGCACTCCCTCGAGAGCAAGAATATCCTTCCTCAGAAAAGGAGACCAAAACTGCACACAATACTCTCGGTGTGGCCTCACCAAGGCCCTGTATAATTGCAACAACACATCCCTGCTCCTGTACTCAAAACCTCTCGCAATGAAGGCCAACATGCCATTTGCCTTCTTTACCGCCTGCTGCACCTGCATGCTTACCTTCAGCGACTGGGGCACAAGGACACCCAGGTCCTGCTGCACACTCCCTTCTCCCAATTTACACCCATTCAGGTAGTAATCTGCCGCCTTGTTTTTGCTTCAGAAGTGAATAACCTCACATTTATCCAAATTATACTGCATCTGCCATTGATTAGCCCACTCACCCAACCTGTTCAGATCAGGTGTGTTAAAGTGGATTGGGGACTGGCTATCCGACAGGAAGCAAAGAGTCGGAATAAATGGGTGTTTTTCCGGTTGGAGGAAGGTAACTAGTGGCGTGCCGCAGGGATCGGTACTCGGGCCGCAACTGTTTACCATTTATATAGATGATCTGGAGGAGGGGACGGAGTGTAGGGTAACGAAGTTTGCAGACGACACAAAGATAAGTGGAAAAGTGAATCGTGTGGAGGACGGAGAAGATCTGCAGAGAGATTTGGACAGGCTGAGTGAGTGGGCGAGGATATGGCAAATGGAGTATAACGTTGATAAATGCGAGGTTATACACTTTGGAGGAAATAATAACAAATGGGATTACTATCTCAATGGAAACAAATTAAAACATGCTACCGTGCAAAGGGACCTGGGGGTCCTTGTGCATGAGACGCAAAAGCCCAGTCTGCAGGTACAACAGGTGATCAAGAAGGCAAATGGGATGTTGACCTATATCGCGAGGGGGATAGAATATAAAAGCAGGGATGTCTTGATGCACCTGTACAGGGCATTGGTGAGGCCGCAGCTGGAATACTGTGTGCAGTATTGGTCCCCTTATATCAGGAAGGATATATTGGCATTGGAGGGAGTGCAGAGAAGGTTCACCAGGTTGATACCGGAGATGAGGGGTTTGGATTATGAGGAGAGGCTGAGGAGATTGGGTTTGTACTCGTTGGAGTTTAGAAGGATGAGGGGGGATCTTATGGAGACTTATAAGATAATGCGGGGGCTGGATAGGGTGGAGGCGGAGAGATTCTTTCCACTTAGTAAGGAAGTTAAAACTAGAGGACACAGCCTCAAAATAAAGGGGGGTCGGTTTAAGACAGAGTTGAGGAGGAACTTCTTCTCCCAGAGGGTGGTGAATCTCTGGAATTCTCTGCCCACTGAGGTGGTGGAGGCTACCTCGCTGAATATGTTTAAAGCGCGGATGGATGGATTCCTGAGCGGTAAGGGAATTAAGGGTTATGGGGATCAGGCGGGTAAGTGGTACTGATCCACGTCAGATCAGCCATGATCTTATTGAATGGCGGGGCAGGCTCGAGGGGCTAGATGGCCTACTCCTGCTCCTATTTCTTATGTTCTTATGTGGAGGATGCCAAACTCTGACATTTCCCCTCTCTCCTTTTCTCTTCTGAAATGACCACTTAAAATCTAGCTGTTTGGCCCAGGTCTCAGTCACCTGTCCACATTCCTCCTTGTGTGACTCAATGTTAAATGTGATTAAATATTGCTGCTGCCAAACAGGCTGGGAAGTTCAAGGCGCTTTTTAAATGCAGATTATTGTGGTCACACTGATCGGGAACCATCATCAATAACCACCCCCCCCCCGCTTTTTCCTTGCAGGTCCTATCACCGCTCTGGCGATCTATCCCCACGGCCCTTATCTTCTCTCGGCCTCGGAGGACGAGACCCTTCGAGTGTGGAGCCTGGAAATGGCAGACCAAGTGGACGAGATCCAGCTGGGAGAAAAGGTGAACCGTCTGGGGACGGAGGTCGGGGAGGACAATATCTTCTCCTACAGTAACCAGAGGCTGGATCTGTGGAACATCACACACCTGTACAAACAGCACACCGCCACTGGCCACGCCGTGAAGGTCATCAAGATGAGCAGCATTGGCCCAGTCAGCCTCTATCCCTTACGGGCTGCCTGCTCCTGCACCGATGGGACAGTACGGCTGGTCTCCCCGGATACCGGGGACATCATCACCACCCTTCTCCTGTCGAAGGGGCAGCAGGCGGTGGACTTGGATTACTGCCTGTCCCGGGAGGCTCTGCTGGCTCTGACCGATCAAGGAGACCTGGTCAAAGCCAATTCCCTGACCAACCCCATGGACGTGCGGTGGAAGGTGCCAGCCAGCACTCAGGCATCACAGTTCTGCTGCTTCTGTATCTACAAACACACGGTGGACACAGAACTGACCCACGCCCGGTGGCTGCAAGCCGTGTCTGGAGGAAGCGAGGAAAAGATCAGGATCTTAGGAGTGAAGGACAATGACAGGTGAGGCGGGGAGGGGGAGACAGAGGGAGCATGAGGATGCATTTCTGTAGGACTGTTCACCACCATTCTGTTTTGCTCGTGTCATCATCACAAACAAACTCCATTTGCCATCAGCAACAGTGAATGTGGTAATGAGCAGAAAACGACATCTCTTGTGTCAGTCGGGTCCAGAAGGATGTGGAGCATTTGGAGAGGGCACAGAAGAGGTTCACCAGGATGTTGCCTGGTCTGGAAGGCATTAGCTATGAGGAGAGGTTGGAGAAACTCGGTTTGTTCTCACTGGAATGACGGAGGTTGAGGGGCGACCTGATAGAGGTTTACAGGATTATGAGGGGCATGGACAGAGTGGATAGTCAGATGCTCTTTCCTAGGGTAGAAGAGTCAAGTGCTAGGGAACATAGGTTTAAGGTGCATGGGGAAAAGTTTAGAGGAGATGTGTGAGGCAAGGTTTTTACACAGAGGGTGGTGAATGTCTGGGACGCGCTGCCCGGGGAGGGGGTGGGAGCGGATATGATAGTGGCATTTAAGGGGCAACTAGACGAATACCTGAATAGGATGGGAATGGAAGGATACGGATTCTGTAGGTGTATACGGTTTTAGTTTAGACAGGCATCATGATCGGCGCAGGCTTGGAGGGCCGAAGGGCCTGATCCTGTGCTGGACTGTTCTTTGTTCTTTAGTGATTGAAGAATAACATTGGTCAGGACACTGAGGATAGCTCTCTTCTTCTTCTTCAAATACAGTGGCACGTTGGCACAGTGGTTAGCACTGCCGCCTCACAGCGCCAGGAACCCGGGTTCAAATCCAGTCTTGGGTCACTGTCTGTGTGGAGTCTGCACATTCTCCCCAACTCTGCATGGGTTTCCTCCGGGTGCTCCGGTTTCCTCCAAAAGTCCGAAAGATGTGCGGGTTAGGTGCATTGGCCATGCTATATTCTCCCTCAGTGTACCTGAACAGGCACCGGAGTGTGGCGACTAGGGGATTTTCACAGTAACTTCATTGCAGTGTTAACCTACTTGTGACACTAATAAAGTGCAGGGATAAATTTGTGTGGTCATAGAAATATTGCGGGGGGGCTAGGCCTGGGTACGATGCTTTGTCAAAGAGTCGGTGCAGACTCAATGGGCTGAATGGTCTCCTTCTGCACTGTAGGGATCCCATGATTCAATGTGACCTTTTACATTCAGCTCAGGACACAAATGGGACCTCAGTTTGATGCCTGGCCTGAAAGATGGCATAGCTGGCAGTGCCACCCTGGAGTTGTTGGCGCTAAAGCCCTACAGGGGGACTTGAACCCACAACCTTGAGGTTCAGAATACCTCCCATCGAGCCACAGGAGACACACAAAGGAGCGCGCAAAGTCCTTTTCACCCAGTGAAGGACTCTGGAAGTGTAGTCACTGCTGTAACGTTGGAGATGCAGCAACCTGCTACAAACAGCAGCATAATCGGACCAGACAATCTGCTGTGGTGTTGTTATTGTTGGGATAAATATTGGGCTGGAAATTGAGCAACTGGACCATTGGAGAATTCCCAAAGTCAAACCCCATTGGACATCCAGCAGCCAAAGAGCTCACTGGACATTGGCCATCGCGAGGAAGAGCAACCCACATGCACTCCAGAAAGATTTGACCCCTTTGTATTCCTGGGGCGTCACGGTGGCACAGTGGTTAGCACTGCTACCTCACAGCGCCAGAAACCCAGGTTCGATTCCCGGCTTGGCCCACTGTCTGTGTGGAGTTTGCACGTTCGCCTCGTGTCTGCGTGGGTTTCCTTCCACAGTCCAAAGATGTGCGGGTTAGGTGCATTAGCCATGCTAAATTGTCCCTTAGTGTCAGGGGGATGAGCAGGGTAAATATGTGGGGTTACGGGATAGAACTTGGGTGGGATTATGGTCGGTACAGAGTTGTTGGCTGAATGACCTCCTTCTGCATTGTAGGGATTCTGTGATCTGGATCACTGGGAACAAACTGGAGAAGGATCTCAGAGACTTCCTGAACTCTGGGACAGTCCCATGCTAAGGGGTGCAGTCCAAAACCACACCCCAATGTTGCATGAAGAGGTGGAACTCTTTGGGGGGAGTGCTGGAGGATTGGGGTAGAAGGAAGGGACTTGGGGGCAATACATGTCAGCTATTGGTTATGGTGGCACTTGCACCTTGGAGTCAGAATGTCCCAGGGTTTATGGCCCATGAGAGAGAACTGAGTCCAATAATCCAGCAGGACAGTCACAGTACAGAGAGTTGCACTGTCAGAAGGTCAGTACTGAGGGAGTGCCGCACTGTCAGAAGGTCAGTACTGAGGGAGTGCCGCACTGTCAGAAGGTCAGTACTGAGGGAGTGCCGCACTGTCAGAAGGTCAGTACTGAGGGAGCGCCGCACTGTCAGAGGGTCAGTGCTGAGGGAGTGCCGCACTGTCAGAAGGTCAGTACTGAGGGAGTGCCGCACTGTCAGAAGGTCAGTACTGAGGGAGCACCGCACTGTCAGCGGGTCAGTACTGAGGGAGTGCTGCACTGTCAGAGGGTCAGTACTGAGGGAGTGCTGCACTGTCAGAGGGTCAGTACTGAGGGAGTGCCGCACTGTCAGAGGGTCAGTACTGAGGGAGTGCTGCACTGTCAGAGGGTCAGTACTGAGGGAGTGCCACACTGTCAGAGGGTCAGTACTGAGGGAGTGCCGCACTGTCAGAGGGTCAGTACTGAGGGAGTGCCGCACTGTCAGAGGGTCAGTACTGAGGGAATGCCGCACTGTCAGAGGGTCAGTACTGAGGGAGTGCTGCACTGTCAGAGGGTCAGTACTGAGGGAGTGCCGCACTGTCAGAGGGTCAGTGCTGAGGGAGTGCCGCACTGTCAGAGGGTCAGTACTGAGGGAGTGTCGCACTGTCAGAGGGTCAGTACTGAGGGAGTGCTGCACTGTCAGAGGATCAGTACCGAGGGAGTGTCGCACTGTCAGAGGGTCAGTACTGAGGGAGTGCCGCACTGTCAGAGGGTCAGTACTGAGGGAGTGCCGCACTGTCAGAGGGTCAGTACTGAGGGAGTGCTGCACTGTCAGAGGGTCAGTACTGAGGGAGTGCCACACTGTCAGAGAGTCAGTGCTGAGGGAGTGCTGCACTGTCAGAGGGTCAGTGCTGAGGGAGTGCCGCACTGTCAGAGGGTCAGTGTTGAGGGAGTGCCGCACTGTCAGAGGGTCAGTACTGAGGGAGTGCCGCACTGTCAGAGGGTCAGTGCTGAGGGAGTGCCGCACTGTCAGAGGGTCAGTGCTGAGGGAGTGCCGCACTGTCAGAGGGTCAGTACTGAGGGAGTGCCGCACTGTCAGAGGGTCAGTGCTGAGGGAGTGTCGCACTGTCAGAGGGTCAGTACTGAGGGAGTGCCGCACTGTCAGCGGGTCAGTGCTGAGGGAGTGCCGCACTGTCAGAGGGTCAGTACTGAGGGAGCGCCGCACTGTCAGAGGGTCAGTGCTGAGGGAGTGCCGCACTGTCAGAAGGTCAGTACTGAGGGAGTGCCGCACTGTCAGAAGGTCAGTACTGAGGGAGCACCGCACTGTCAGCGGGTCAGTACTGAGGGAGTGCTGCACTGTCAGAGGGTCAGTACTGAGGGAGTGCTGCACTGTCAGAGGGTCAGTACTGAGGGAGTGCCGCACTGTCAGAGGGTCAGTACTGAGGGAGTGCTGCACTGTCAGAGGGTCAGTACTGAGGGAGTGCCACACTGTCAGAGGGTCAGTACTGAGGGAGTGCCGCACTGTCAGAGGGTCAGTACTGAGGGAGTGCCGCACTGTCAGAGGGTCAGTACTGAGGGAGTGCCGCACTGTCAGAGGGTCAGTACTGAGGGAGTGCTGCACTGTCAGAGGGTCAGTACTGAGGGAGTGCCGCACTGTCAGAGGGTCAGTGCTGAGGGAGTGCCGCACTGTCAGAGGGTCAGTACTGAGGGAGTGTCGCACTGTCAGAGGGTCAGTACTGAGGGAGTGCTGCACTGTCAGAGGATCAGTACCGAGGGAGTGTCGCACTGTCAGAGGGTCAGTACTGAGGGAGTGCCGCACTGTCAGAGGGTCAGTACTGAGGGAGTGCCGCACTGTCAGAGGGTCAGTACTGAGGGAGTGCTGCACTGTCAGAGGGTCAGTACTGAGGGAGTGCCACACTGTCAGAGAGTCAGTGCTGAGGGAGTGCTGCACTGTCAGAGGGTCAGTGCTGAGGGAGTGCCGCACTGTCAGAGGGTCAGTGCTGAGGGAGTGCCGCACTGTCAGAGGGTCAGTACTGAGGGAGTGCCGCACTGTCAGAGGGTCAGTGCTGAGGGAGTGCCGCACTGTCAGAGGGTCAGTGCTGAGGGAGTGCCGCACTGTCAGAGGGTCAGTACTGAGGGAGTGCCGCACTGTCAGAGGGTCAGTGCTGAGGGAGTGTCGCACTGTCAGAGGATCAGTACTGAGGGAGTGCCGCACTGTCAGCGGGTCAGTGCTGAGGGAGTGCCGCACTGTCAGCGGGTCAGTGCTGAGGGAGTGCCGCACTGTCAGAGGGTCAGTGCTGAGGGAGTGCCGCACTGTCAAAGGGTCAGTACTGAGGGAGTGCCGCACTGTCAGAGGGTCAGTACCTGCCTTTGATCCATATCAGTCGATGCCTGGACAAAAATCGATCAATCTTGGTCTTGGCTTCGATCTCCATCTAGTTGAGATGCCAATGAGTTGGCAGCTGTCAGGCGTATCTTTCAGAAAGGAGTTGTTGAGGGCAGCGGCAGGATGGGTGAGGTATTGGTACCCAGACTCAGCTGCCGGGCATGGTGGGATGATGGGGGATGGGGGATGAGGGGGTACATGCCACTGACGACAGGGGATGAACAGACTTTGTGTCACCCCCGTTGGTGCCAGTTTGAGTTCTGGTTGATGTCTTTGCCCTCTTGTTTTGAAGGTTCCTGCCGATTGTTGCTCACATGAACGGGTTCCTTTCAGTCTTGGATTGGATGTCTGGGATCACCCGATACCAGGTGCAAGCACACGATTCAGGGCGAGTGTTGGCCATGGTAGCTGACCCTGAGAACCAGCGCCTTCTAACCTCAGGTAAACTGCCTTTGTCATTCGGTTTGGAAAGAACGGTGCAACACAGAGGGCCATTCGTCCCATCATGACGTTGCCAGCTGTTGTGTAGAGTTGCTCCCTCCTGCTCCTTCCCTATATCGCAGCAGCTTCTGCTTCACCGATTGATGTAACTCCCTTCCGAAGGCTGATGCTGTATTTCCTGTCCTTTCAGGTAACGCGTTCCAAACCCGAATTACACTTACTCACTGCCCCGGCGTCCACCGCTCTCTGGGGCAGTGAATTCCACAGATTCACAACCCTCCGAGTGAAGGAATCTCTCCTCATCCCCGTTTTCGAAGGCCTTGCGTCTTTCCCAAAATCCAGGTGTTGAGAAAGTGACACAACAAAAAACAATCAGCAAAACCAAACTTGTTCTTTATCTCGGCTTCACATAACTGACTGAACTTTCCACTCCTTGGAAATATGTCGGCCGTTCCTTCACTGTCGCTGGGTCAAAATCCTGGAACTCCCTCCCTAATAGCACAGTGGGTGTACCTACACCCCAGGGACTGCAGCGGCTCAAGAAGGCAGCTCACCAGCACCTACTGAAGGGGCAATTAGGGATGGGTAATAAATGCTGGCCTAGCCAGCGACACCCACATCTCATAAATACAAAGAACAGTACAGCACAGGAACAGGCCCTTCGGCCCTGCAAGCCTGCACCAATCACATTGTCCTATCTAGACCAACCGCCTGTATCCCTCTATTCCCCGTCTGTTCATGTGTCTTAAATATCGCTAACATATCTGCCTCAACCACCTCACTTGGCAGTGCATTCCAGATCCCCACCATCCTCTGTGTAAAAAACTTCCCCGCACATCTCCACTGAACCTTTCCCCCCTTATCTTGAACTTGTGCCCCCTGTAATTGTCATTTCTGCCCCTGGGAAAAAGCTTCCAACTGTTCACCCTATCCACACCCCTCATAATTTTATAAACTTGTATCAGATCGTCCCCTCAGCCTCCGTCTTTCCAGGGAGAACAATCCTAGTTTATTCCAACCTCTCCTCATAGCTAAGACCCTCCATCCCAGGCAACATCCTGGTAAACCTTTTCCACACTCTCTCCAAAGCCTCCACATCCTTCTGGTAGTGTGGCGACCAGAATTGGACACAGTATTCCAAATGTGGCCGAACCAACGTTTTATATAACTGTAACATAATTTGCCAACTTTTATACTCGATGCCCTGTCCAATGAAGGCAAATAGATTTCAAAACACACTGGACATCAGCCCAGGCTGGAACCATACCTGTCACGGGGGAAACACAAACAATGTCATCTTACCAATCTTCACCACTGAGCTTTATCTACCTGGTGTCAGGAATCCACTTCAGACCGGAGTGAAAGCTGTGCTTGACCAAGGAATGGGGGGATGGGGGGGTTGGCCGGGGGAGATATTAATGTGAGTTAATTTTGACCCAGCGACAGTGAAGGAACAGCAATACACACGAGAGGATAGTACAACAGACTCCCTGTTATAGGATTCAGCAGTGAACAATACAGCGACAACTGCAACTACAGCAGCACGAACGGACTCGTGGCCACGCTCTGTTTGTACCCTGGCTCCTCGATGATACATCTGAAACATTTACATATCCTCTGAAAGAGATATTGTTGTGATTCAGGCAGATGTCATTACTGAACAAGTCAGATTCCAGCATGTAAGCCAGCTTAATAGATCCTAACATTGCTTAGAACCCAAGGGAATAGGGGAGATCCTAAATGAATACTTTGCATCGGTATTCACGAAGGAGAGGGGCGTGTTAACCGGGAGTGTCTCGGAGGGAGGTGTTGGCCCGTTAGAGAAAATCTCCATTACAAGAGAGGAAGTGTTAGGTTTTTTAGGGAACATTAAAACTGACAAAGCCCCAGGGCCTGATGGCGTCTATCCTCGACTGCTCAGGGAGACGAGAGGTGAAATTGCTGGGCCTCTGACGGAAATCTTTGTCGCTTCTTTGGACACGGGTGAGGTCCCTGAGGATTGAAGGATAGCGAATGTGGTCCTGTTGTTTAAGAAGGGTAGCAGGGATAACCCGGGTAATTATAGGCCGGTGAGCTTGACGTCCGTGGTAGGGAAGTTGTTGGAGAGGATTCTTAGAGACAGGATGTATGTGCATTTAGAACGGAACAATCTCATTAGTGACAGACAGCATGGTTTTGTAAGAGGGAGGTCGTGCCTTACAAATTTGGTGGCGTTTTTTGAGGAAGTGACAAAAACGGTTGATGAAGGAAGGGCCGTGGATGTCGTCTATATGGATTTCAGTAAGGCATTTGACAAAGTCCCACATGGCAGGTTGGTTAAGAAGGTTAAGGCTCATGGGATACAAGGAGAAATGGCTAGATGGGTGGAGAACTGGCTTGGCCATAGGAGACAGAGAGTAGTGGTCGAAGGGTCTTTTTCCGGCTGGAGGTCTGTGACCAGTGGTGTTCCGCAGGGCTCTGTATTGGGGCCTCTGCTATTTGTGATATATATAAATGATTTGGAAGAAGGTGTAACTGGTGTAATCAGCAAGTTTGCGGATGACACGAAGATGGCTGGAATTGCGGATAGCGAAGAGCATTGTCGGGCAATACAGCAGGATATAGATAGGCTGGAAAATTGGGCGGAGAGGTGGCAGATGGAGTTTAATCCGGATAAATGCGAAGTGATGCATTTTGGAAGAAATAATGTAGGGAGGAGTTATACAATAAATGGCAGAGTCATCAGGAGTATAGAAACACAGAGGGACCTAGGTGTGCAAGTCCACAAATCCTTGAAGGTGGCAACACAGGTGGAGAAGGTGGTGAAGAAGGCATATGGTATGCTTGCCTTTATAGGACGGAGTATAGAGTATAAAAGCTGGAGTCTGATGATGCAGCTGTATAGAACGCTGGTTAGGCCACATTTGGAGTACTGCGTCCAGTTCTGGTCGCCGCACTACCAGAAGGACGTGGAGGCATTGGAGAGAGTGCAGAGAAGGTTTACCAGGATGTTGCCTGGTATGGAGGGTCTTAGCTATGAGGAGAGATTGGGTAGACTGGGGTTGTTCTCCATGGAAAGACGGAGAATGAGGGGAGATCGAATAGAGGTATACAAGATTATGAAGGGTATAGATAGGGTGAACAGTGGGAAGCTTTTTCCCAGGTCGGAGGTGACGATCACGAGGGGTCACGGGCTCAAGCTGAGAGGGGCGAGGTATAACTCAGACATCAGAGGGACGTTTTTTACACAGAGGGTGGTGGGGGCCTGGAATGCGCTGCCAAGTAGGGTGGTGGAGGCAGGCACGCTGACATCGTTTAAGACTTACCTGGATAGTCACATGAGCAGCCTGGGAATGGAGGGATACAAACGATTGGTCTAGTTGGACCAAGGAGCGGCACTGGCTTGGAGGGCCGAAGGGCCTGTTTCCTGTGCTGTACTGTTCTTTGTTCTTTGTTCTAGTTTGTTTAGAAATGTGGAGGGCAGTGTAATAACTTCACGGAGGTGAATGTCCCATCACCAAGTTACTTTATTCACACCATACACATCTGTACACAGCCAGCTCTCCAGTTGCTCCCTGCTGAATGCAGGCTGGGAGTCTGACACACCTGCTTTAAATAGAGAGCATGAGGCTCCCTGATTTAACCATCAATTGAGACTCACCAGGTATCTCTTTTCAAGTACCAATCAATTATACAAAATCAAATTAACGGAGAGACAACTCAAAAAGGGGCAGCTCCCCAAAAGCTCCCCAGCGGGCACAGAAGGCATCAACTGTGCCCGTGGACACTGCATGCTCCCTCTCCAGGGACACCTGGCCGTGAATACTGCCGCGGTAAAGGGGCAGACAGTCAGGATGGACGACCCCATCGATCGCCCACTGCCTGGACCTGTTGATAGCGCGCCTCGCCAGGCCCAGGAGCAGGTCCACGAGGAGGTCGTCCTCCCAACCCACCCCTCTCCGCACCAGGTGCCTGAAATAGTTGGGTGCAAAACTGGTTGGTTAAGTGGTTGGGTGCCGGATCGGTCGGGACAGGGATCGAACCCGCGACAATGGCCTTATTAGCACCGCACTCTAACCATCTGAGCTAACGGACCATTAAGACACATCAGGTAGTTCATACTCTAGCAAGCCAACCTCATTAGCCTGGGGCTGAAGTCATCACGGGCAGCGACTGAACAGAGTCACAGGAGTCAGTTTTAGAAAAGAATAGAGTCATAGAGGTTTACAGCATGGAACCAGGCCCTTTGGCCCAACCTGTCCATGCTGCCCTTTTTTTATTAACCACTTGCTGAGGGAGTGCTGCACTGTCAGAGGGTCAGTACAATTGGGACAGAGATCCAAGAATCTGTATAATGTACAGATAGTTTACGAATCCTCCCAGAGTTCTGACGGTGGTATTAAAGTCCCATGATTGAGACTTCGCTTCAGTGTTCCTGACTGGAGGTACGTTGGCATTCCCAGGTGTTTTTGGATTGTTTACATGGTGGTTTTCCATTATTTCACTTTCCGAGCTCAGCTCTGGAAGTGTTGCAGACGCAGCTGGAATGCTGGGAGTTCTGCAGTTGGCTTCTGCTTGTTCCAAACGTTGCCTCATTCAGTCCTATGACCCCGTAGACTCTCGGTTCACTGCACACTTCAGATACTTCCACGGGTAACCAGGCTTCCCGGATATTGAAGCATTGCCATGGATAGTAAATAAATCTGTTGCAGTTTTGGAAGAAGGATGCGATGGAACCTCATGAGGGTTTAAGAATCTCTTTGCGTTGGAGTGGTTGCCAACTCTAGCATGCTTTACTCATCCTCACTGCCTTGACAGGCATCTTGTTCGTTCTCTGCCCATATACCCACTCGGCCAAAGTTTGGCGAATGGAGTTTAACGTGGATAAGTGTGAGGTCATCTAAATGGGATGAAGGATTATGGAGAACAGGCAGGAAAGTGGAGTTGAGACCGAGATGAGATCAGTCATGGTTGTATTGAATGGCGGAGCCGGCTCAAGGGGCTGAATGGCCTCCTCCTGCTCCGAGTTCTTATGTTTTTATGGTAGCTGCAACTAGTGCTTGCAGGTGTGTTGATCCTGTGCACCCTTGTACTCACTGGAATTTCGAAGAATGAGAGGGGATCTCATAGAAACATATAAAATCCTGATGGGACTGGACAGGCTAGATGTGGGAAGAATGTTCCCGATGTTGGGGAAGTCCAGAACTAGGGGTCACAGTCTAAGAATAAGAGGTAAGCCATTCAGGACTGAGATGAGGAAGAACTTCTTCACTCAGAGAGTTGTGAACCTGTGGAATTCTCTACCACAGAAAGCTGTTGGGGTCAGTTCGTTAGATATGTTCAAGAGGGAGCCGGACGTGGCCCTTGCGGATAAAGGGATCAAGGGGTCTGGAGAGAAAGTGGGAGTGAGATACTGAAAGTGCATCATCAGCCATGATCACATTGAATGGTGGTGCAGGTTCGAAGGGCCGAATGGCCTCCTCCTGCCCCTATTTTCTATGTTTCTATGTCTAGCCCTTTTTTTCTAATGCCTACCTTTCTTTTCACTGCTTGTTTATCCAGTTCCTGATGGATAAATCTAAAATGCATAATTCCATCCTTTGTTTAAAAGGCCAAACACATTTGGAATCAGCTATTTGTGGCCTCCCAATTCATGCTGGGGAATTTGGTGGACATGTTGCTGATGTTCTGTCTTTTACAGAGGTGGATTTGTAACCTCTCTACTCCGTGAAAGATTAGCAATGCAAGAAGCTTTTAGTCATTCTCTTCCCACTTTATTCCTGGCTGCAGTTCAGGTTTTTCACCACACTCATCCCAGTGGTGCTGCTTCCCTGCTTCATGCATCTTTTGGCCATTTGTGTGGGAGTGATACCTGACAATGTCCCAATGACCCTGTCCAATTCCAAACCAACTGCACAACCTGATTACGTTGCTCCTTAACCACTCGTGATCCAGCAATCCCACCAATCAAGTGTCCAGCCTTCTGTAAAGTGCCATCTGTCGAATGACTCTACCTCCCAGGATTTCAATACTTCTCACAGGATGTGTGGGTTGTCTAGGCCAGCACTTATTACCCATCCCTCATTGCTCTCGAGAAGGTGGTGGTGAGCTACCTTCATGGACCACTGCAGAACATGTAGTGTAGGTACACCCACAGCGCTGTTGGGGAGGGAGTTTGATCCATCGACAGTGCAATAATCAGTGAACATTCCCACTCCTAACCTTATGACGAAGGGAAGGTCATTGTGAAGCGGCTGAAGATGGTTGTGCCGAGGACACTAACCCTGAGGGACTCCTGCACTGATGTCCTGCAGCTGAGATGACTGACCCCCAACCACACAACCATCTTACTTTGTTCTGGGTATGACTCCAACCAGCAGAGAGTTTTCCCCGATTCCCAATGATTCCAGTGTTGCTAGAGCTCCTTGATGTCACACTCAGTCGAATGTGGCCTTGATGTCAACGACAGGAACTCTCACCTCACCTCTGGCATTCAGCTCTTTGGACAAAGGCTATAAAGAGGTCAGTGCCCATAACAGCCTCTTTATTGAAGCCAATCTTATGGAACAAAATCTGTGGCTCTCCCTCTATCTCCAAATTCACGGCAAGGCTGCCACCATGTTGCATTTCTGACTCTTTCACACAAGCTCAGTAATCACACACTAAGTCATAAGAGTCCTAGAGTCACAGAGGTTTACAGCATGGAAACAGGTCCTTCGGCCCAACCTGTCCATGCCGCCCCTTTTTTTAACCCCTAAACTAATCCCAATTGCCTGCGTTTAGCCCGTATCCCTCTGTACCCATCGTACCCATGTAACTGTCTAAATGCTTTTTAAAAGACAAAATTGTACCCGCCTCTACTACTACCTCTGGCAGCTTGTTCCAGACACTCACCACCCTCTGTGTGAAAACATTGCCCCTCTGGACCGGATTAATGAATTGTGTGCAGGTTTGATTGATTTGAAGGCTACAACTAATATATATTTATTATCTACACACTCATTGCAGGATAATTCAACAAACAGGACTACTGTAGGGTTTCTGCAACCTCCATTATTCACTACAATACGTGCACTGACTGCTCATCATCTGCTGCTTTACCTCCTGGTTCCACACTGACCAATACACTTAGGACCATAGAAAATTACAGCTCAGAAACAGGCCTTTTGGCCCTTCTTGTCTGTGCCAAACCATTTTTTGCCTAGTCCCACTGACCTGCACTTGGACCATATCCCTCCACACCCCTCTCATCCATGAACCCGTCCAAGTTTTTCTTAAATGTTAAAAGTGACCCCGCATTTGCCACTTTATCCGGCAGCTCATTCCACACTCCCACCACTCTCTGCGTGAAGAAGCCCCCCCTAATATTCCCTTTAAACTTTTCTCCTTTCACCCTTAACCCATGCCCTCTGGTTTTTTTCTCTCCTAGCCTCAGCGGAAAAAGCCTGCTTGCATTCACTCTATCTATACCCATCAAAATCTTATACACCTCTATCAAATCTCCCCTCAATCTTCTACGCTCCAGGGAATAAAGTCCCAACCTATTCAATCTCTCTCTGTAACTCAGCTTCTCAAGTCCCGGCAACATCCTTGTGAACCTTCTCTGCACTCTTTCAACCTTATTTACATCCTTCCTGTAACTAGGTGACCAAAACTGGACACAATACTCTAAATTTGGCCTCACCAATGCCTTATATAACCTTACGGGGGTGTTATGGTAAGGTTTTCTATGATTTCTTACCATAACACTCCATAACGCTCTGCCTGCTGAGCGCTCAGTGTGTGGGGGAGCTTGAGGGCCAGGGCTATCTCTGCTTTGGGGTCCCAGATCCCACAACCCGTGAATCTGATGCCCCCCGATACGGAACTGGATCCGTCTACGTATATCTCCCTACCCGTGGGATGCAGCCCTGCCCGAAAACCCTTGGTGGGTGTGGGGGTAGGGCCTGGGTGGGATTGTGGTCGGTGCAGACTCGATGGGCCGAATGGCCTCCTTCTGCACTGTAGGGTTTCTATGATTTCTTACCATAACACTCCAACTTTTATATTTGATACTCCGATTTATAAAGGCCAATGTACCAAAGACACTCTTTACGACCCCATCCACCTGTGACGTCACTTTTAGGGAATTCTGTACCTGTATTCCCAGATCCCTCTGTTCAACTGCACTCTTCAGAGTCCTACCATTTATCCTGTACGTTCTACTTTGGTTTGTCCTTCCAAAGTGCAATATCTCACACTTGTCTGCGTTAAATTCCATTTGCCATTTTTCAGCCCATTTTTCTAGTTGGTCCAAATCCCTCTGCAAGCTTTGAAAACCTTCCTCACTGTCCACTACACCTCCAATCTTTGTATCATCAGCAAACTTGCTGATCCAATTGACCACATTATCATCCAGATCATTGATATAGATGACAAACAACAATGAACCCAACACCGATCCCTGCGGCACACCACTAGTCACAGGCCTCCACTCAGAGAAGCAATTCTCCACAACCACTCTCTGGCTTCTTCCATTGAGCCAGTGTCTAATCCAATTTACTACCTCCCCATGTATACCCAGCGACTGAACCTTCCTAACTAACCTCCCATGAGGGACCTTGTCAAAGGCCTTGCTGAAATCCAGGTAGACAACATCCACCGCCTTCCCTTCATCCACTTTACTGGTAACCTCCTTGAAAAACTCTAATAGATTGGTCAAACATGACCTACCACGCACGAAGCCATGTTGACTCTCCCTAATAAGTCCCTGTCTATCCAAATATTTGTAGATCCTATCCCTTATCACACCTTCCAATAACTTGCCCACCACCGACGTCAAACTTACTGGCCGATAATTTCCCGGATTTTTTTTGGAACCTTTTTTAAACAACGGAACAACATGAGCCACCCTCCAATCATCCGGCACCTCCCCCGTGAATACTGACATTTTAAATATGTCTGCCAGGCCCCCTGCAAGTTCAACACTTCATTTATATATCCTCTTAAAGTGATACCACGGCACCAATACCCAGCAACCTTCTGAGGTTAAGCAGTTTGGCAGGGTGAGGATCAGGATTTACGCCAGATGTGATGCTACTCAAGGGTGAACAGCCTGTTTAGGGGGAACATGGGAAGGCTGAAGTGCAGGAGCTGGGTAGTGGATTGTTGGGGATAGAGGAGCAGGGGGGAGGAACTGAGGAGATAGGAATTGAACCAATGCCAACAAGCCTTAGCATTGGAGAGGGAGGAAGAGGAGACAGTCGATTATTTGTTGAAAGAAAGTTGTCTTCTTCACCTGACGGCCGTACCTCCTGTTACAGGTGAGGACAATACAATCAAGGTGTGGCGTGTTTTCCCGTACGCCCTGGAATCGCTCAGCCTCTTAATGAATTTGTACAGTGCCCATGCTGCCACCCACCTGTGCATAATGAAGCACCTGTGTGTGGTGGCATTGCAGAATTTTAGCTCTGCTGTCCATACCATCGTCCTGTACGACCTGAGGAAGAGAATTCGCAAAGACCATCATCCCGACAATGACCACAAGAATGAAATTAACGGTAAGAAATACACATTTAAAATACACATCAAACACTCCCAGGACAGGGACAGCACGGGGTTAGATACAGAGTAAAGCTCCCTCTACACTGTCCCCATCAAACACTCCCAGGACAGGTACAGCACGGGGTTAGATACAGAGTAAAGCTCCCTCTACACTGTCCCCATCAAACACTCCCAGGACAGGTACAGCACGGGGTTAGATACAGAGTAAAGCTCCCTCTACACTGTCCCCCATCAAACACTCCCAGGACAGGGACAGCACGGGGTTAGATACAGAGTAAAGCTCCCTCTACACTGTCCCCATCAAACACTCCCAGGACAGGTACAGCACGGGGTTAGATACAGAGTAAAGCTCCCTCTACACTGTCCCCCATCAAACACTCCCAGGACAGGTACAGCACGGGGTTAGATACAGAGTAAAGCTCCCTCTACACTGTCCCCATCAAACACTCCCAGGACAGGTACAGCACGGGGTTAGATACAGAGTAAAGCTCCCTCTACACTGTCCCCATCAAACACTCCCAGGACAGGTACAGCACGGGGTTAGATACAGAGTAAAGCTCCCTCTACACTGTCCCCATCAAACAATCCCAGGACAGGTACAGCACGGGGTTAGATACAGAGTAAAGCTCCCTCTACACTGTCCCCCATCAAACACTCCCAGGACAGGTACAGCACGGGGTTAGATACAGAGTAAAGCTCCCTCTACACTGTCCCCCATCAAACACTCCCAGAACAGGTACAGCACGGGGTTAGATACAGGGTAAAGCTCCCTCTACACTGTCCCCATCAAACACTCCCAGGACAGGTACAGCACGGGGTTAGATACAGAGTAAAGCTCCCTCTACACTGTCCCCATCAAACACTCCCAGGACAGGTACAGCACGGGGTTAGATACAGAGTAAAGCTCCCTCTACGCTGTCCCCATTAACACTCCCAGGACAGGTACAGCACGGGGTTAGATACAGGGTAAAGCTCCCTCTACACTGTCCCCATCAAACACTCCCAGGACAGGTACAGCACGGGGTTAGATACAGAGTAAAGCTCCCTCTACACTGTCCCCCATCAAACATTCCCAGGACAGGTACAGCACGGGGTTAGATACAGAGTAAAGCTCCCTCTACACTGTCCCCATCAAACACTCCCAGGACAGGTACAGCATGGGGTTAGATACAGAGTAAAGCTCCCTCTACACTGTCCCCCATCAAACACTCCCAGGACAGGGACAGCACGGGGTGAGATACAGAGTAAAGCTCCCTCTACACTGTCCCCATCAAACACTGTAAGAAGTCTCACAACACCAGGTTAAAGTCCAACAGGTTTATTTGGGAGCAAATACCATAAGCTTTCGGAGCCGAGCTCCTTCGTCAGATGGAGTGGTCTCTGTTCTCAAACAGGGCACAGACACAGAAATCAAATTACAGAATACTGATTAGAATGCAAATCTCTACAGCCAGCCAGGTCTTAAATGTACAGACAATGTGGGTGGAGGGAGCATTCAACACAGGTTAAAGAGATGTGTATTGTCTCCAGACAGTACAGCTTGTGAAATTGTGCAAGTCCAGGAGGCAAGCTGTGGGGGTTACTGATAATGTGACATATTTACCCACTAATCCCTCTAACCTACGCATCTCAGGACACTAAGGGCAATTTTAGCATGGCCAATCAACCTAACCCACACATCTTTGGACTGTGGGAGGAAACTGGAGCACCCGGAGGAAACCCACGCAGACACGAGGAGAATGTGCAAACTCCACACAGACAGTGAC
This sequence comes from Mustelus asterias, assembly GCF_964213995.1. Classification (NCBI taxonomy): domain Eukaryota; kingdom Metazoa; phylum Chordata; class Chondrichthyes; order Carcharhiniformes; family Triakidae; genus Mustelus; species Mustelus asterias. Next base: position 3,893,916 of record NC_135802.1, on the reverse strand, counting down.
CCAAGCCGGGAATCGAACCCAGGTCCCTGGAGCTGTGAAGCAGCAGTGCTAACTACTGTGCTACCGTGCCGTCCCAGTCTCCACCACACTCTCAGACAGTGCATTCCCGAGCCTAACCACTCGCTGTGTGAATCTGTCTCCACCACACTCTCAGACAGTGCATTCCCGAGCCTAACCACTCGCTGTGTGAATCTGTCTCCACCACACACTCAGACAGTGCATTCCAGATCCTAACCACTCACTGTGTGAATTTGTCTCCACCACACTCTCAGACAGTGCATTCCCGAGCCTAACCACTCGCTGTGTGAATCTGTCTCCACCACACTCTCAGACAGTACATTCCAGATCCTAACCACTCGCTCTGTGACTCTGTCTCCACCACACTCTCAGACAGTACATTCTAGATCCTAACCACTTGCTGTGTGACAGTGTGTTTTCTGATAATGTCATTGCCATGTTTGCCATGTACCTGGACCTTGTGTCCTCTAGGTCTCATTCCGTTCACCGATAGGAACAGCTACTGTGACTGAGGAATGTGACAATCGCCTCCGGCCTTGCCAGACCTCTGGCGGTGAGTGACTGGGAGGTGCTAAGGTCAGGCGGGTGTGGTGCTTAGATATTACCATCTGGTCACCCTGGTGTGGTGACCAGCCTGATGGGTCAGTCCGCCGGCACCAAATGGGTGGGACATGGGTCGATGCCTCCTGTGAATGTCACAGATACCCTGGGGATACCTCGCCTCTCGCCACCCTCTAGCCTCCCAATCCTAACCTGCTGTCACCCCTTTGTTTCCCCTCCAGGACTGTGCACGAGTCCAGAGCTGAAGATATTTGCCTCCAGCAGCAGAGATGGGATTCTGAAAATCTGGGACCAGGAGAACCAGTTGTTGAGGTGAAATGTGGGCGGTGGGACCATACTGTATGTGGGAAATGTGTAGGAATGTTGTCGTGGGCTACAGTACTGTGTCGGGGAGGCAGGGACTCAAACACTTTGCTTATTAAATATACTCAGGGTAACACTGTCACAGTGTTGTTACAGCACAGAAAGAGGCCACTCAGCCCATCATGTCTGCACCGGCTCTCCGAGTGAGCAATTTACTTTGTGTCATTCTCCTGCCCTCTGAACATAACAATGCTTATTGTTCCTGTTCAGATAACTGTCTCATTCCCTTTTGAATATCTCAATTGAATCTGTCTCCACCACACTCTCAGACAGTACATTCCAGATCCTCACCACTCACTGTGTGAATCTGTCTCCACCACACTCTCAGACAGTACATTCCAGATCCTAACCACTCACTGTGTGAATCTGTCTCCACCACACTCTCAGACAGTGCATTCCAGATCCTAACCACTTGCTGTGTGAATCTGTCTCCACCACACTCTCAGACAGTACATTCCAGATCCTAACCAATCGCTGTGTGAATCTGTCTCCACCACACACTCAGACAGTACATTCCAGATCCTAACCAATCGCTGTGTGAATCTGTCTCCACCACACACTCAGACAGTGCATTCCAGATCCTAACCACTCGCTGTGTGAATCTGTCTCCACCACACTCTCAGACAGTGCATTCCAGATCCTGGCCACTCACTGGGTGAGAATGTTTCTCCCCATGTCAGTTTTGCTTCTTTTGCTAATTATTTTAAGTCATACTCGATCCTTTCACCAATGGGAACAGTTTCTCCCAGTCTCTCTGCCCCATAACCCATTTGATTTTGGACACCTCGATCACACCTTCTTTCCACCTTCTGGAACGAAAGCAATCTCGAATTCTCCAGTCTAACCACGTCACTGAAGTTCTGCATCCTTAGGACCGCTTTCCTGATTTTCTTTCTGGACTCTCTCCAATGTTTTCACATTCTTCATTTTGTGCAATGAAATTAGCTGAGAGTGGGACGTTAGTCTGAATGGCCTGTGTCTGTGCTGTATATACTGTGTTATTCTATATAAACTAGACTGTTTCTTGCTGAACTAATTCTATAGGCAGCCTCATTCAAAGAACAATGAAAATTACAGCACAGGAACAGGCCCTTCAGCCCTCCAGGCCTGCACCGACCATGCTGCCCCACTGAACTAACGTTTAAAGTTTAAAGTTTTAAGTTTTATTTATTAGTCCCAAGTAAGGCTTACATTAACACTGCAATGAAGTTACTGTGAAATTCCCCTAATCACCACACTCTGGTGCCTGTTCTGGTCAATGCCCCTAACCAGCACGTCTTTCAGACTGTGGGAGGAAACCGGATCACCCGGAGGAAACCCACGCAGACACGGGGAGAACGTGCAAACCACACAGAGAGTGACCCAAGCCGAGAATCGAACCCAGATCCCTGGCGCTGTGAAGCAGCAGTGCTAATCACTGTGCTACCGTGCCGTTCCCTAAAACTAAAACTCCCTACCCTTCCGGGAACCATATCCCTCCATTCCCACCCTATTCATGTATTTGTCCAGACGCCCCTTAAAAAGTCACTATTTTATCTGCTTCCACTGCCTCCCTCGGCACCCTCTGTGTAAAAACTTTGCCTTGTACATCTCCTTTAAACCTTGTCCCTCGCATCTTAAACCTGTACCCCCTAGTAATTGACTCTTCCACCCTGGGAAAAAGCTTCTGACTATCCACTCTGTCCATGCCTCTCATAATCTTGTAGACTTCTATCAGGTCGCCCCCTCAACCTCTGTCTTTCCAGTGAGAACAAACCAAGTTTCTCCAACCTCTCCTCATAGCTAATGCCCTCCATACCAGGCAACATCCTGGTAAATCTTTTCTGTACCCTCTCCAAAGCCTCCACATCCTTCTGGTAGCGTGGCAACCAGAATTGAACACTATATTCCAAGTGCAGCCTCACTAAGGTTCTATAAAGCTGCAACATGACTTGCCAATAACCTCATACCTATTTTTGGTATCCTCTCCTATCAGCATGCTACAAGATGTTTCAGACCAGTTATCTCTATTCTGACGGTCATGGTCCAGAGAGTTAACAAGCTGGGTTTAACTGATAACCAGGCGTAGTAAGATGTAAACACAAACAGATTTTTTCTCACTATTCCTCAAACAGTAGCAGCAGAGTTTATGGCCGGGTTGCTGGTTTATTAAAGAGTCAGTAATCAGGAGACACTAACGTGGAGTTTTAAAGGACTTTCAGTGTGAACAGTGTTGTCCAAAGATAACAGAGAACGAGGCTATTCAGCCCATCGTGTCTGTGCTTGCTCTTTGGAAGAGTTATCCAATTAGTGCCAGTGAGAGGAGATCTCATAGAAACTTATACAATTCTAACAGGGTGAGACAGGGTAGATTCAGAAAGAATGTTCCCGATGGTGGGGGAGTCCAGAACTAGGGGTCATAGTTTGAGGATAAGGGGTAAACCTTTTAGAACTGAGGTGAGGAGAAATTTCTTCACCCGGAGGGTGGTGAATGTGTGGAATTCACTACCACAGAATGAAGTTGAGGCCAAAATGTTGTGTGATTTCAAGAAGAAATTAGATATAGCTCTTGGGGCCAAAGGGATCAGGGGATATGGGGGGGGGGGATCAGGATAGTGAATTCGATGATCAGCCACGATCAAAATGAATGGCGGAGCAGGCTGGAAGGGCCGAGTGGCCTCCTCCTGCTTCTAGTTTCTATGTTTCTATGTCTTCCCCCAGAGCCCTGCACGTTACACGATTGGAATACTGTGTACAGTTCTGGTCACCCTATTATAGAAAGGATATTATTAAGCTAGAAAGAGTGCAGAAAAGATTCACTAGGAGGCTACCGGGACTTGATGGATTGAGTTATAAGGAGAGGCTGGATAGACTGGGACTTTTTTCTCTGGAGCGTAGGAGACTGAGGGGTGATCTTATAGAGGTCTATAAAATAATGAGGGGCATAGATCAGCGAGATAGTCAATATCTTTTCCCAAAGGTAGGGGAGTCTAAAACTAGAGGGCAAAGGTTTAAGGTGAGAGGGGAGAGATACAAAAGTGTCCAGAGGGGCAATTTTTTCACACAGAGGGTGGTGAGTGTCTGGAACAAGCTGCCAGAGGCAGTAGTAGAGGCGGGTACAATTTTGTCTTTTCAAAAGCATTTAGACAGTTACATGGGTACGAAGGGTATAGAGGGATATGGGCCAAATGCGGGCAATTGGGATTAGCTTAGGGGTTTAAAAAAAAAAGGGCGGCATGGACAAGTTGGGCCGAAGGGCCTGTTTCCATGCTGTAAACCTCTGTGACTCTAAGTAGTTATCAAGTCTCCCCCGCCCCGTCCCTCTCCCCCTGAACGCTGTTTATTGAATCTGCTTCCAGCACTCTTTCAGGCAATGCCTTCCAGATAACAGTAATTGAAAATCTAGTTTCCATATCTCCCCCCTGGCTTTTATCAATTACCCCAAGTCTGTGACCGCCCCCTCCCCATCCCCCCACTCTCTGTTACCAACAAGTCATGATGTGGAGATGCCGGCGTTGGACTGGGGTGAACACAGTAAGAGTTTTAATAACACCAGGTTAAAGTCCAACAGGTTTATTTGGTAGCAAATGCCATTAGCTTTCGGAGCGCTGCTCCTTCGTCTGATGGAGTGGAAATCTGCTCTCAAACAGGGCACACAGAGACACAAAATCAAGTTACAGAATACTGATTAGAATGCGATTCTCTACAGCCAACCAGGTCTTAAAGATCCAGACAATGTGAGTGGAGGGAGCATTAAGCACAGGTTAAAGAGATGTGTATTGTCTCCAGACAGGACAGCCCAACAAGCCTGCCAGTGAAACAGTGTCTCCTAATTTACTCGAAGCGAGTCAGGAAGGCTGGTTGGCTGGTTGGCCCTCATTAATAGAGATGTATCCAGTGGAACATTTTCTCAATCACGGGTTAGGGTCCAGCTGGGGAATTGTTTTCAGTTCTGGGCTCTACACTTTAGGGATGATGCCCAGCCCTTGGAGAGAACACGGAGATTTACTCGGATGGTCCCAGGTAAGAGGGATTGCAGTGAAAGTGGAAAGGCTGGGGGAGCTGGGATCATTCTCCTTACTGCAGAGCAGAGTTAATAGACGCACTTTCATTTTTTAATTCATTTACGGGCTGTGGGTGGTGCTGGCTCGACCAGCATTTATTACCCATCCCTAATTGCCCCTTCAGAAGGTGCTGGTGAGCTCCTTCTTGAGCCGCTGCAGTCCCTGAGCTGTAGGTACTCCCACAGTGCTGTTAGGGAGGGAGTTCCAGGATTTTGACCCAGTGACAGTGAAGGAACGGGTGATATATTTCCAAGTCAGGATAGTGAGTGACTCGGAGGGGAATCTCCAGGTGGGGGTGTTCCCAGGTAACCCATAAAATCATAGAATCCCTACAGTGCACAAGGAGGCCATTCAGCCCATCGAGTCTGCACCAACCACAATCCCACCCAGGCCCTATCCCCATAATCCCATGCATCCCCTGACACTAAGGGGCAATTTAGCACAGCCAAAGCACCTAACCTGCACATCTTTGGACTGTGGGAGGAAACCAGAGCACCCGGAGGAAACCCACGCAGACACGGGGAGAACGTGCAGACTCCACACAGACAGTGACCCAAGCCGGGAATCAAACCCGGGTTCCTGGTGCTGTGAGGCAGCAGTGCTAACCACTGTGCCACTGTGCTGCCCCTTGCTGCCCTTGTCCTTCTAGATGGAAGTGGCCGTGGGTTTGGAAGGTGCTGTCGAAGGAGCCTTGGTGAGTTGCTGCAGTGCATCTTGTAGATAGTACACACGGCTGTCATTAATTATTAACCATTTGTATTAATGTTAATTTTAACATCACTAGTTACAGCGGTTTAAAAGTTCAACTGAGTTTATTCATTTATATCTGGCTGATGTGGATGGATTGCAAAGTTAGATGTAGGTATTTAAAACCTAACTACTGTTGCGTTTACCTTTTGTGTGCCTAAGTCCCTCTGATTCTCTCTGAAGGTTGTACAGGAAGATGTTTCCTGGAAGCGAAATTTGGACATGTTTTTTCTCCCGACAAGACCTCGCTTTCCTCCTTCACACACCCCACATCTCTGATCACACCAAACCCCCCTCCTCCCGTGTCCCTGTGAGAGGGAAACTGGGAAAAACTAGGAAAATCATCCCTCACGTTCCCTGATCATTCTTGGTTCATGGTAAAAATACATTAACACCAATATCCTGATCCTCTGGCCAGTGCTGGTGAATTACATTACCCAAACACACAGGGTGGGGGCTGCAGGAGGCATGGGGTAAACTGGAATCAACTGTGTCTTCCTGTTCCTGTCACAGAGTTGTACACTTAGCGAATTGATTGTGGCAATGATCAGTGTGTATAGGAGGCAGCGGGGGAGTCTGGCATTGAGAATCATAGAATCTTACAGTGCAAAAGGAGGCCATTCGGCCCATCGAGTCTGCACCGACCATAATCCCACCCAGGCCCTATCCCCATAACCCCACATATTTACCCTGCTAATCCCCCTGACACTAAGGGGCAATTTACAATGGCCAATCAACTTAACCCGCACACCTTTGGACTGTGGGAGGAAACCGGAGCACCCGGAGGAAACCCACACAGACACGGGGAGAACGTGCAGACTCCGCACAGACAGTGACCCGAGCTGGGAATCGATCCTGGGTCCCTGCCGCTGTGAGGCAGCAGTGCTATCAGAGAGGCGGGGGGGGGGGGGAGACAGGTAACTGTACCCTAGAAATAAGATCCACGATGTAGGAGGGGTGGAGTGAAGAGGGTTCACCTGCAGCACGAGGCAACCCCCATCACAATATAGACTCAGATCTTTCTCCAATCACCTCTTCCCCTTTTCAAACCGCACTTGTTGGTCTCTGAGTGATTTGTGCGTGAGGGTTGGAATCCACAGATCCTCTTATATTTAAACCATCGACTCCTCTCTCTGCGTCTTTCACAGAATCATCCACCTGAAAGCCGTAGCTAAAAGCATCTCATTCTGCAACGATGTCGGGAACCTGCTGTTGGGAATTGAGCACAACTTGTATCACATGAACAGCGCAGAATACCTGACCCAGCAGCATCTCCTCCGGGTATGAGTGCTGCACCGAGTGTGTGTAAATGTGTGATGTGGCGTGTGCGCGTATTTTGCGATGGATAAGTGCTGAGCTGCCCAAAACCCCAAATGGGAAACTCAAAATAGCTGCCAGAACGGTTTTGCAATTTGTGTATTATGAGGAGGTTTTCTGAAATCGGGGTAACTCGTTGTGAAGATTTAATATTAAATTTAAACATTTATTAAAATAAAGAAACAAAAAAAACCACACTTAAATCACAGGAATGTCTTTACACCTTTGGACGGCACGCTGGCACAGTGGTTAGCACTGCTGCCTCATCGCCAGGAACCGCGGCTCAAATCCCGGCTTGGATCACTGTCTGTGTGTTCTCCCTGTGTCTCTGTTGAGATTTTGCCGGCCACCACACACACATACTGTCTGTTTTGTGCCTTTGATCTTACCATCTATTGTTTCTTACCACCCTTTAGACATTCCCAATCAAACACTGTCAGGACAGGTACAACACAGGGTTAGATACAGAGTAAAGCTCCCTCTACACTGTCCCAATCAAACACTGTCAGGACAGGTATAACACAGGGTTAGATACAGAGTAAAGCTCCCTCTACACTGTCCCCATCAAACACTCCCAGGACAGGGACAGCACGGGGTTAGATACAGAGTAAAGCTCTCTCTACACTGTCCCCATCAAACACTCCCAGGACAGGTAGAGCACGGGGTTAGATACAGAGTAAAGCTCCCTCTACACTGTCCCCATCAAACACTCCCAGGACAGGTACAGCACGGGGTTAGATACAGAGTAAAGCTCTCTCTACACTGTCCCCCATCAAACACTCCCAGGACAGGTACAGCACGGTGTTAGATATAGAGTAAAGCTCCCTCTACACTGTCCCCATCAAACACTCCCACGACAGGTACAGCACGGGGTTAGATGCAGAGTAAAGCTCCCTCTACACTGTCCCCATCAAACACTCCCAGGACAGGTACAGCACGGGGTTAGATACAGAGTAAAGCTCCCTCTACACGGTCCCCCATCAAACACTCCCAGGACAGGTACAGCACGGGGTTAGATACAGAGTAAAGCTCCCTCTACACTGTCCCCCATCAAACACTCCCAGGACAGGTACAGCACGGGGTTAGATACAGAGTGAAGCTCCCTCTACACTGTCCCCCATCAAACACTCCCAGGACAGGGACAGCACGGGGTTAGATACAGAGTGAAGCTCCCTCTACACTGTCCCCATCAAACACTCCCAGGACAGGTACAGCACGGGGTTAGATACAGAGTAATGCTCCCTCTACACTGTCCCCATCAAACACTCCCAGGACAGGTACAGCACGGGGTTAGATACAGAGTAATGCTCCCTCTACACTGTCCCCATCAAACACTCCCAGGACAGGTACAGCATGGGGTTAGATACAGAGTAAAGCTCCCTCTACACTGTCCCCATCAAACACTCCCAGGACAGGTACAGCACAGGGTTCGATACGCTCTCTGAGCCCTGGTGTCGTGTTGCTCATGATTCTTTCCTTTCTGGTTAGATAGCATGTCGGGATGTTAGTGACCCGGTGACTGATAGGACCATTCCCATTTCCACCACTGTTCTCGATTCGCTATCAGCTGAAGATTCTCAGCGTTTGGGAGGAGCACGTGCATTCAACAGGTAGGAAGAGGAATGTGATTGACAGGAGATTGAGCAGGAGCAGCAGACTGGCTGAATGCTGCCGGGCAACTAGTCTCGTATTTATGTTACTGGTCCCGTAACCCGGATGCGAGCGAATGATAATCCAGAGAATTGAAATCTCTCTTTTCTGGCCAGTTTATTGTAACTGCACCCATCCAGGGAAGTGGGGAGTATTCCATCACACTGCTGACTTGTGCCTTGTAGATGGTGGACAGGATTTGGGGAGTCAGGAGGTGAGTTACTCACTGCAGGATTCCCAGCCTCTAACCTGCTCTGGTGGTCACAGTATTTACACTGCTGGTCCAATTCAGTTCCTGGTCAATGGTAGCTCCCGGGGGGATTCAATGATGGTTTCACCATTGAATGTCAAGGGACGGTGGTTAGAGTGTCTCTTATTGGTGATGGTCATTGCCTGGCATTTGTGTGGCGTGAATGTTACTGCCACTTGTCAGCCCGAGCCTGGATATTGTCCAGATCTTGTTGCATTTCCATATGGACTGCTTCAGTATCTGAGCAGTTGTGAATGATACTGAACATTGTGCAATCATCGGCGAACATCCCCACTCCTGACCTTATGATGGCAGGAAGGTCATTGATGAAGCAGCTGAAGATGGTTGGGCCGAGAACACTCACCCTGAGGAACTCCTGCAGTGATGTCCTGGAGCCGAGATGACTGACCTCCAACCACCACAGCCATCTTCCTTTGTGCCGGGTCTGACTCCAGTCAGTGAAGTGTTTTCCCCCTGATTCCCACTGACTCCAGTCAACCTGGTGTTGTGAGACTTCTTACTGTGTTTACCCCAGTCCAACGCCGGCATCTCCACATCCAGTCAATACTGACAGATGGGTTTTTCCGACAATCAAGAATAGTTTCATGATCATCAGTAGATTCTTAATTCCAGATTTTTTAAAATCGAATTCACATCCCAACAGCTACCGTGGCGGGATTCGAACCCGGGTCCCCAGAACATGCGCTGAGTTTCTGGATGAATAGTCCAACAATAATACCACTAGGCCATCGCCTCCCAGTGTTATCGTCCTTCAGCTGATGGCCAGAAAGCTCACTCCATTTGAGACATCTGAGGTTTTAATCATATTTCTGTAGTTTTTCTGTGTTTAATTGTATTTCTGTGTCCTGGTCTTAGCCTAGAACACCCTGTGGAAGTGTCTCATGAGCCAGATGAAGAATCAATGAAAAAACAGGAACAATTAAAGGAGGTAATTATAAGGAATGTCCGTCAATCCACGTTGGGCGGCATGGTGGCACAGTGGTTAGCACTGCTGCCTCACAGCGCCGGGGACCCAGGTTCAATTCCAGCCTCGGGTCACTGTCTGTGCGGAGTTTGCACATTCTCCCCGTGTCAGTATGGGTTTCCTCCGGGTGCTCCGGTTTACTCCCACAGTCTGAAGATGTGTGGGTTAGGTGGATTGGCCATGCTAAATTCTGTCTCGGTGTCACAAGATGTGTAGGTTAGGGGGGGATTTGTGGGGTAAATACCTGGGGTTACAGGGATAGGGCCTGAGTAAGATGCTCTGTCGGAGAGTCAGTGCAGACTCGATGGGCTGAATAGCCTCTTTCTGCACTGTAGGGATTCTATGTGGCTATGAATATTGATGAGGAACTTCAGCTTATGTGAATTGTTTGGAGATGTTGGCTCTGTCCTGTTTGGAGAAGAGGAGGCTGAGAGGTGTTCAAAATAACAAGGGGTCTGGACAGCAGATAGGGAGAGACTGTTCCCACTGGTGGAAGGATAGAGAGCCAGAGGGCACAGATTTCAAATCATTAGCAAAAGATGCAAAAGAAGTAAAAGTGATATTAGAGAAAGCATTTTCACGCAGCGAGCGGTTAATATGATTTGATTTATTATTATTACATGTATTAGTATACAGTGAAAAGTATTGTTTCTTGCAAGCTATACAGACAAAGCATACCATTCATAGGGCAGGAAAGGAGAGAGTGCAGAATGTAGTGTTACAGTCATAGCTAGGGTGTAGAGAAAGATCAACTTAGTGCGAGGTTGGTCCATTCGAAAGTCTGGATAAAAGCAAATTACTGCAGATACTGGAATCTGAAACCAAAAGAGAAAATGCTGGAAAATCTCAGTGGGTCTGGCAGCATCTGTAAGGAGAGGAAAGAGCTGACGTTTCAAGTCCAGACGACCCTTTGTCAAAGCTAAAAAGCATAGAAAGTGGGAGGCACAGAAGGCATATTTCATGCCTTCTCTGCCTTTTAGTTTTAACAAAGGGTCGTCTGGACTCGGAACATCAGCTCTTTTCTCTCCTTACAGGTGCTGCCAGACCCGCTGAGATTTTCCAGATTTTCTCCATTCAGAAGTCTGATGGCATTAGGGAAAAAGCTGTTCTTGAGTCGGTTGGTACGTGTCCTCAGACTTTTGTATCTTCTCCCGACAGAAGAAGGTGGAAGAGAGAATGTCCGGGGTGCGTGAGGTCCTTAATTATGCTGGCTGCTTTTCTGAGGCAGCGGGAAGTGTAGACAGAGCCAATGGATGGGAGGCTGGTTTGTGTGATGGACTGGGCTTCGTTCATGACCCTTTGTAGTTTCTTGTGATCTTGGGCAGAGCAGGAGCCAGACCAAGCTGTGATACAACCAGAAAGAATGCTTTCTATGGTGCATCTGTAAAAGTTGGTGAGAGCCGTAGCTGACATTGAGGGAGAGATTAGGTCTGAAATTCACTGCCTGAGAGGCTGCTTCAATCATAAGAACATAAGAACATAAGAAATAGGAGCAGGAGTAGGCCATCTAGCCCCTCGAGCCTGCCCCGCCATTCAATAAGATCATGGCTGATCTGACGTGGATCAGTACCACTTACCCGCCTGATCCCCATAACCCTTAATTCCCTTACCGCTCAGGAATCCATCCATCCGCGCTTTAAACATATTCAGCGAGGTAGCCTCCACCACCTCAGTGGGCAGAGAATTCCAGAGATTCACCACCCTCTGGGAGAAGAAGTTCCTCCTCAACTCTGTCTTAAACCGACCCCCTTTATTTTGAGGCTGTGTCCTCTAGTTTTAACTTCCTTACTAAGTGGAAAGAATCTCTCCGCCTCCACCCTATCCAGCCCCCGCATTATCTTATAAGTCTCCATAAGATCCCCCCTCATCCTTCTAAACTCCAACGAGTACAAACCCAATCTCCTCAGCCTCTCCTCATAATCCAAACCCCTCATCTCCGGTATCAACCTGGTGAACCTTCTCTGCACTCCCTCCAATGCCAATATATCCTTCCTCATATAAGGGGACCAATACTGCACACAGTATTCCAGCTGCGGCCTCACCAATGCCCTGTACAGGTGCATCAAGACATCCCTGCTTTTATATTCTATCCCCCTCGCAATATAGGCCTACATCCCATTTGCCTTCTTGATCACCTGTTGTACCTGCAGACTGGGCTTTTGCGTCTCATGCACAAGGACCCCCAGGTCCCTTTGCACGGTAGCATGTTTTAATTTGTTTCCATTGAGATAGTAATCCCATTTGTTATTATTTCCTCCAAAGTGTATAACCTTGCATTTATCAACGTTATACTCCATTTGCCATATCCTCGCCCACTCACTCAGCCTGTCCAAATCTCTCTGCAGATCTTCTCCGTCCTCCACACGATTCACTTTTCCACTTATCTTTGTGTCGTCTGCAAACTTCGTTACCCTACACTCCGTCCCCTCCTCCAGATCATCTATATAAATGGTAAACAGTTGCGGCCCGAGTACCGATCCCTGCGGCACGCCACTAGTTACCTTCCTCCAACCGGAAAAACACCCATTTATTCCGACTCTTTGCTTCCTGTCGGATAGCCAGTCCCCAATCCACTTTAACACACTACCCCCAACTCCGTGTGCCCTAATCTTCTTCAGTAGCCTTTTATGGGGCACCTTATCAAACGCCTTTTGGAAATCCAAAAACACCGCATCCACCGGTTCTCCTCCATCAACCGCCCTCGTCACATCTTCATAAAAATCCAACATGTTCGTCAAGCACGACTTTCCCCTCATGAATCCATGCTGCGTCTGATTGATCGAACCATTTCTATCCAGATGCCCTGCTATCTCCTCTTTAACAATCGGGACATTCAAAAGGAAAAAGGAAGAACGTGCAGGATTGTGGGGGAAACCCTGAGGGAATGGCGCTCAGGGAGTTGCTCATTTGAAGAGTCAATGCAGAGACAATGGGCTGAATGACCTCCTGTATGTGGTGAACCATAGATGGTCAGCACTATGGGTACTTGTACATATGTTACTGTTGTCACTGTTGGGGTTAGGGTTGGGCTGTTCTACCTGTTGGTATTGTTCTGTGGTACACTCCGGTTGGCTCCGCCTACCTGTAGGAGTATAAAGGTCACTGCACTGCTTGGTGACCCTTTAGTCTGGGATTGTATTGTTATGCAGTATGCTCCATTCTTGTTACTAATAAAAGCCTTTATTTCCCGGGTACGATCTAGCCTCCCGAGTGATTTAATCGCGCATCACTGTACTGTAACAATTTTGTGGCACAGTGTGACTGCTGTCTCCTGGGTATATTGGGATATTATACGGGAAATGATACTGGTGATCAAGAGCTTCCTAAATCATTGGTTGGGTGTCCACTGAGAATTGTGGACAATTCTGAGCCCTGCTCTTCAGTGAAGATATGGGAGCTTTAGGAAGAGAACAGAGGAGGTTCCCGAAGGATGTCAGCAATCAGGAGAGGTTGGTAAAGTTCCCAGTGTCCCCCTCGGATCTGAAATGGTTAAGCAGCGATATGGCAGAGGTTTCAAGATGCTATAAACTTTCAGAAGAGTGATTGGAGAGTAATTCTTCCCTGCGGCAGGTGACTGGGAGGGGATCTTGTAGCTGGTGGTGTTGCTCTGTGTCTGATCTCTGCCTCCCCCCCCGACTCTAGGCGTACGCTTCATTGGCTGCGAGAGATGAGGAGATCCTTCTGATCCAGCGCGGGGAGTTGAGGAGAAAGAAGAAGCCTCCACTTAGCAAGGAAATCCGTGAGGAAGGATTCAGGAAATACATGCAACTCTTCTACGCTGAGACACCCAGAATAGAGGTCAGCCTCAGGTCACACCTCTCTGAGACGGTGGGGGAGGGGAGGGGGTTGGGGGATAGGGGTGGGGTGAGGCATTCTGGGGCAGGCTGGGGTGGCAGTGGTGGGAACCCATTGGGTGGGGATCCCCAGATGAATAGTAGGGGTCCTGGGGACACAATCTCGCAATGAGAAAATGATCTGTCTCCAGTGTTGGGAATGCACTGAGTCTTTCTGTCTCTGTGTGTCTGTCTGTGTGTGTGTGTCCCTGTCTGTCTGTCTGTCTGTGTGTCCCTGTCTCCCTGTACCTAGAAATCATAGAAATCATAGAAACCCTACAGTGCAGAAGGAGGCCATTCGGCCCATCGAGTCTGCACCGACCACAATCCCACCCAGGCCCTACCCCCACATATTTACCCGCTAATCCCACTAACCTACGCATCTCAGGACTCTAAAGGGCAATTTTTAGCATGGCCAATCAACCTAACCCGCACATCTTTGGACAGTCATTGTTTCCGTCTCTGTGTCTGTCTGTGTATGTGTTCCTGTCTGTCTGTCTCTCTGTGTGTCCCTGTCTGTCTGTACCTGTCATTGTTTCCGTCTCTGTGTCTGTCTGTGTATGTGTTCCTGTCTCTCTGTATCTGTCATTGTCTCCATCTCTGTGTCTGTCTCTGTGTGTGTCTCTGTCTGTCTGTCTCTGTGTGTGTGTTTCTCTCTCTTTCTGTGCCCTCATTTCTCTGCCTCTGTTCTTTTCCTTTGGTTTAACCTGTAGGTTTTCTTGGGACTTTTCTCCTTATCCTCTCAGACCAGCTCACTGCAGTTCCCTCACCCAGTGAGTAGCCGATAACTTGGTTTCTCCCGTGAGATCCAGCCTCACTCCACACTCACCGTCCCTTTAACTTTAGAGCAAGACTCTTAGACTTGTTTTCCTCAGCAATTGGCTAGTATGTCCTTCCAGTTAGAGAGGTTCAAACCGCTCCCTTCACCTTACAGCATATTCACCGATTGAACTAAAAATTGCTGTTCTGTCTCTGTGGCTTCCTGTCTCTGGACCCCCGTTGCTAGACAACAGCACAATTTTTCTCTATGTTACTTTTAGCTTCCCCAAAATGCTTCAAGGGTCGTAAAACCTCATTAAAATTCTGTTTATATAAACTGCTGTCTCCACTTCAGAATGGAACTGGACCCAGGTTCCACCTTTTTAAACTAGAAATTATTTCAAACTATCACTACTTCCTCTCCCTGTGCCTCACTTGCAGTCACACCGTCCTGTCCCTGACCACAGGACAGATCTGAGGCGTAAGGGTGTGACTATCCCCTGGAACAGCGTGTAGGTAATTTTCCACTCCCTGATACATCACAGCGTCTGAAGCTCAGACTCCAGCTCATTAACTCAGAGACATTTCCTGCAGATGTGGATGCTGTTAGTCATAGAATCATAAAATCCCTACAGTGCAGAAGGAGGCCATTCGGCCCCACCGAGCCTGCACCGACCACAAACCCACCCAGACCCTATCCTCATAATCCCATGCATTTACCCTAGCTAGTTCCCCTGACATTATGGGTCAATTTAGCATGGCCAATCCACCTAACCCGCACATCTTTGGCCGTGGGAGGAAACCGGAGCACCCGGAGGAAACCCACGCACTCACGGGGAGAACGTGCAAAGTCCACACAGGCAGTGACCCAAGCTGGGAATTGAATCTGGTGCTGTGAGGCAGCAGTGCTAACCACTTTGCCACTGTGCCGTCCCTAGTTGCACTGGTGTTCACTACCTCCCACATACTGCAGCCGCAATACATCACCGGCCCTGCGATTTTTATTATATTTAATTTAAGTAATTAGGTTTTATGTTTATTAACATCACTCAGCTGCCGTCTATGAGCATACAAAGGACAAAGAACAATACAGCACAGGAACAGGCCCTTCAGCCCACCAAGCCTGCGCCGATACACGGGTTCTATCCCTCTGTTCACCACCTGTTCGTGTGTCTATCAAGATATACCTTAAATGTTGTTAATGTTCCTGCTTCCACCACCTTCTCTGGCAGCGCGTCCCAGACACCCACCACTCTCTGCGTGAAAAACTTCCCCCACACATCTCCCTTAAACTTTCCCCCTCTCGCCTTGAACCTGTGCCCCCGTGTAATTGACACTTCCACCCTGGGGAAAAAGCCTCTGACTATCCACCCTGTCTGTGCCTCTCATCATTTTGTAGACCTCTATCAGGTCTCCCCCCAGCCTCCACCTTTCCAGTGAAAACAATCCCAGTTTATTCAACCTCTCCCCATAGCCAACACCCTCGAGACCAGGCAACATCCCAGTGCACCTTCTCTCCAAAGCTCCCACATCCTTCCGGTAGAGTGGAACTAGTTAATCGATAAATTTAACACAATTCTTATATCCCTCTGGTGCTGATTTTAAACCACTGATTGTGTTCAGAAGGATAAAATCCTACAAACTCACCAAACGTCTGATGGCTGAGAAAAACAACACCTCTTTCTTCCCCTGCTCTAAATTCCCAAGTTAGCATCTGTACCGTGCTGTACTCTGTACTCTCGCTCTGTGATAGGATATCCTGTCTACTGCTACAGAGAGCGGGTGACACATACACCTGCTCAGACAACCACAATGATTCATATTTATTCACTTTCAGTTGGCAGATAACTAACTACCACTGCCAGGCAACTCCTGTTAACCAGGCTCCTTAACCAGCTAAGATAAAAGCAAAATACTGCAGATGCTGGAATCTGAAACAAAAACAGAAAAATGCTGGAAAACCTCAGCAGGTCTGACAGCATCTGTTGAGCTCTGACGAAGGGTCATCCAGACCTCGAAACGTTGGCTCTATTCTCTCCCCACAGACGCTGTCGGACCTGCTGAGATTTTCCAGCATTTTCTGTTTTTGTCCTTAACCAGTTTTGAAGTTCTAAGTCAGAGTCCTGACTATTCATCTAAATTAGTCTGAGAAAAACTTACCAGAGAGATTCCCACCGGCAATATATTTCCAAGTTCACAAGCTAACACCTCACACTGAGGCCCCGTAAAACACTGTGCACTGATTCAAAACATTTTATCGGGAACTGATGACTCACACCCAAGTTGTAACTGCTGAACCAGTTGAGGGACAGATTGTCCATCATTTGATTGGATGTGGCAGAACATTTTGATTTGATTTGATTATTATTCACATGTAAGTTTTTCACTCAGAGGGTGGTGGGTGCGTGGAATGGGCTGCCGGTAGTGGTGGTGGAGGCGGATTCGATAGGGTCTTTTAAGAGACTTTTGGATAAGTTCATGGAAGTTAGTAAGATAGAGGGTTATCGGTAAGCCTAGTAGGTAGGGACATGTTCGGTGCAACTTGTGGGCCGAA
The DNA here is from genome assembly GCF_964213995.1 of Mustelus asterias. NCBI lineage: Eukaryota > Metazoa > Chordata > Chondrichthyes > Carcharhiniformes > Triakidae > Mustelus > Mustelus asterias. Next base: position 3,876,836 of record NC_135802.1, on the reverse strand, counting down.
GGGCCTGTCTGTGCTGTAGCTTCTCTATGTTCTATGTATTAGCATACAGTGAAAAGTATTGTTTCTTGCGTGCCAGAAGTTTACTGTACATAGGGCAGGAAAGGAGGGTGCAGAATGTAATGTTACAGTCACAGCTAGGGTGTAGAGAAAGATCAACTTAATACAAGGTAGGTCCATTCAAAAATCTGACAGCAGCAGGGAAGAAACTGTTCTTGAGTTGGTTGGTACGTGACCTCAGACTTTTGTATCTTTTTCCCGACGGAAGAAGGCGTCAGAGTCTGGGGTGTGTGAGGTCCTTAATTATGCAGGCTGCTTTGCCGAGGCAGCGGGAAATGTAGACAGAGTCAATGGATGGGAGGCTGGTTTGCGTGATGGCTTGGGCTACAGTCACAACCTTTTTGTAGTTCCTTGCGGTCTTGGGCAGAGCAGGAGCCATACCAAGCTGTGATACAACCAGAAAGAATGCTTTCTATGGTGCATCTGTAGAAGTTGGTGAGAGTCATAGCTGACATGACAAATTTCCTTAGTCTTCTGAGAAAGTAGACTGAATGGCCCTTCTTCCTACCCCTGCGGCATACGTGATGTACATTTCCATCTCTTCTTGATTCCATGGTTGATATTATTGTGGAAATAATATTCCTTTCCCTTGATATTTCTTGTAAAATTGGACTTGGCCCTAAAGAGGGAATGAGATGATGATGGTGTTGGATCTTCTTGTCAGAGGGTTATGGCATAGAAACAGGCTCTTCGGCCCAACTTGTCCATGTGCCCAGTTTTTACCATTAACCTCATCCCAATTGCCTACATTTGGCCATATCCTTCTATACCCATCTTACCCATGTAAATAGAGTCATAGAGGGAGATTTCATAGAATCATAGAATCCCTATAGTGTTGAAGGAGGCATTCGGCCCATTGAATCTGCACCGACCACAATCCCACCCAGGCCCTATCCCCATAACCCCACATATTTACCCTTCCAATCCCCCTGATATTAGGGTCAATTTAGCACGGCCAATCGACCTAACTCGCACATCTTTGGGAGGAAACCGGAGCACCCGGAGGAAACCCACGCAGACATGGGGAGAACGTGCAAACTCCACACAGACAGTGACCTGAGGCTGGAATCGAACCCGGGTCCCTGGCCCTGTGAGGCGGCAGTGCTGACCACTGTGCCACCTGGGTTTAATGTCATGAAGGAATTTGATGGAGCAGATGAAGAGAAATTATTTTCGGTGACAGCTGGGTCAGTAACCTGCCGGTCACAGATTGAAGGCGATTGAGAAAAAAACTAGAGTGGGGCGATGAGTTATCTTGCAATGCAGCGAGTTGTTGTGATCTGGAAAGCGCTGCCTGATAGGGTGGTCGAAATAGATTCAATAATCACTCTCCGAATGAAATTGTGCAGGGCAGTGGGGGAAAGAGCATGGTGAGTGGGGGGAGGATTGCGAATGGGGTGGTGAGGAAGTGAGTGGGTACTGTTATAAAGTGGAGGTTGATCCCCCCTCTGAGAACTAATATTTAAACCCCCAAAGAGGAGAACCTCCCCCTATAATCTGTAAAAAGTGTGTGTGAAGTGGTGTGACCCGCTCTTCAGCAACTTCTAATGGTTAAATACAAAATAAATCCCTGACACACTCTCTAATTTATTTGTCTAAGTAGCAGTTAACAAATTAACTGAACTATTAACAAACCGAATAAATCCCTTCTAACTATTAACTATTCCCAAATAAAACAAGATTCTAATGGTACACTGTTCAAATAAATACAATTCCCACTCATTAACAAAATAGAATTTAGTCACTCTCTAAATTGCAACCAGGTTTTGTGTCTTCCGGAATATTCTGGGCCTTCTCTGTTGATTCTTCTGTCTGGAACTTCTTTCTTCTTTGGTACCTTTGCTATTTATATGGTGCTTTGAGTTGAGAGCGGTTAGCTCTGGGGCAGGTGGCAGTTGCTCTTCCTTTTTGTCCCACTGCCCCCTTCTTTAAAACCTGTGGTGACATATCAATATTTCCCACAGTAGGATTGGTTCTGGGTTCTCAAAGCCATCAGGTTTAAACTTAATAGGTTTGTGGTATCTAAGTGTCTGATTCAAATTGATTGGCTAAATTCAAAAGCCTGTTGTCTTGGTAACACTGCTGCTTGGCCTTTCATTATAAATGTTTCAATTTGGACTCTCTGTGTACTTGCATTTTTAAATCTCTAAGCACAGAAAAAACACCATCTTTTAACGGGATCATGCAATGCTTCACCCCTAGCATTTTACAATGTTACAAACACCAAATTCTAACTTCCTACTTCCCAATCTACCATTACTCTACACAACTTCACAACAGTACGATTAGATCGCTCTATCAAAGACCCAGCACAGGCACAAGGGGGTGAATGGCCTCCTCCTGTCTGCATCATTCTGATTGGCATTGCTGTTACTGAGACAGCTGGATATTAAATACCCCGATTGACAGGCCTGGGAGAGAGAGGGGGGTGGAACCAGCACACGGTGTTAGCTCTCTGACTGATAGACGGTGAAGGATGCTGGGTTTCTCTGACCTGTCCACTTGTGATATTTGAACAGATTCCCGAGGTTGATGCTTTGGACAACAGCGAGCAGCTGATGGAGCAAGAGCCAGCCGCTGGGCATCAGTATCGATGTACAAACATCGTCAGAGGTTTCTTCCCCCCCCTGGCCCTGCTGCCACCCTGGGAGGAACTCACCGTCACAGAGAAACTGGTGAGTATCAATATAGAGCCATTGTGGACCGGCCAGTATGATTCCTTTGGTTAGGGCCAGGGGGGAAAGGGCAAATGATCACCTCTACATCCTAACCCTAACCTCGACATCCTAACCCTAACCTCGACATCCTAACCCTAACCCTAACTTCTACATCCAAACCCTAACCTCTACATCCTAACCCTAACCCCTACATCCTAACCCTAACCCTAACCTCGACATCCTAACCCTAACCTCTACATCCTAACCCTAACCTGAACCTTAACCCTAACCCGAACCCTAACCCTAACCCTAACCGTAACCCGAACCTTAACCCTAATGTTAACCCTAACCTTAACCCTAACCTGAACCCTAATCCTAACCTGAACTCTAACACTAACCCTAACCCGAACCTGAACAAACAAAGAACAAAAGAACAAAGAACAATACAGCACAGGAACAGGCCCTTCGGCCCTCCAAGCCCGCGCCGCTCCCCGGTCCAGGATTGAATCCTGAATCCAGGATCCCCGCCCAATTTTCCAGCCTATCTACATACCAATATCCTATCCACCGAGCTGTCCCTCACAGCTACGATGCTTTGTTCATTACAACCTATTAACTCACCCCCACCCCCCCATTCCAGACCATGTGATCTCCAGGGAGAGGCGAAAACCCAGAGTGAAAAACCCCAGGGCCAATATGGGGAAAAAAAAATCTGGGAAATTCCTCTCCGACCCCCTGAGGCGATCGAAACGAGTCCAGGAGATCACAATGGCCCTGATCGGAAAATGCTTCCCAACCCTAGTCATTTCCACTTCCACGAACACCATATGAATTCCCTGCCCCCGAGACAGGTTCCCAACTATCCGCAGTCTCGCTCTGTACTGGCACCAGCAAGATGATCATAGAATGAAGCCTTGAAACGAGAAACAAGGAACAATTAGCCCGCGCCGCTCCCTGGTCCAGACTAGACCACTCTTTTGTATCCCTCCATTCCCACTCCGTTCATATAGCTGTCTAGATAAGTCTTAAACGTTCCCAGTGTGTCCGCCTCCACCACCTTGCCCGGCAACACATTCCAGGCCCCCACGACCCTCTGTGTGAAATATGTCCTTCTGATATCTGTGTTAAACCTCCCCCCCTTCACCTTGAACCTATGACCCCTCGTGAACGTCACCACCGACCCGGGGAAAAGCTTCCCACCGTTCACCCTATCTATGCCTTTCATAATTTTATACACCTCTATTAAGTCTCCCCTCATCCTCCGTCTTTCCAAGGAGAACAACCCCAGTTTCCCCAATCTCTCCTCATAACCAAGCCCCTCCATACCAGGCAACATCCTGGTAAACCTCCTCTGTACTCTCTCCAAAGCCTCCACGTCCTTCTGGTAGTGTGGCGACCAGAACTGGGCGCAGTATTCCAAATGCGGCCGAACCAACGTTCTATACATCTGCAACATCAGACCCCAACTCTTATACTCTATGCCCCGTCCTATAAAGGCAAGCATGCCATATGCCTTCTTCACCACCTTCTCCACCTGTGACGTCACCTTCAAAGATCTGTGGACCTGCACACCCAGGTCCCTCTGCGTCTCTACACCCTTTATGGTTCTTCCATTTATCGTGTAGCTCCTCCCTACATTATTCCCTCCAAAATGCATCACTTCGCATTTATCAGGATTGAACTCCATCTGCCATTTCCTTGCCCAAATTTCCAGCCTATCTATATCCTTCTGTAGCCTCTGACAATGTTCCTCACTATCTGCAAGTCCTGCCAGTTTTGTGTCGTCCGCAAACTTACTGATCACCCCAGTTACTCCTTCTTCCAGATCATTTATATAAATCACAAACAGCAGAGGTCCCAATACTGAGCCCTGCGGTACACCACTAGTCACAGGCCTCCAGCCGGAAAAAGACCCTTCCACTACCACCCTCTGTCTTCTATGACCAAGCCAGTTCTCCACCCATCTAGCCACCTCCCCCTTTATCCCATGGGATCCAACCTTTTTCACTAGCCTACCATGAGGGACTTTGTCAAACGCTTTACTAAAGTCCATATAGACAACATCCACGGCCCTTCCTTCGTCAACCATTTTGGTCACTTCTTCAAAAAACACCACCAGGTTAGTGAGGCATGACCTCCCTCTCACAAAACCATGCTGACTATCGTTAATGAGTTTATTCCTTTCTAAATGCGCATACATCCTATCTCTAAGAATCTTCTCCAACAACTTCCCCACCACGGATGTCAAGCTCACCGGCCTATAATTACCCGGGTTATCCTTCCTACCCTTCTTAAATAACGGGACCACATTGGCTATCCTCCAATCCTCTGGGACCTCACCTGTGTCCAGTGACGAGACAAAGATTTGCGTCAGAGGCCCAACGATTTCACCTCTCGTCTCCCTGAGCAGCCTTGGATAGATTCCATCAGGCCCTGGGGATTTGTCAGTCTTTATATTCTCTAACAAACCGAACACTTCCTCCTTTGTAATGGAGATTTTCTCCAACGGTTCAACACTCCCCTCCGAGACACTCCCAGTCAACACATCCCTCTCCTTTGTGAATACCGACGCAAAGTATTCATTTAGGATCTCCCCTACTTCTTTGGGCTCCAAGCATAAGTCCCCACTTTTGTCCCTGAGAGGTCCGATTTTTCCCTAACAACCCTTTTGTTCCTAACGTATGAATAAAATGCCTTGGGATTCTCCTTAATCCTGTCTGCCAAGAACATTTCGTGACCCCTTTTTGCTCTTCTAATTCCCCGTTTGAGTATTTTCCTACTTTCATTGTACTCCTCCAGAGCTCCCTCCGTTTTTAGCTGCTTGGACCTAACATACGCCTCTCTTTTCCTTTTGACCAGTCCCTCAATTTCCCTGGTTATCCACGGTTCTCTAATCCTACCCTTCCTATCCTTCTTTTTTACAGGCACATGCTTGTCCTGTAGCCCTAACAACCGTTCCTTAAAAGACTGCCACATACCAGATGTGGATTTACCCTCAAACAGCCTCTCCCAATCAAGAGCTGCCAATTTCTGCCTGATCCCAATAAAGTTAGCCTTCCCCCAATCCAACACCTTACCCTTGGGACACCACTCATCCTTTTCCATCACTATCCTAAAGCTAACAGAATTGTGGTCACTATTTGCCACATGTTCCCCAACCAAAACTTTGAAGACCTGACCGGGCTCATTCCCCAGTACCAGGTCCAGTATAGCCCCCTCTCTAGTTGGGCTGTCCACATATTGTTCCAACGAACCCTCCTGTACACATTTTACAAATTCCTCCCCATCCAGAGTCCCTGCCCTCAGCGATTTCCAGTCTATACCAGGGAAATTGAAGTCTCCCACTACAACAACCCTATATTTCCTGCACCTATCCAGTATCTCCTGACATATCCATTCTTCCACTTCCCTTGGGCTGTTGGGGGGCCTGTAGTACACCCCCCAACATAGTGACTGCACCTTTCCTGTTTCTAAGCTCCACCCAGAGTGACTCGCTACACGACCCCTCCGAGTTGTCCTCCCTCTGCACCGCTGTAATATGCTCTCCAACCAATACCGCTACTCCCCTACCTCTTTTGGCCCCTCCTCTGTCTCGCCTAAAACACTTGTACCCTGGAATATTCAGCTGCCAGTCCTGTCCCTCTTTCAACCAAGTCTCTGTCACCGCAACCACATCCAAATTCCTCGTGCGCATTAAGGCCCCAAGTTCGTCTGTTTTACCTGCTACGCTCCTTGCATTGAAGTATAAGCACTCCAGACCCCCAGGCTCAGTGAGGTCGTCCTCCCCCAGAGTGCTCTTCTTCTTTGCCAGCCTTGTCCCAGCCCCAAGCTCGTCCCCAGCCACCACACTTACAGACCTAATAGTTTGATCCCCACCCCCCTGCCATACTAGTTTAAACCCCCCCGAACTGCACTAGCAAAGCTCCCAGCCAGGATATTTGTGCCCTTCCAACTTAGTTGTGACCCCTCCCTCTTGTACAGGTGCCATCCTCTCCTGAAAACCTCCCATTGGTCTATGAAAATAAAGCCCTCCCTCCTGGACCAGTCCTTTAGCCAGGCATTCATTTGAACCAACTCCCTATTCTTAGCCTCACTGGCACGAGGCATTGGGAGCAGCCCAGAGATGGCCACCCTAGTGACCCTACTTTTTAACCTATTTCCCAACTCCCTGAATTGCTCTCTTAGGACCCCCCTACTCTTCCTATCTACGTCATTTCCACCAATGTGTATAATGACATCTTCCCTTTTTAATATGCCTCCTATCCGCTCGGAGACATCCGTGACCCCAGCACCAGGTAGGCAGACTACCATCCTGGAGTCCCGTTCGCACCCACAGAATCGCCTGTCTGTGCCCCTAACTGATGCATCCCCCACCACTATCGCTCTCCTAACCCCTCTCTTTCCTTTCCGGGCCACAGAGCCTGACTGTGTGCCAGTGACCTGGTCACTGTGTCTTACCCCTGGAGAGGCACACTCCTCCACACTATCTAAAACAATGTACCTGTTTTGGAGTGGGACAACCACAGGTGACCCCTCTTCTAACTGTCCACTCCCCTCCCCTCTCACACCTGTCACCAAGCCCTTCCTATTTTGAGAGACCACCACTGGAGACCTCCCTTGTACTTTACCCTTCTGCCCTTTACTCCTCCTAACTGTGACCCACGTGTCATTCTCCCGATGCCCCGGTGTAACTAGTTGCCTATAACTGCTGTCAATTTTTCTCCCATTTTCCCTGACTAGGCTAAGGTCAGCGACACTAACCCTAACCCTAACCCAAACACTAACCCTAACCCTAATACTAACCTGACCCCCTAACTTGAACCCTAACCCTAACCTGAACCCTAACCCTAACCTCGACATCCTAACCCTAACCTCTACATCCTAACCCTAACCTGAACCTTAACCCTAACCCGAACCCTAACCCTAACCGTAACCCTAACCTTAACCCTAATGTTAACCCTAACCTTAACCCTAACCTGAACCCTAATCCTAACCTGAACTCTAACACTAACCCTAACCCGAACCTGAACCCTAACCTTAACCCTAACCTGAACCCTAACACTAACCCAAACACTAACCCTAACCCTAATACTAACCTGACCCCCTAACCTGAACCCTAACCCTAACTGGACAGTGAAGAAAGTTATCTCCAATTGCAATGGGATCTTGATCAATTGGGCCAGTGGGCTGACGAATGGCAGATGGAGATTAATTTAGACAAATGAGAGGTGATGCATTTTGGTAGATTGAACCAGGGCAGGACTTACTCAGTTAATGGTCGGGCGTAGGGGAGAGTTACAGAACAAAGAGATCTAGTGGTACATGTTCATAACTCCTTGAAAGTGGAGTCACAGGTGGACAGAGTGGTGAAGAAGGCATTTGGCATACTTGGTTTCATCGGTCAGAACATTGAATACAGGAGTTGGAATGTCTTGTTGAAGTTGTACAAGACATTGGTAAGGCCACACTTGGAATACTGTGTACAGTTCTGGTCACCCTATTATAGAAAGGATATTATTAAACTAGAAAGAGTGCAGGAAAGATTTACTAGGATGCTACCGGGACTTGATGGATTGAGTTATAAGGAGAAACTGGATAGACTGGGACTTTTTTTTCTGGAGTGTAGGAGACTGAGGGGTGATCTTATAGAGGTCTATAAAATAATGAGGGGCACAGATCAGCTAGATAGTCAATGGGCCTGATTTTACCAAATCTTAAAACGGGCGCGAAGTCGTGGTAAAATTGGGCGTCGGGCCTTTAACGCGATCTGCACCCGAATCCTAGCAGATCGTGCTTTTACCGACACCCGATTCGGGCACGGGTCCGGCGCGCACCCGAATCGGGCGGTCCAACGATTTAAATGTATTTTCATGCATTTAAATCGACTTAATGAACCGCGCGCCCAACCCTACCGCCAAATCCCACTTTACCGTCTTCTGGCCCGATCCGTGTCCGCGCTGTTACCGACCTGCAAAATAAAAGTCTGAAGTCGCCGCTGCAGCCTCCGGAGAGCGGGGTCAGAGACTGCAACGGCTCCCTGACCCAGGTCATCCTCTGGTCGGGGCGGGAGGGGGGTGGGAGAAGGAGAGGGAGCGTGACGTCTCATCCCCTGGGGGCGGGATAGGAGGAGAGGGGGTGTGACGTCTCATCCCCTGGGGGGGAGGGCGGGGGGGAGGAGCGGGGGTGTGACGTATCATCCTCTGGGGGCGGGGAGGGAGGAGAGGGGGTGTGACGTATCGTCCCCTGCGGGGGGGAAGAGAGGGGGTGTGACGTCTCATCCCCTGGGGGGGGGAGGGCGGGGGGGGAGAGGGGGTGTGACGGATCATCCTCTGGTCAGGGGGGGGTCGGCTGCCTGTCTGCGGCCGATCCCTCCTGGCACCATCACTGGTACACTACCAGCCACAGATTACTCTTCCCTGCAGGGGCGAGAGAGCGGGAGAGATGGCTGTGGCTGATAGTGTACCAGTGATGGTTATCCCTTTACACTGAGGAATCGGCCGATTCTGCTTCATCTTCTTAGCGAGGAATCGCTTCATCCTGAAGGTTTCATGGGATCTCATGGCCGCACGTCAACTCCGGCAGGAGGGATCGGCCGCAGACTGGCAGCCGACCACCCCCCCCTGACCAGAGGATGATACGTCACCCCGCCCCCTCCCCCCCCCAGGGGATGATTGGTCACAGCTCCCCCCCCCCCCCCCCCCCCCCCCCGGACCCCTGACCAGAGGATGACCGTCAGAGAGCCGCTCTCTCCGCTTTCTTCTTTTTATCTCGAGCCCGGACGCACTCTGTCAGATTTTTTTCGAGCTGCGCATGCGCAGTGTCGAGCTCCGATCGGTCCGCCAGCGCTAAGCCCCGCCCACAGCGCGGATCGGGCCAAATCTGGCAAAACGCATATGGGCGCGCTGGAAAGATGATTCCAGGCATGGATCTATTTGAAGCCCGGATTCGGCACTTAGACTCAAAATGGTAAAATTCCCCCAAATATCTTTTCCCAAAGTCTAAAACGAGAGGGCATAGGTTTAAGGTGAGAGGGGAGAGATACAAAAGTGTCCAGAGGGACAATTTCTTTACACAGAGGGTGGTGAGTGTCTGGAACAAGCTGCCAGAGGTAGTAGTAGAGGCGGGTACAATTTTATCTTTTAAAAAGCTTTTAGACAGTTACATGGGTACGATGGGTATAGAGGGATATGGGCCAAATGCGGCAATTGGGATTAGCTTAGGGGTTCAAACAAAAAGGGCAGCATAGACAAGTTGGGCCGTGCTGTAAACCTCTGTCACTTTTATGACCCTAACCCAAACCCTAACCCTAACTCTAACCCTAACTCTAATCTGAACCCGAACTCTAACTCTAACCCTAATCCGAACCCTAACCCCAACCCTAACCTGAACCCTAAATCTAACTTAAACTCCAACCCTAACCCTAACCATAACCCTAACTCTAACTCTAACCCTAACCGAACCCTAGAATCATAGAATCATAGAAACCCTACAGTGCAGAAGGAGGCCATTCGGCCCATCGAGTCTGCACCGACCACAATCCCACCCAGGCCCTACCCCCAAATATTTTACCCGCTAATCCCTCTAACCTACGCATCCCAGGACTCTAAGGGGCAATTTTTTTAAAAACCTGGCCAATCAACCTAACCCGCACATCTTTGGACTGTGGGAGGAAACCGGAGCACACGGAGGAAACCCACGCAGACACGAGGAGAATGTGCAAACTCCACACAGACAGTGACCCGAGCCGGGAATCGAACCCGGGACCCTGGAGCTGTGAAGCAGCAGTGCTAACCACTGTGCTACCGTGCCGCCCCTAAGCCGAACCCAAACCCTAACCCTAAACCTAACCCTAACTCTAACCCTAACTCTAATCCGAATCCTAACCCTATCGCTAAGCTGAACCCAAAGCCTACCCTAACCCTAACGCTAACGCTAATGCTAACTGTCAGAGGGTCAGTGCTGAGGGAGTGCCGCACTGTCAGAGGGTCAGTGCTGAGGGAGCGCCGCACTGTCAGACGGTCAGTACTGAGGGTGTGCCGCACTGTCAGACGGTCAGTACTGAGCGAGTGCTGCACTGTCAGAGGGTCAGTGCTGAGGGAGTGCTGCACTGTCAGAGGGTCAGTACTGAGGGAGTGCCGCACTGTCAGAGGGTCAGTACTGAGGGAGTGCCGCACTGTCAGACGGTCAGTACTGAGCGAGTGCTGCACTGTCAGAGGGTCAGTGCTGAGGGAGTGCCGCACTGTCAGATGGTCAGTACTGAGGGAGTGCCGCACTGTCAGAGGGTGAGTATTGAGGGAGTGCCGCACTGTCAGAGGGTCAGTGCTGAGGGAATGCTTCAATGTCAGAGGGTCAGTGCTGAGGGAGTGCCGCACTGTCAGAGGGTCAGTACCGAGGGAGTCCCCACACTGTCAGGATCAGTACTGAGGTGTGTG